>NC_056726.1:673954920-673989920 GCF_019279795.1 Protopterus annectens | reverse complement strand
ATCCTGGTACCTTCCAGAACTTCCTCAGATAAATCTAAACAGACTACACCCAATTTAGCCCTTAAATAACCTCTGTTAACGCCACAATATTTTCTCTTCTCCACATTTAAAGAGACAGTGTTCAAGCATATTTGCAAATTCATTTATATCCTACCCCACCCTAATTACCTAATAACAATCATCTTTCAAGGGCTTTCATTCTGAACAAACAAGCTATATTACAGTTATCATTAAGTCCTGTGGGGTTAAAAGCATCAAAAAAGAGCTGCCAGTACAATTCCCTTATTTCTATCCATACTTGCCAAGCCCCCCCCCACACACACACACACACACATTTCTCAGTATCCACTTTTTCTAAGAAAAATGACAAATTTGAAGGAGTTTTCAGGGTAAACTAAGAAATGCACTTGGAAGACAATTGTAATGTAGTCATTATTACATCTGTCTTATATGTAGAAGGTTTTGGGTTCAGCTTCTAGTGGAGGTTGTATGGATTTTTGTGTTTTTGATGTCTTATTTGTTTTTTAGGTTTTATTGTGTATCCTCATATACTACTTGAAATACTTTTTTTAACATATTAGGATTTGGTGGGAAATTAATGAATTTATAAGTATGCGTGTTTCTAATTTTCATCTAGGGTTTATTAGTAGTATATATTTTCTACAGGTGTCCCATTTAATTTTTAAATATTTTATTTTAAATTATTTATTGTTGCATATTTACTAGTTTTTTTTTTTTTTTTAAGTAATTAATTTTATGCTTGTTATATTTTAGGAGCTAAAGCTATAATACGTAATGTTTTTGAACACTGTCTCTTTAAACCTTCTAAAAGAACTTTTATCCATGCTCGACTTGCTGCTGCTTCTTCTGCTGCTTTATTTAAACTTTGCCATATTTTAAAAAGTTTATTAGTCTGATGAAGTCCATTGGGAGTGAAAGAATGAAAACACTAAGTTATAAACAGACTTTTTCAAGTACCCTACTGGAGTGGACTGTTTAGTTATTTCAAAGTGAAGAATATGCACAGCCATCAGGCATCTTGGTAACTGTGGTTTGTTTTGGTTTTGTGTGTTTGTGTGTCTATCTATGTGTGTGTGTGTGTGTGTGTGTGTGTGTGTGTGTGTGTGTGTGTATGTATATATATATATATATATATATATATATATATGTGTGTGTGTGTGTGTGTATATATACATACATACACACAAATCCATCCATCCATCCTCAACCCCTTTTTCCCATTTTGCACATGGGGTTGGAGTGTCACTTCAACAGTGACAATCATCTCAAGCCAACGTTAACACCGCCTGGTGGCTAGTCCCACCATGGTAGTTCATCCATATCACTCACTTACACCCAGGGCCAATTTAGAGTATCCAATTCACCTGCTGTACATCTTTGGAATGTGAGAGGAAACCAGAGCACCTGGAGGAAACCCATGCAACCACAGGAAGGACATGCAGACTCTGCACAGAAGGCACCCCATCCGACACTCGAACCGGATAACCTCATACGTATATATCACTACTAAATGAAAACACCCATTGTCGGCTGGCACAATGTCAAGATCAAAACATCAAAAATGTTGAAGTCAACATCCCAGCGCATAAGCACTGAGAAACAACCTCTGTGCATGAAATATTTTACTATTAAAAAATACAATAAACAAGACCCCTTAAAGTACAAAAACTCAACATTTCTTATAAAAATATAGCTATGCTTCAACATAAAGTAGTATGACAATATCATAACCCTTTTATATACAAATGAGTCAACCATCTGTAGATTGCAAACCTTACACTGCTTTTAATTCATGGAATACAAGGTGAAATGTCCTGTGACTCCATTATCATGTTCACAGACTCAGTGATCACAGGGCTGGACAAGGGTAGGATGATACTCTCTATTTGTTAGGATCCATAATGTTATGAGGGATCTTCAGTCAATCCCTTGCACCAGGCAAATGTGAATATGAACTACTGAGAGTCTATGCAGTTGTGAATGACTTGTGCTCAGCACTGAGGGCCATGAATAACAATGTGCTGGATCTCATGGTGCATGTGTCAAATGCAGGCAAGGTTCTTGTCTTGAATGGAAACCTGCTTTCTCCTAAAAATATGCCTAAATACAAACATAAGATAATTGGCTTTAACAACTGGCTAAGTAGATGGTATTATCTGGCTGAGGGTGCAGCGCTGTCACCGCACAACAAGAGGTTCCCTGGTTTGATACTCAGCTGGGTGTCTTCTGTGTGGTGTTGGTATGTCTTCCCTGTTCATGTGGGTTTCCTCCAGGTACTTCAGTTTTGTCACACATTCCAAAGACATGCTGTAGGTGGATTGGACACTCTAAATTGGTCCTTGGTGTGAGTGTGTGTGCAAGTTTGTGGTACAGATGAACTACCATGGCAGGGCTAGCCACCCAACAATGTATACCTTGGCTCTAGATGATTGTCACTGTTGAAGTGCCACCCCAACCCCATGTGCCGAGGTGGGAAAAAGAGTTTGAGGATGAATGGCTGGATCAGAGGGGTTTAGTAAATGTCATCCTGAGATATCCTCAGGTGAGAGGGAAGACAGGCTAACTTGCTTCACAAGGGAAGGTGTGTGCCTCTCAAGCCATTCTTCTGTTTACTAGCCAAAGCTCAAGCTGCCCACATATTCTCTTTTGGCAATGTCCAGCTACTTGACATCCTAGCATACCATACAGTTGCAGCAAATTCTAATTCTGACCATATCTTGGTCGCAATTCTCAATACCATATATCATAATAATAAGTCACCTGACCCTGAAGGTCTCCTGCAATTTGAACATATCCATGTCTGTGTCATAAGTAACTGAGACTTGGATTCACCGTAAAGATAGCACAATATCCTTCTTTGGGTTTAGCACTTACAATCCACTTACACCTGAGAATAACTGTGAGGGTGTTTCTTTATTTGCCAGATTTCACGACATATCAAGCCATTACTCCTGAGACCCACAAACTATACTTATTGAATGTCAGCTTTCTCTTACTGAAACAAATTATGAGGTTATTGTCTGTTATAGGACATTGTTCCTGCCCTCACAACCACATGAGAGATTCCTATATGTACTCACTGTACCACCCTTAATGAAAATACATTTATGTTTTGGGATGTCATTTACCCTTTGATTAACTGGTGTACCTGCCTTTAAAAGCTGAGTATGCCCAAAGATTCCTGGACCTAATAAGTGACAGTTCTCTAAAGCAAATTGCTAAACAGCCACTAGGAATCAAAATATTCTGTAGCCTATCATTACTAACATAATCTCCAAGTGTACCACTCCTGTAGTAGGTCCTCCGTTGGTCAAGTCAGACAACAAATTTGTAAAACTTCTTTAAAGTTGCAAAGTCCACCACTGTATGGAATTCTGAAGTTTAAGAACTTTATATCTACGATTCAACTTAAATTCTATGATGAGGCCTCTTAAGTGTAATCACAGATTCACTAGATCCCATGCAGCTTCTGCTGCCTCTTATGGAACTGAGTTCTACTCCCACCTATCTAATTGTATAGAACTAATAGTTTCCCCACAAGAAACAACTAGAATGGGGAATTTAAAAATGCCTTTGTGATTCATCAGTATAATTAAGTTCCTTTTAGGTTCATAGGTGATTACTAGGCTATTAACTCTTCGGGGTGGGGGAGCTTTTTAAGACTAGACTTCTTTCCTATATGTATCTGACAGGTTGATACACTAGGGTTGTTTTAGGGAAGATGTGTAGATTTGGGCATGAGTGGTCAAGCAGTTACAGGCTGTCGCTATCTATTAGAGACAAGTGGCATTAGCATGGGTAAGTTTCTGATTCCTCATCCACTGGTCCAAGTTACGCTTGAATTGGGTTAGGAAAAATACATATGCTTGACACGGATGGGAAGCCTGTTCCAGAGAAAGAATAGTCTCTGAGACATATATCTGTCCCTCCAGCATATCCTGTTTATGTTGCAGGCAAGGTGTAGATCCCTCAGTCGGGTAATTCTAATGCTCTTTGTTTTGCAGATGTGTAATAGGTCAATCAGAGAGGGATCATAGGATGCTTTGTAGGCCAGATATCACCTCTCAGCAGCCTGTAGGACAACAAGTGCAGGGGCAGGACTTTGAGGTGGTTAGTGGAAGACGTGGTTTATGCCCTGGTATTGTACACAATGACTGGTCTGATAAGGGCCACGTACAGTAGAACAATGAAATCCTTAGACCTAGATGCCATACCCTCGCTTGTAAGTTGTGCAATACAGAATGATTTTTTTTTTACCACCTTAGACACACAATTATCAAAGGTCAAGGTGCTGTCCACTGGGTCTACCCTTAGGGGTGCATTGTGAATATGGTATTTTACGGGGTAGCTGTCTTCACAAAGGATACTATTATGCATTTCTTGGTACTGAGTTGTAGAGCATGACTCTTGCCTGATTTAGTATAGGTGGCAGTATTTACAAATAGTTTGGCATGTTACTATGTATTGGCTTTGCAGTGTCAGACATAGCTGAAGAAAGCCTTGTGATTGTTCTTGGCCTGGCAGTCTATATTATACATCAAACATAGCTTAGGGAGGCTCGATTAGCTCCCAAAGCTACTTCTTTAGATGATGCAGTTTTTACTTTTCTGGGCATTGCACTTCCTAATATTTGCTGTGATTTTTTTTTCTTTTGTAATACATCCTTTTGATGCCAGGATTCAACCAGGATTGTTTGTTTTTTGAGTTTGCCATGTACTTTTTCTAAGAACATACAGCTGCCTGAAAGCAACAATTAATGTTATTATAACACATCTGCATAGGCAGCAGAGTTCTCGGGGCTTGTGGGGGCTTGCAATTTGGCCATGGTGTCACTTAAAAATAGAAAATTTGCCTTAGAATAATTCCTAAAAGTACTAGGGTTTGCTGGGGTCCCAGATTTTATTCTTATTTCAACGGGGACAGTTTTATAGTCTTACCTGATCAGTAAGGACATTACACTGGGGTGTGCAGCATTCTCCCATATTTGTGAAAACCAAGTCAACGATGTTTGTGCCCACAATGGGCATACAGACTACTTTTTCTGGGGAGTTTGTGTTAACAAAATCTAGGAATCTCTTCACTTGCACATTTGTGGCTGTGTATGATTCACAGTTTATAGTGGGTAGTTGATGTCAGACATGAATATGTTGATAGGGAGAATGAGGGGTGTCTCTAATACATTTAAGAAAGAGCTACAGGCTTCCTGGGTCATTGCGGGGGACCTATAGCTTGCAGGTCATATGGTGTGGAACCTTTTTTATAGTAATTTGGATAAGTGTAGAAGCGCAGGCTCATTGTTGTGTTTGATGAGTCTTGAAATGTGCTTGATTTGGTAAAAATTGAGACGCATCCACCTTTTGTTCCTTTCTGTGCAGTAAATAGTCTAAAGGTGTTCAAGGAATTATGGCCCTGTACACTCAGGATGCTCTTACCAAAAGAAAACAACATGTATAAAGTCCTTTAGCAAATCCAAATCATTAAAAACTCTATCATAAATGTTAACAAGGAACTAAAAATAACCATAATTAAATATGAGAAACCAAGGATAGTCACAGGTCCTACTTTGATTACATTTAAAACTGATAAATGACACCCTGTAATGTTCTGAACAATCTTAAATGTCATTATTCACACTTAACTAATCTAAAGATATTTAACCTGGTTCCAGTCAGATATAGTGTTAACTTTACCCCAGAACACACCTCTCAACTGTACAGATTTTCGCAGAATGTCCTGATTTTTGCCTCATATTTTTAGCTCATTTTTCACAAAATTGTGGTTCTCTGGCAAATTAGTGGCAAATCATTAAAGACTGGAGTTAGAAAATAATGACAGACATTTCAGTTTTAGACTTCATACCCTTCAGAAAATTCATGCTAATGCAAAACCCGTAATTTTATCAAGTTTCCAAGTTTATAATGGCAATATTTAAAAAGTGTTCCTATTTTTGGGTCTTTGTCCCACTTTTATTTATGGCTTTGTCCAGATTTCTTGCTCTAAAAGGTTGAGAGGTATGCCCCAGAAACAGACAATGAAATTCTGCACATCTCAGAGTTCTATACTCTGCAAGATCATCATGAAGCAAGTCCTGTCAACATTATCAGAGACTAAAACAAGTATTCCATGACCCAAGCAATTTACCTAGATGTCTAACAAACAGTGCAAACAAGCCCTTGCTGAACCCCACATATGCTTCAGTAACTTAGGGTATGTCCCTATAATGCTGCATCTCAAAGATGGCCCTACCACAGACACCAGAGACTATAAGCTCATCATCCTATCTAGACTAATTTGCAAGGCCGTGAAATGCATTACCTCTGACATCATAAACCATGATTTTCAAAACTGACACAGCTGGACTCACAGTATTTTGTTTTTGCCAATGCTAAACAATACCTCCTTAATTTAGTAAATTTCATCAAAATAATTACAAAAGCAGTGTACAGCGGCCACTCTGTCTATACAGCATATCTGGATTAGGGCAAGCCTTTGACACTATAACCTTGTGCAGTCTTTATAAATAAATTAAAAGACCTCAAGACATATATGGTTAGATGGTTAGATGGTTTGCAAATTGGCTGAAAGATAGAACCCACATAATTAAGGTTCCAGGTGCCACTTCAGAAAACAAGAAAGTAACTAGTAGAGTACCTCAAGGCTCAGTGCTAGAAGCCCTCCTTTTTGTCTAAGTACCTCAAGGCTCAGTGTAGAACCCTTCCTTTTTGGCAAGTGCCCTTTGACTCCCATACTGTAAACCCAAGTCGATGACTAACCAAACTTGTTGATGACTGAAAGCAGGGAATTATCAAGATATTTCTCCAGCTGTAAAATCACTATAGCAAGAATAATACAAACCAATGGTGTATAAAAAGAGCTTAAACTTAATGCAAAAATGTGCAGTATTTTCAAGTTTAGTCAAAACTCTAATCAGCAACTTATTTCTAAAGACATTAGCCCAACTAATTTCTAAAGACACCTCATCTAGATTAAAGAAATTCTCATCCTTCTTTACTCATTCCTAATTAGACTACCTATAAACTACAGTGATCTTTTCAGCATGTCCTTAGCGGTTCGAAATTTTGATAGTAAACACTTATAGGCTCTTATGAGAAGCTCTGTTTTGCATTATATGGTATCAAAGATGTTTCACTACTAGATATCTTGCACCTACATAATTCAAACGACTCCATAAACTCTCTCAAGATAACTATTTAAATCCCTTATCATATAAATAAAGCACACTGGTGAAACATGTTTGTTAGTTGAACAAATTACCTTTACATGGTAAACAGAGCAATATACTCATGTTTCCACAAATTCATCCCTAGCCTGCTATGTTTTCCTCTCCTTGAAATCAGAGGTACCTTTCATGGATGGGTATTGTGAATGTACAAATGGTCTTTTGACTTACTTGTCTTGCAACTCTTATGATCCTATGATGCTACGATCAGGAAGACATAGCTGTTTCCTTATTTAGGGTGACAAAGATCCCAGATTTCCAAAAGCAAGTAGTACTTACCCAAAAGACTGCATGGTGTAGGACTACCAACCTGTCCTACTCATTTCTACAGAATGTGTGGGTTCCTATGAGCATCTCGAATGCTGACAATATTGAATCCGATATTGTCGCCTCGAGAATGCCAAAAGTGCAGAACGTCGAATGGGTAAACGGAAATCTCCATAAGGGGAGATTTCCGTTTACTTCAATGTAGTGCGGTCTCGGAGTTGGTATATTCAAGTAGTGAGGGGTGCAGGGGGGCTTGCCCCCCTGCCTACACCCTTTAGTTTTTTGGAGGGGCATGCTTGTTATTTTATCGCATTTCAAAAATTTAATAGGTCGATCATTTCAGTTTGACATTTAGTGATTCAACCTATTAAATTTTCGAAATACTGATATAGACCGGAATGTAAACGCATTATATTTTCCTCTAGAACAGGTTCAGACTTCATGACATTTAGCGGTCAGACTGGACTGGACTGGAGTCATCCTTACTAAAAAGTTCAGCATTCTATGGTCTTTGATCTGTTTGAATAAACAAAGAAAATCACTGGCTTCTTGTTTTGCTACTTTGTATTTCTTGGTTAAATCTTTTTACAGTCATGTTGTAGGACTTTCAAGTAACAGATTAAAAAGTCAGTTTAGGGTACTGAAGGCACAATGATGAATAAATATTATCTAATTTTGGAAAAACTGGGGATATCAAGGAATGTCACCCTTTTCTTAAAGATCCTGGAAGAAGACTGAAGGATCATCTTAATATTTAAAAAGCTGCACTGAAAATTCAGTTTCTCTAAAGAAGAATTCTGAAAAATATTGCAGGTTAGCTAATCAATTTTAATTAAAAAGGTGGGTGTGTAAGATATACTGATGCTACAGAGAAAAAAAATAAAGCCATCTGGAAAAACAAACAGAGCATACCATTAAGGGGGTATATATTACGTGATCGAACAGTGAAATGTTCGAACACGTAATAATCAACCCCTAAATGCTGAACCCTCTGAATGTCGAACGGTTCAATGGAGAGCTCCGTACAGTGCGGACATGGAAGTTTTCCATTGTCTGCACTGTAGTGCGATCTCTGAGTTGGTATATTTAAGTAACCTGGGGTGTGGGGGATGCAAGGGGGCTTACCCCACTGCTTAGAGCATTTTTATGGTTTGTTTGGGTGTTTTTATGGGGTTTTTTTGCCGTTCAACATTACGGCGTTTCGACATTTTGGGGTCGATTATTACGTGTTCGAACATTTCACTGTTCAATCATGTAATATAAATGCCATTAAGAAATATTTTCATAGTTTCATAGCATGCATTCTACTCTGCAAATTAAAGATCAAGAACTAACACCTTATAATTACTGTTAGTATTCATGTGATTAATAAGCTCTGTTTTGAATAAGTTCATAGGTAAGTACTAGGCTAATTGCCCTTGTGGGACATTTTAAGCCTAGCCAATTACCCCATGTGAGAATTAAGCCCTGCACCTTGTGTCTGTAATGTAAACACCAAACCACTATGCCAACCTCTATCAAAATGATACCTTCCTAAGATGTAATGGTAAATGATTCCAATATTTTGCAAAAAAAAAGTGAAAGAAACATTTTCTTTTTATGGTGTTTCCTTTGGAGCTTCCCTACCCAATCTTGAGGAGAAACTCCTTGAGCTTCAGTAGATCACAGAACAAAAAGACGAACAGCATAAGGCTGACTGCTTTTCTCCAGAAGAAATCATTGCTGGAGCAATTTCTAATTGTGCACCAGCAATGATTCACTTTCTAGGGAGATTTCTCCTGCTTACATTTGGTGTGCCCTTGTAGTTGGTATTATAAGTTCAGGGGGTAAGGTGGCCTTGCTCCCCACATGGGAGATGCAGAGGGGCTTCCCCCCACCCCGCAAAAAACAAGAAAACAAAGAGGGTGAAAAAAAATCATTTTTTGGGCATTTTTTTTTTCATTGTGTTGAAACATCAGCTTTCAGTAAGTTGGCGTTTCATAGTGGAACCATTGTTTGGGAAGAAGCAATAAAGTTCCTTGACCATCAAACTAAGTGGATTATGAAGTTTAAGATAATGGAATTTGTAATTAATAGCTTGTGTGTCACTAGAAGCGCTCTTACATAGCCTGCTACTTAGGAATCTTTCATTAGCAGAATAAAGATTAATTAACCCTTCTATTTATCATTTTCTTTATATTGTCTTAATTTTAAAAAAATTGTACCATTCAGCTTGAGTAAGATGCAATTGACTGTAATAACAGAATGCACCATTTCACTTGATGATCGGTAACAGAACCTTCTTCGCTGTTGAAGCTACTGTACTAAATTATAAGATGCTTCACATATAGGCCTTGTCAAAATAGACAACACATTTTACTACAATGATGGTTTCTATTACTGTGCCTTGATCCCTGTGCTATGTGACATTTTCAGTATCTGTCCCCAAATACAAGACTATCCATGCAATTGCAGTGTTTAGAATTCATAATTACTGCCTTTTCAATATTTGTTTATTTATTTATTTATTGATTGTTTGCTTTACAGTCCATTCACAGAGTTGGAGTACACTAGTGTGCTAGCTTGCACTGCACTTGAATTGTTTTTAGTGCTGTTTTAGCTGCTTTCTGAAAAAAAAAATCTAAGCTTGTTTCCTACCTTTCCTGTAACTCGTCTAGTCCAGATACAGATTTGCTATATCCAGGACTGTTGGTAAGCTTCTGAGCCCACCAAGCCTTTTTGTGTTGGAGGGAAGCCTTCTAAATTATCAGTGGGAGTGGTAAGCACTAGGTAGCCTATCTACCACAAGAGGAGTGGTCTCTGGCCCAGAAATTGTAGTTTATTGGACGTTTTGGCAGTTTTTCCATCTCTTTCAACTATCTGGTTTGAAAACCCGCATTTGCACTTGTTTCTTTGCCATTCAGTGGTCCAGGGAAGTAAATAGTGTGGGAAGAAATAGCCAGGGAATTGTTATGGCTAGGCTTGTATAGGCCTTAGGGCTGATAGCCTAGTACCAACCTATGAACCTATGAACCTATAAACCTATTCCTGTAACTAGTCTAGTCCAGATACAGATTTGCTGTATCCAGGACTGTTAGTAAGCTTCTGAGCCCCCCAAGCCTTTCTGTGTTGGAGGGAAGCCTTCTAGGTTATCAGTGGGAGTGGTAAGCACTAGGTAGCCTATCTACCAGAAGAGGAGTGGCTTTTGGCTCATAAATTGTAGATTATTGGCCATTTGGGCAGTTTTCCATCTCTTTCAACTTTCTGGTTTAAAAGCCCGCATTTGCACTTGTTTCCCGCCTTTTCTGTAACTAATCTAGTCCAGATACAGATTTGCTGTATCCAGGAATGTTGGTAAGCTTCTGAGCCCCCCAAGCCCTTCTGTGTTGGAGGGAATCCTTCTAGCTTATCAGTGGGAGTGGTAAGCACTAGGTAGCCTATCTACCACAAGAGGAGTGGTTTCTGGCCCAGAAATTGTAGTGATTGGTCGTTTGGCCAGTTTTTCCATATCTTTCAACTTTCTGCTGTAAAATCCCATGTTTGCACTTGTTCCCCACCTTTCCTGTAACTAGTCTAGCCCAAGTATAGATTTGCTGTATCCACGATTGTTTGTAAGCTTCTGAGCCCCCCAAGCCTTTCTGTGTTGGCGGGAAGCCTTCTAGCTTATCAGTGGGAGTGGTAAGTACTAGATAGCCTATCTACCACAAGAAGAGTGTATTTTGGCCCAGAAATAGGTTCATAGGTTGGTACTAGGTTATCGGCCCTAGGGCCTATACAAGCCTAGCCATAACAATTCCCTGGCTATTTCTTCCCACACTATTTACTTCCCTGGACTCCTGTCTAGCAGGGCAACTGATGTGATCCCTGGGGTGAATTTCCTTTCTCCCATCCAGTCATCAAGGTTCCTTTTGAAGAGGGCCAAAGAGGTGCTGTGCTTGACATGTATGTGCAGTCTATTCCAGAGTCTGGGGAGTCTCTGGGTCAGGAACCTATCCCTCCAGCATGTTTTGTTTATTGTGATGACAAGGTTTAGATCCCTGGAGCATGTAGCTCTGAGGGATTGGGATTTCTTTAAGTGTAGCATGTCCAACAGCTCTGGGTTTGACATGGCCTTGTAGTTTTGTAAAATTGTAGTTTATTGACCGTTTTGGCAGTTTTTCCATCTCTTTCTACTCTCTGGTTTAAAAGCCCGCATTTGTGCTTGTTTCTCACCTTTCCTGTAACTAGTCTAGTCCAGATACAGATTTGCTGTATCCAGGACTGTTGGTAAGCTTCTGAGCCCCCCCCAAGCCTTTCTGCGTTGGAGGAAAGTCTTCTAGCTTATCAGTGAGAGTGGTAAGCACTAGGTAGCCTATCTACCACAAGAGGAGTGGTTTCTGGCTCAGAAATTGTAGTTTATTGGCCGTTTGGGCAGTTTTTCCATCTCCTTCAACTTTCTGGTTTAAAAGCCCGTATTTGCACTTGTTTCACATCTTTCTTGTAACTAGTCTAGTCCAGGTACAGCTTTGCTGTATCCAGGACTGTTTATAAGCTTCTGAGCCTCCCAAGCATTTCTGTGTTGGAGGGAAGGCTTCTAGCTTATCAGTGGGAGTGGTAAGCACTAGGTAGCCTATCTACCACAGGAGGAGAGGTTTCTGGCCCAGAAATTGTAGATTATTGGCCGTTTGGGCAGTTTTTTTCCATCTCTTTCAACTTTCTGGTTTAAAAGTCCACATCTGCACTTTTTTCCCACCTTTTCTGTAACTAATCTAGTCCAGATATAAACTTGCTGTATCCAGGACTGTTTGTAAGCTTCTGATCAGTGCCAACGTCTGCTCTTCAATTTTTCCCTTAGATCTGCTAGTTCTCTCCTCTCCTGCACTTTTACTAGCTTATTAGTTTAGCACGTTACCAGACTTCTTGTAGCAATTATTGTAGCACACAAAAGTGCTACCAGCACTAAACGCTCTACAAGGAAACAGCTCCAGTGTTTATTAATGCCCACCCCTCCAGGTATGTCTAAAGGTCAGTGCTTTCTCCTATTAACCTGGTGAACTTGGGCATCCTGAGGCAATGTAGCAACTGCCTCATGTACACTGACAACCCTCTCCTCTTACCTCCCAGCACTCAGACTTGTGAGAGATGCATGTATATATCCAAATTGGAAGCCATGCACTCTCCAGCCAAGACTGGAATAACTAGTCAAGAGGAGAAGGTCAACACTTGCACCACACCACATGGAACACATAGCCCTCCAGAACACACACCAGCACTGCCTTCACATAAAAACACAAACCACATACCCACCTTTGTGGAGGCTCTCAATACAAATCTAACCAAACAGCAGAGACCTCCAAGGCAGAAATGCACCCGACCACCACAACACTAATCACAAGACACATAACTCTCCTAAACAGTATGCCACTCAACCAAAGCCCCTAAGGCAAAACAGCATGCCCAACACACTAGTCATAGGTGACTCAATAGTGAGGCACACTGATGTCCCACTCACTAGGTTGAAAAAGGAGAAATTAACAGTCAGATGCCTGTCAGGCACCAGGATCCAGGATCCACCACATAACGCATGCACTCAGGTCCCTCAACAACAGCTACAAATATGACTCGGTCATTGTACGTGTGGGTGTGAATGACCTGAGATGTACCTCCCTGGACTATATGAAAAGAGACATGGAGGAGCTCTTGGATTATGTAGCTCAGGTGGGTATGACCCTAGCCCTAAGCAGCAGCCTACCATCACCCAGAATGATACCACAATACAAGCAGAAAATTATTGATTTCAACAATTGGCTAAGTTTCTGGTGTCATTCTAAAGGGGATCCACTATCTGTCTGCCTGGGATGACATGACTGATAGACCCCGATGCTTTGCCAGAGATGGCCTGCATGTGTCACCCCTGGGCTTCCAGATATTGGCCAAGGCTCTTGCCACCCCTATAGTGCTTTTTTTAGGCAGTGTTCCAAAGACCAAATTACCACCATAACAGCTACAAATAAATGCAATCTAAGAGTCATGCTGCTCAGTGCTAGAAGTCTAAATGTCAAAATGCACTCACTTGAAGCACTCCTTAAAATGGAGAACATCGACATTTGTGCTGTAACAGAGACCTGGTTCACGGCAGCAGAAAGCACCCCTGCACTACCAGGCTATAACTCATTCCAGACCTTTCGGCCCCAGAACTTGGACCGAAGCTCCAAAGGCGGTGGTGTTTCCATATTCATAATGGATGCATACACCTCCAGACTAGTAGCCTAACATAATGAATCTGAGATACTTCAGGTGCAGCTAACATTGGGTAAGACAGCGATTCAGATTGTAGCCTACTATAGGTCCCCAACCATGTCCTAAGACTCACACTCCATGTTCCTAAGCACCCTGGAGAATATTAGGGTCCAACCTAACACTCTCATACTGGTCGACTTAAACTACCCCTCCATTAACTGGGAAAACTACTCATGTACCATTATACTTGCCCAATGCTTTCTGGAATTCATTAATTCCAATGCTCTGGACCAGCTCGTTTTTACCCCCACTAGAGGTAGCAACATCCTTGACCTGGTAATTACTAACATGGGTGACCGTTGCTCTACACCAATAGTCAACTCCACCCTGGTTAGATCCGACCTCAAACTAATTACCTTGGAAATCCACCCCCTCCCCACAAAGGTAACCACCATGAAAAACTTCTCCAAAACTAACTTTGGGCTCCTAAAAACAGAGGTGGCTCATGACACCCATGCAAATGGAGAATAGTTGCATGACCGCCGAATCATACACCAATGCACTGTACGAACATGTGCACAAATGCATGGATCTCGCCATACCCAATAGAACCAAGACGGTCTCCTCAAAAAAAGAAAGCCAACCTGGTGGTCCCCTGCCATAAACAAACTCTACAACAGAAGAAGGAAACTGATGTGGAATAAGGCGAAGTCCCAAGACTGGAAAAAATCCCTTAGCCTCAACAAAAGGTTGAGATCCCTCATCAAATCCTCTAAAGCTAGTTATGAAAACAGAATTGCAACAGATAGTAAAGACAACCACAATGCCTTCTATAGTTATGTAAAGAATCTCCATGGCAATACCCAGATTTGCTCTGAACTACTGCACAATGGTACCTCCTATACCAAGCCAATAGATATTGCCAATATACTGGCTGACAGATTCAGTGCTAACTTTACCCCCCCCCCCCCAATGGAGTAATCACAATACCAGTAGATTGCCAGGTATCCAGTATTACTACTGCACAGGTTAAAACAGCACTGTCCAAGGCCAGGAATACAGCTTCTATGGGACCTGACAATATCCCTGGCTGTGTTCTACATGAACTACAGGGTGAACTGGCACCTCACCTGTGTGCCCTGTACAATCACAGCCTCACCTTAGGCTTTGTCCCTACCGAATGGTGCACTGCTACAGTCATCCCTCTCCACAAAGGAGGAGTGACTACAGATCCTGGGAATTATCGCCCAATTAGCCTGACGAGTCTGATATGCAAAGCTATGGAATGCATCATCATGGACCTAATAAACAAGGATATAGGAAATCTCCAAACTCTGGATCCTACACAGTTTGGTTTTTTTATAGGGTAGGTCATGCCTGCTCAATTTGGTCGATTTCTTTGAGTCAGTCACCAGAGCTGTGGATGAAGGCAAGGTGGTTCATACAGTCTACCTTGATATGGCCAAGGCCTTTGACACCATTCCCTACTCAGGAATCATAGAAAAACTCACTAAGCTAGGCATCAACCCCTATATCACAAGGTGGGTTGCAAACTGGTGCACAGATAGAACCCACAGTGTAAAAGTAGCTGACTCCAAGTCAGACTGCCAACCAATCACGAGTGGAGTCCCACAGGGTTTGGTCCTGGGTCCTCTCCTGTTTGTTATCTACGTCTCTGAAGTCCAGGCCAACATGAAGGGACTCTGGCTGACAGAATTCACAGATGATTGCAAGTTGGCAGCTATTATTAACTCCCCAAGTGATGTTGACATCCTACAGAAAGGCCTCAATGACACCAACGACTGGTGTCAGAACCATGGCCTTAAGATCAATGCCAAAAAATGTGTCATCATCCCCCTTGGGAAAAACCTTGTTCTCTTGAATTACCACATTGATGGTAGTCCACTGAACACAGAAGGTGTTATAAGAGACATGTGGACACAGGTTGACGGCAACCTCTCTTTTGACCATCACGTTACCACTGTGGTCAGAAAGTCCTATGTACCACATCTCATTACTAAGGGTTTTGCATCCAGAAAGAAAGAGGTCATTGTCTCCTTCTACTCTTCCCTCATTAGGCCAGTCATCGAGGACAAGGCCCCATTTGGCATGTACCTCACTATACACCTGCAATAACTAGAGAGGCTGCAAAAGTACCTCACAAAGTGGATCCTTGGCCTTAAACACTTGTCCTATATGGACAGACTCAAAAAACTCCAACTATTCTCTATCTCATATCGCATACTTAGAGGCGAGCTCTGTTAGAAATGCTACATCTAAAGAAATCCCAATCCCTCCGCACCACATGCTCCCGAAACCTCAACCTCCTTACCACAATCAACAGAACATGTTGGAGGGACAGGTTCATAACCCAGAGACTGTCCATGCTATGGAATAGACTTCCCATACATGTCAAGCAGAGCACCTCACTGGCCGTCTTCAAGAAAAATCTTGATGAGTGGATGGGAAATAGAAAATTCACCCCGGGGATCACTCCAGTGGCTCTACTTCACAGACGCACTAAGAATGAAGATCAGGTGGCATGATGCCAGGTTAATTCTATGGGCTAGGCTTAGCCTAGTACACACCTATGAACCTATGAACTGAAATACCTCATATTTCTCCAGACTGGTAATGATTGCTCCTACTTTACAATCAGCTACAATGGTAACTAGTAATCACCAGTATTGTTAAAGCATCTGTGACGGGATCGGAAATCAATATTGATTTACATTTTAATACATTTATGTTTTGAATGTGTAGGGTAGACTACATTTTTATGTAACAATTCCCCAGTATAATATATTGTAAAGATACAGCTACACTTATCATTATTCACAGCACCCAGAATCACTGGAGAGTGAAATCATTTTCTTTTTACCCAGATAGTTCAGTTTAACTTATTACATGATAGTTACAGACTTAAAAGAGATTGTTGCTTCCCCCTGCTTTTTATTTTGTAATTCTTCCCATGTAAACTTGATATACATTATCTGAATGCACTCCCGCAGAAAAGTTTGTAAGCATTTTAATGAGATGCCTAACTAGTAAAAAAATAAATATTGCCTTGGTATCTCTTGTGCTGAGCATACATGTCCTCCCTGTGTCTGTGTGAAATTTTACTGAGTCATCCATATGCCTTCCATATCCCAAAGAAAGGCTAATTAAGAAAGTGCATACCTCCAAACTGTTCATAGATGAACATGTGGTGTGTGGCACGCATATATATGTGTGTGTGTGTGTGTGTGTGTGTGTGTGTGTGTGTGTGTGTGTGTGTGTGTGTGTGTGTGTGTGTGTGTGTGTGTGTGTGTGTGAATGACTTTGTGTCATCTTGTGATTGATTGGTGCCAGGTCCAGGACTGTTTCTCGTCTTGAGCCATTTTAGTGTAAGGATCTCCCGCATGACCTTATATAAGGCAAAATAAGTAGAAGAAAATGCATGCATGGATAATATATAACATAATAAAAAATTCCAGCAGGACAAGTCGGTCTGATTTTCATTAGACTGCAACTAGCATGCATCAGATATCCCTCCCCCTTCTCCTTCCTATCACTCCATGTGTTACTAACCTTTTTTTCAGATGTCACAACTGTCATTGTCTCTTATATCCACTTGAAGAACTCATGCTACCTGCTTACCTTTCTTCAACAGAAGAAGCATTTTATAATTTTTTTCTCACACTGGGTTCCCTAAATCTTCTAATCATGCCCCTTTCTAAAGAGTTGTCTTCCTCTTCAGACTAATCCTATTTGCAGCCCGATAAAATGCCTTATGTACCCATATCATGTGCTCCTTTCTTATTTTATTACAAAACCTGATACCTGGACATTATCTCTAAACCACTCTTAATATGCAATTGCTCT
The DNA here is from genome assembly GCF_019279795.1 of Protopterus annectens. Classification (NCBI taxonomy): domain Eukaryota; kingdom Metazoa; phylum Chordata; order Ceratodontiformes; family Protopteridae; genus Protopterus; species Protopterus annectens. Next base: position 673,972,330 of record NC_056726.1, on the reverse strand, counting down.
ACATTCCCCATCATACTGGCTGCTTTTTTTTTCTAAGCCACTTAGAATGATGATCTCTCTTTTTTTATTCCCATATGGCCTTCAGATCTGTACACTGTTTTCCAGCTGTGGTCTTACAAGGGCATGAGAAAAGGGCATCATCAGTTTCTTATTCCTGCGAGCTATACTCATGATTTATACCCTTAGAATATACCATGTGATTAACACCCTGCTGGCATAGGGTTTTTGCTCCTGACTACACTGCTCATAGCTGGAATCCAGTAAGCACCTCAGTTGTTTTAGTACTGGGAGGGAACAGCTGAACATCTAATCTCTCATTAGGGGCAGAGGAATGTGTTGAGCCGGACTGATACCACAACCTAATGGAGACTAAGATTGTGTCACTTGACTTCTGAGGATTTGGAATAGCCTCACGCCAGCCCCGTCAGGAAAGAAAGTAATTATCATCCTGCTTTAGTTGCATAATAGGACCCGCCCATGAAATACAGTAGAGATAAAAAAAGAAAAAAAAAATCACATTTGAGGTTGTTCCTGACACCTATGCCCCACTTCAATATTTTGAGGGTATCCACCCCAAAGTAACATTAATAGAAGATAGAGTGTAGGTTGCGAGCAATGTATGATGGGGGATGAGCAGTTTGGATTCAGATCAGGATACAGCACTACTGGACCCAATGTTTGCAGTGAGACAAATAGTTGATAAGAAAAGAAGCTAGAGGTGAGGAAAGAGTCCAACTGGGCATTCCTAAACTTGGAGAAAGCATATGACAAGGTCCCAAGAAAGCTGATTTAGTCTGAAGCACCAGAAAAATTGGCAGAATTAGTGTAGACTATGTACAAGGACCCAATGACTCAAGTACAAACAATGCTTTGTCTCACAGAGGAGTTGCTAGTGGGACTGGGTGTGCATCAGGGTTCAGCTCTGATCCCACTGCTGCTCATACTGGTGATGGATCACATTAGCAAACAGGTCGGAGGGGACAGATCAACAATGCTGCTGTATGAAGATGATGTGGCATTACAGACAGACTCTGAGCAAGAATTTCAGCAAAGGATAGGGAAATGAATTGTAAAACTGAAGGCACACGGGATGAAACTAAGTACAGATAAGACAGTGGTAATGGCAGCAAACTGGGGAAATCAGAAGAAGCTGAGCATTGAGATATAAGGGAAGATAGTGGAAGTTCCTCTTAACCTCTTAGAGCAAGAAGTCTGGACAAAGCCATAAATAAAAGTGGGGCAAAGGCCCAAAAATTGGGACAAATTTTAAATATTGATATTACGAACTTAGAAAGTTAATAGAATAACAGGTTTTGCATCAGCGTGAATTTTCTGAAAGGTATGAATTCTGAAACTCAAATATCTGTCATTATTTTCTAACTTCAGTATTTAATGATTGGCCCTTAATCTGCCAGAAAAACCACAATTTTATGAAAAACGGGCCAAAAATATGAAGCAAGAATCTGGACATTCTGCAAAAATCTGTACAGTTGAGAGGTAGGTACAGGTTAATAGCTTCAAGTATCTTGGAGGGATGGTTAAAGAGAAAGGAAGCCTGAATGAAGAGGTCAAAGCAAGAATCAGAGGGCTGCAGCCAACTGGCATAGAGTGTTATGTGTAATATATGACAGAAGAATACCATATAAATTGAAAAGGAAGGTAGGTGTACAAGACCTGGTTGACTTCTTTGAAACAGTCACAGCCATTATTAAGAAGGAAGTGGTCACACACAGCCTCTGGACCCCTCTAAAAAGCCAATACAATACTCCTGGCATTAAACTGGCTCAAGGACGGAACCCCACATGTTGGGTATTGGAGCCATGTCAGACTCCAAACCAGTTACAAGTGGCGTCCCCAAGGCTCAGTCCTGGGACCTCTCTTGTTGTTTGGTATATATTTCTCGGAGGTACAGGCCAACAGGAACACGAAGGACTGTGGAAGGACTGCGCGAGCAGATGACTGCAAGCAGACTCTCCTCCCGAGCCAAGCATCTGAAAAGCTCCAACCGAAAGGCCTCAACAGAAAAGCCAGAACCAGAGCCATGGCAGCTATAAATGCCAAAGTGTATAGTCATCCCCTTTAAAAACAAAATAATCATCCATCACCACATAGGTGGTAATCCAAATCCATTAAGTACAGAAGAAGGGATTAGGGGGACCCAAGTTGATAGCACCCATTCTCACAAAGTTGCACAAAATCTCTAGGAAAGCAAAATATTAACCAAAGTGAATCATCAATTTTAAGGATCCATACATTATCATGGGGAGGTTCACATTACCTTTACTCATCCATCATCAGGCCCGCCTCATCCTCATCCCCCCCATGTCCTTACTACACCACCCCCACAAGGACCTACAGAAGAAACAACCTCAGCAACTCACCCAACCATAAAAAAGGGCTCAAACAGATGCCATATGCTCAAACAGATGCCTCATGCTGCTCCAGCCGGTCCTGGTATACCGACTGCTCAGAGGTGACCTGTGCCTGGCTCAGGGGCCAATGTCAACTATGGCGTATAAGGCCATGTTCCAAAAAAAAATCGAATCCAAATCCCTCAAAGCTCCACCGAGACACTGAAATGCATAGAATAGGACATGGGCTCGATTCATGGACAGATTCATAACCAAGGGCTCACTATGGAATCCCAATCCCAGTCAGTCCAGGTTAGGCAGAGTCCCTCATTGACTCTCTTCAAGAGGAATCTTGATAGTGGATGGAATCTTGATGAGGGGATGGGAGATCACTGTGTGTCACTGTTAGACAGAGGCACAGTATACTAACCTCGAAAAGGGGCATAGCAGAATTAATTAACAAGACAGTGGTGTGACCAGTACTATTGTATGATACAGAAACTTGGGCAGTAAAGGCAGGGCAGATGAGTAAGCCTGAAGTGATGGAAATGAAGTCCCTGAGACAGGTGGAAGGATGAACACTGTGAGATAGATGAAGAAATGAGGACATAAGAGCAGAAGCCAAAGTAGGTCTAATTGCAGAAAAGAAAAAAAGAGAACAGATTAAGGTAGTTTGGGCACATGTGCAAAAAAGCAGAAGGCAATCTGGTGCAGGAGATTTGGGACATCATATAGGAAGAAGGTAAGAGGAAAAGAGGGCGTCCAGAAAGAGGTGGCTATATTGTATGAGAGAAGATCTGCAACAGTCAGGCATGAGTGTCAGACAAGGCAGGAGTGTAGCGTTGAATCAAGAGAGATGGTAACAGTTAAGATGACACCCCTATCTCATGCAGATAATGGGAAAAAGGGGGTTGATGATGATGATGATGATGATGATGATGATGAAGCGTGTTTCTGTTTGTCAGTATAATAAGTTACACTAGCATAACATGATGTATCACGGTAGGACATTCAGAGTGTTGGATCATGGAATGATGCCACTCACCCTCTTTGGCTAGCATTACAACTTAACTGTGTTTTATTTCCTGTATGAGCAGTTACTTAACAATAGGTGTGTTTTTCTTGACACATTTAGTATTCATAGCAGCATAATATAGGGCAGCTCTATTAAGTGCAGTGTTTGTCAGTGTGAAATTCATTCTTGGGTGTAGTGTAAACAACAAATCTTTTTACCCCTGAAATTTAATCTCGGTCAGTATTTAATTCTCAGCTTTGTCTCTGTAAACTCATAGGACCGAAGCATGTGAAATCAAATAAGTACTACTGGACTATTCTAGATTTCATAATGTCCTTAGAACCATCCCCCTGTTGGCTATGAATTCATACAGTGGCCTGCCATGCCAAGGTAAATGTGGTTTCATACTTCCACACACCTGCACTGCTCAGTGACAGTACAGAACTCCTTGGCTGGGCTTGTGCTCCACAGTTCCTGCACATCTGAAGAGCACATTTAGATTCTCCCTTATTGGTACCCATACAGCAGGACTTCTACCACCTCCATCTGAATGGGACATCTGAGATGGCATTAGCTGCTCATTTCCTTAAATTAGTGCATAGCTGTTCAAGTGCTGGACTACTGGCTTGTACAGGTTATCTGGGATGCAGTAAGGACTTTATTCCTCCATGACATGAAGCCACCAGTGGCAATGCCTTTTTGTAATGCATGACAACATGCTTACAAGGATGCTGTCACTAAAGCTTACATTTTACATAAAGGCTTAAAATTTGGAAACAATTTAACTGTTTTAAATTACAAACCTGTTTAGGTTTGTGCCCATCTGAATGATAACTAGTGTATCGTTAGAAATTCTCATTCTGGATGCACCCAAAAATGATCATGCACCTCATCAGTACATATGATTTGTATTTAGTTACAAAAAACAAATCATAGGCAAGTGGTTGGCAGTAAAATGAAGGACAGCCTTAGGATTGCAGTCCAAAGTGCCATCCTAAACCATCAATATTGACCAATTCCCCAGTTTTAGAGAACTGTGCAATAAAATTAATTAAGGCTTAATTTTACACTCATTTTCTACTTTTAACCTCATCTCTTTTGTAACAGTATCAAACTAGTATTATGCTAGATATCCACAGAGTCTGATTATCCTGCATTCCTAATAAGGCTAACAAACTGTTTATATCATCCTTTTACATTCTATTTCATCAGCAGTGGTATGCATGCAGGATGTAACAGAACACATAGTCAAAACATTCAGAATTAATGTCACTATGATTTATTACTGAGGTGAGACAACATTCCAATAATGAATTAAGAATGATAAAAATTATAAATTTTCAAATAAATCTTAGTATTTGAAAGCTAATGTCAGTATAATAATCATTTATTTCCCTTAGGGAAATAAAAATTGAACATTTCCAGATGGTGCTTTTCTATAGTGCCTTTGCATGAGTCAGAGCACACACACGCACACACACACACACACACACACACACACACACACACACACACACACACACACACACACACACACGTGCATATATGGATGTGGTCACATATGTGCACTATTCAATTATTTTATTGTTTTGACATATAAACATCTATTAATTATTGTTCAGTACATTGTTCAAAACATCTCTTTGTTGAAAGTCTTCTATCTGTGAACAATTAAAATTGCCTGACAATAATTTATGCATCTTGTCACTGCCTGCTCTTTTATATTTACAGTCACTGCAAAGATGAGTCACATTCCTCTCAACAATTAGTTAAGCACTGCCTAACCACAAGTCGACAAATACAGAATATTTTGTTTTCCACATGTTGCTGACAAATCAATGGAAACCTGCCAAGCTGATAGTACAGCATTACTGTCATGCAATGTTTAAGATACATTCAAAGAAAAACGTTGATATTTAATAAACTAGGTAGAGTTTATGGATGCAATTCTACACTAATGCATCTTGTGAAATCTTTAACACTTAGAAATAAATGAATGCAATGCAAAATTTAGAAGATAATGCTGGGCATTCATACAAATTTGATCAAAAGCAATATTTTTTTTCAAAAGACGTAACTTATGAGAACATGCTTCATATCTGTTCTCTACCTTGCAGAAATGAAAAATAAAACAGTTTTCAAACATTATGTAGTTGCACAACAGAGATCATACTGGGTGAAGATGCTGGTTATTTTTGGTTCTAACACAGCATGGATATAGAAATATATTGGTTATGACAGGAATGCAGGATAACTTCTAGTTTCATAGCCTTAAAACTTCTTGAAAAGTTCCTGAACTTGTATGGACATTTCGTTAAATGCATTTTAGTGGTTCCCTTTCAGACATTCAAGACTCGATTGTGAGAGTCCCAGGTCTATGAAAAATAAAATGATGATTAACACAGTTAACAGTTAACTTTGAAAGTAGCTTTTGCACATTTAAAGTATTTTTTTTTTTTGCTGGGGCAAGCCCACTGCAACCCCTAGAGTGGGAAGTTGCTCTCCCCTCTGTTTATCTATACTAACTATGAAACTGATGTTTTTGAAAAAGAGGAAATATTCTAAGATACAGCAAGTTTGGAGCTAGCATATACTTTCCTGTAATCACACGAATTCTCAGTTTTGTGGATTGTGTTTACAGCCCCTGCAACACAAAGAGTATCTCATTATAGTCTACATTTGGGGTAGCAAGGAGAAGCCGGGACATAGAAAAACCTGAATCATACAATGACCCCCCCCATTAATATTCCAAAATGTGCACACTGATTGGCCAGCGTGCCCATTGTAAATCCCACAATATACCAACAGAAAAAGGTCCAGTCACCCGGACTTTTTTCCGTGGGTATAAAGTGTCCAAAACCTTTTTTTTTTTTTTTTTTTTTTTTTTTTTAATAAATAAAAAAAAAAAACAGAGCAACGGAGACTTTTTTTTCTCTGTTGCTTCCATTTCAAAGCATTGATGTACTGGGTATGTGTAGGAACGCAAGTTCCATAAGCATGCGCAGTACATCAGCACAAGGAAACAGTATACCGCCCACTGGCAGAAGAACAGTAATGCTCCATTATACAAAGACAGTATTTAAAAAAAGTAAGTATTTTTTTTCTTAAATAATATAATTGTATAATAGCAATAACCAACTCTGTGGTTGTGGTATATTGAAATTTACCCACACTTGGCTTTATTTAATCACTCTGGCTTTGCCATCGTGACTAAACCACGCCAACCATGGGTAAATCTTCAATATACCACACCATGTCATGAGTTATTGCATAATTACCCCTCATGACTACCTAAATGATGGCCCCTTACAGTTGGCACTCACAGAGCTGATGGGGAACAAATGGGCTGATTCACCCATTTGTAAAAATGAATATGTACACATATATTTTATTGGATGAAAATGTCATTTTAGTAGCTTTTTAGCTGCATTTGTGTAATATATATTCCCCTTTCTGTTATGGGTATCACAGACTCTAGAAAATATTGCTCCAATGTTCATATTTCCTCTTAAATATGACATTGTTACAAACCCCTGAATATTGTTGAAATATGCATATTTTATTTGGCACTCGTGAACTGTAGACATACATGAGCCATTGTCTTCAGATTAGATCACTAAACACTATCAGTAATGATGTCCTTCTTAACCATTAATTATATTCTCTGCAAACACCTTCATGCCCCAGTGAAAAATGATTATGTCTCCAAGCTTGCAGCAAAGGAAGCTAAATCAAATCAGTTAAGGTGAGCCAAAGAGTAGACCATGATAAGGATAGATGTTCTTTTGCAATGCATCAGAGACAGGCAATGGAAGTAGCTTTAGTTAGAGATAATCATATTAAGGCTCTCCAGCTTTTGCTTGTTACAGTTATATGTATGGATAGATTAGGTATTTAAATAAATGGCCTTCATAATGTTAGTCTGTTGGTCACCAAGTTGCAAGAAACCTAGCTGCCAACTAAACATGAGTAATCCTAGTTACAGTACTATGTGTAACTACAAACAGGACAACTCTTAGATGTGGTCTTATGTTTTCTTATGAGGAGACTATATTGCAAATAACACTGTAGATGGTAAGAAGCATCTGTGAGATTGCTGATCTCTGATACAAACCTTGTCTCTGACATTAAGCAGCCAAAACATAGACAGCAGTTGTGACTTATACAACTCAGGCCACCTAACATTTTCAAATTGTCCTGTTTGTGTATACACAATATTATATGAAGCCCAAACATGCCTGACAGTTCTTACAAACTAGAGACACGGAAGAGAAGCGGGCTCTATTAGACATACCTGCTTCTTTTTTCTGGTATTTTATGCAGTGTTTTTATGCAATTAAAATATGTATCTGCGGTGAGTTTTAGTGTTAACCTTCCAAAATTTTGGCATGTCACTTTGCATGACCTCAAGAACAGAGGACAAGATATTAAAGCAAATTTAATAGAAAATGTCTTCAACACTCTAAAGTAGTGTAATATTTTTATCAATAGTGTATGCATGCAATGTACTTAATTCTGCTGGTATGAGAAATTACATTAAAAAGAAGTGAGTATGTCTTAAATAGGATGAGACTTTTAGATAGCTAAGTGACATGAATACAGTGGTGTTATTTGTCAGATTTCCACCCTGGGTGGTGACATGGGTAGAAATGGATACTAGCACTAGATTATCTTTCTGTAATGCGCCCATTCATTGCTAAATGTAATGTCTAAATACCATTGGCATATACATACACTTGCCTAGCTTTTATATAGAGGAGTGATTGGTATTTCATTTCAGAAAATCTCTGGCTACCTTTAGTGATGATATAACATGACATAGTTCATATTTAGCAACACCATGATCTTAGTTCCCCTAAGATGTTTCAGTGTGCAGTTCTACAACTACAGAATTTACATGGCTTGCTTGCTATGGACAAATAAATGCCCACAAGTATATCACATATAGCTGAGGCTTTGAGAGACTAACAGACTTCATCGTGTAGTTTTGGTTTAGTTTATTCAGTCCTCACTCTCTAACTGAAGTCACTCTCAAACGGTTACTTAATTGTATTTACAATCCCCTATTGACTCCTGAAAAAAAGTTTTGTCTTAGGAGTTTCAAACAATCTAAAAAAGGGAAATCAACAAATATAGTTTTTGGATGAATTTAATAAACATTCAGCTGCCTGATGATGTGTATTGTACTAACGTTACATATCCAGTATAATGATACTGATAAATATTCTTTAACATAGCTGTACTATAATGCCTAACTAAAAACCTGCACAAATGTTTATTAGTCTTTCCTTGAGGACTTCCTAGCTGAGGAATGGTGAAAGCATTATGACTATGAACAGACCACACTTGTGATCAGAAATTTTGAAAGCCTCTTTGCCCTTCTTTAGCATTGTAAAACAAGCACAATAAAATATTGAAAGACATTGTAACTGAAAGTTAGTCACTCTGAATGTCATGTTGTTGTGTCTATAATATTCTACATTAATATCCACCATGTCTGCAGACTTGAAGATTCAACATTCTGAAATCTACCAACTATATCATGAAACATTTCCACCAACTCATACGGACAGTGAATATTTGTTCAGTTATTAGACAGAATATCTGAACGGAAGACAAAATGATACACATTTAACCGTTGTTTTGCAGAACTCCCTCTGGAGACTCTGCATAACGTGGTCCTTTATTGAAGAATGTAGTAATTTCCTTCAATACCTTGTTGTAGTATTCATAACAAGAGGGATATTCTGCCTAGAGGTCCAAACATCTGGTCAGTATACCAAAGACTTAAGCTACTGCAAGGTATGTGGGACATTGCACATAGCACAGCTGAGCATTGGCCATAAAAGTGACATCTGCATGTAACATCCTCTGAACTTTTCTGCCACCAGTCTGAACGACATCTTCCAGCCATATGTCTGATCACCAAAAGTTTATCTTCTTTCAGATAACTGCTCCATTGGGGAAACTCTTTTATGCTTTTGCTACTGCATGCTTGTTAGAGATTAATGTCATCCAAGAAGGGCAAGTGCCACTGTGGAAAACAGATTCCACACACAGACAACCATGACCACTGTCTTTTTTGTCTGGGATCCGATCACAATTATAAGGCCTGTGCTATTTGTCAGGTGTTCATCCCCAAAACTCTCTGTAGTCATCTGTACGCCCTTAATTTGTACATTGAGAATCAAAGACTGAAGAGTTTAGGGAAGGTATGGAAGTTACTGCTGGTGCATTGGGTGAGCCCCAGAATGAAAAGGCGAAAAAGGTAAGGCATGAATCTTCGGCTGCACTCCTGATCTCGGACATCCCTCTCGAAGCCAGTGAAGGCCCAGAGGTACATAATGTGTCAGGTCCTCTCCTTCAGTGGGTACTGATCTTGAAGAGGCCAGACAGGTTTTATAAGGTACCTGATGACAGTAGTTACCTGTATAAATGTCCTCTTGCATATTCATTTGAGATCTTTCTGTCTGCTGACAAAACTGCCAAATTACTGCCCTCTGCTAATCTCCAGACCTCAGATAAGGAGAGTAAAATAATGAAGAGAATTGGTAAAAAGGTCTACACTTCTTCCACTCTGGCCTTCAGGGCCATTAATTACCAGACACATATGTCCAAATATGTTCTGGCTCTTCTTTCACAAGCCTTGAAACTGCTATCTGATCTTTCAGACTCTGCAGAAAAAAAACAGCTTTTTTCTCTCTTGGGACTGTCTTCCCAGGCTACCAGACATTCCCTTAAGTGCAGTTATGACACAACAGAGGTGTCTGCTAGATCAGCAGCATCCAGTTCAGTCCTCAGGAGATATTCTTGGCTGAGGTTACAGCCTTTGCTTGAGGATATCAAGGCAAAGATAATGGATGCACCTCTGGACAATATTGCTCTTTTTGGTTCTAATGCTGCAGCTCTCTTCAAATCTCTTCAAGAGAAAGGAAAAGAACTTCATGAGCTTAAACATATTTTTATCTCCTCAGTTCCTAAACTTCATAGGAACTACCCTTCTAGAACTTATTTTGTAAGGAAGAAGAGCCATATTCCCTCCCAACAACGTAAGAAGACCACATGTAGGCAGACGCCTCCTAGGTCTCAGCCTGCCTCAGCCCAAAAGGCCCCCTTTCCAGACAAGCTAGGTAGTCTGTGAGTACCTGGCAACCTCCTCACAAATCACCCTTTCCCAGCACCTTTCTCACTCCCTTTCAATTTGGACCAGCATTACCACAGACAAATGGGTTCTGTCCATTGTTCTAAGAGGTTATTAAATGACTTGGAAATCCACTCCTCCCTTCATGGGCATTCCTCAACCTCCAAAGGACCAGATCCACCTTTTCCCACAAGTCATTTGAAACTTGCAGCCACTAGGAACCATACAGAATCCTTTTCCGCTTTCTGTTTTGGAAAGAGGAAAAGGATTCTATTCCAGAATGTTCTCAGTTTTGAGGAAAGATGGCCACAGGAGACCAATTTAGACTTGTCCCATCTCAGTTTAATCCTTCAAGTACCCTCCTTCAGGATGCTTACCCTACAAACTCTGTTCCCTGTCTTCTTACCCCAGGCTTACCTGGTTTCCTTAGACATAAAGGATGCATACCTTCACTTTGCCATCCACCCTCTATTCAGGAAATTCTTATGCTTTTCATTTGCTTTCTCTCATTTTCAGTTCTATGCTTTGCACTTTGGACCCTCTATGGCACCAAGGGTATTCACAAAATGTTTGGCTCCTGTCATCACTTTCTGCAGACTCCAGGGGATTCTCATTTACCCTTACCTGGATGATTTGCTCATTCAAGCAGAGCATCCATTTACCTTCCAACAGAACCTTCAAACCACCATTTCCTTGCTTGTCAGTCTGGTTTCACCCTCAGCTACAGCAAGTCATCCCTAACTCCCTCTCAGGACCAGGTTTTCGTGGATTGCAGGATAAGGACGGACCTCATGATGGCCTTCCTTCCTTCACAAAAAGTGCAATCTCTACAGACTTACTTCCTTCAGTTGCTTCCTCTACTTTCTCTGACTGCCAGGGAATTCCTCAGGATGCTAGGCTTCATGGCCTTGGTTATACCAATGGTACCCCTAGCCAGACTCTACATGTGAAAATTCCAGTGGTACTTGAAAACACTCTGGTCACAGCATGCTCATCCTCTAGAATTTGTTCTCTCACTCCTGCCTTGCCTACAGAAGGAATTGCATTGGCGGATTCACCAAATTTCTCAGAACCCAGGCCTTCCCCTGCGGCCACTACTCCCCATTCAGGAAATGTTCACAGATGCTTCAGATCTGGGGTGGGGGGCAACCCTGGGAAACCTAAAAGTCTGAGACCTGTGGTCTCCCTCCATAAGGAAGCAACACATTACATCAAAGAAATGAGGGGGCTAATTCTGGCCCTTCAGGCCTTCAGATCATCTGTCCTTCCACGTCCTTTGAAGCTGTTCACAGACAAAACTATGGTTCTCTGGTATATGAACAAGCACTGGGGAACATAGTCCTACCTGCTTTTCCAATTAGCAATCCAAGCCTGGGAGATTGTTCTTCAAGCAAAGGTGACTTTATCTGCAGTTTATATCCCATCAGCTCTAAATGTTCAGGCAGACACTCTGAGCAGATCCATGACACAAGCCCATGAATGGATGATCCACAAGGATATGTTTTTGGACATCCTCCACCAGTGGTGTACTCCTCAAATAGATCTCTTTGCCTCCCTTTTAAACAGACAACGTCCGTTCTGTGCCAGTCCCACATCCTCTGGTTTGGAATTTGGATGCTGTATCATTCTCCTGGAAGGAGATGTTTCTCTATACATTCCTCCCCTTCCCCCTACTTCAGAAAGTCTTCCTGAAACTACAGAAGGACAAACCAAAAATCTTGTTGGTAACCCCCTTTTGGTCAAGACAGCATTGGTTCCATCTTCTTCTGCAATTAGCCAAGGGAAATCACCACAAGTTACCACAGAGGGTGGATCTACTCACACAAGACAAGGGATCTCTCATTCACCCACATTTGGCAACACTGAACCTGACCTTGAGGGTGAGAGGCTTCTGATTCCTTTCATACACTTTTTTTTCCTGAGGAAGTCCTTCTAGTCCTGCAAGAGGCCAATAAACCTATTACAAGGAGATCCTACTTGTTCAAATGGAAGAGGGTCTCCATCTGGTGTCTTAACAAGAGACTAGATCCATTTTCAGTGGATATCCCTCTAGTCCTTTCTTGCTTGTGAGAACTGCTCAAGACTGGACTGGCTTATTCTTCAGTTAAAACTCATTTGTCAGCCATTTATACATGTCTGCTTTTGTTTCTCCCCTTAGGTACAAGGTTAGAGGTCAAACTGTTCTAAAAAGATGTCATTCACATCAGACCTCCCACGAAACCTGTTCCTCCTCCCTTTGACCTTAATTTTGTCTTGGAAAAACTGACCCAGACTCCCTTTGAGCCTGCTGCTTCTTCTTCCCTAAAATCTTGTTCTTGCAAAACTGTTTTACTTCTAGCCATTACTTCTGCTAGGCTTCTCAGCCCTTTCTGATTTTTCACAAGGATAGGGTGTCCCTGTGTACCAACCCTTCATGAATGCCTAAAGTGGTTAATGTCTTGTCCCTCAACCAATCTATACATCTACCCACCTTTTTCCCTTCTCCTCAAAACTCCAGTGAGAGGGTGCTGCACACTTTAGATGTCCACAGACAACTTGGATTTTATCTGGACAAGACCAAATCCATTAAAAAGGCTGAACAATTGTTTGTTTCCTTTCACCCCAGGGCGCTGTGTAAACCTGCTTCTAAACAGATTATTAAATCTTGGATCTCAAAGGCTATTACTGTTTGCTACCTTTCTCAGTGAAAAACTCTTTCTTCCTTTGTTAGGGCCCATTCAACTAGAATGGTGGCCTCCTCTGGAGCCTGCTTTAAAGATGTCACACTGCCAGTGCAGCTATCTGGAATTTTGTAAATAATTCTATGTCATTTGTGAATATTGATATGATTTATACAGAACTATATGTTATGAAGTGAGCTTCTAGAATGCAACCACAGCATACCCTGCTGGAACATAGAAGAATAACTTGCAAAATTTAAGAATAGTTGAAGTTAAGTTACTTTATAGCTGGGCCATAAACAAAAGATGTAATTTCTCAGTTTCAGTTCAATAGCAGACACAATGTCTAGAGCTAGAAGTTTTTATATTGTCTTGAAAGAAAAGTAATTACTAGGTCTAACACGTAAAGTGTTTTATTGTTTTACAACTTCTAAGATCTGTAAAGATCTGAGAGATATGTATTTTTCACATGGGGATGTTAAATTCTGTGAAGTTTCTGTTTAGCCTGGGAACTAAAGTCAGGTGACAAAAAGTTATGTCATCCAGGCTAACCAAGCAGTAAAATGGGAGATTAATTTAAGAACACTCTCAGAGAGACTGGCCATTTTGTATTTTGTCTTGGACCTAAGAAGAACATCCACTCATCACCATCTGCGCTTGCTGTTTGTAAATAAGTTCTATGCCATAGTAACTCTTTTAGATATAGTTGGGAATATAGTAAAGATTCATTTAGATGTTTTCTTTATTTATTTGAGACTGTCCTGTAATGTTGTTTTGAATACTTCCTGTGATTTTGAACTCTGAAGTTACTGTGTTGATTTACTGAGTATTGTCTTGTTCTTTTATATTATTAAATATATTTATACCTATCTTTGTGGCTGATATTTGTGAGACATATGTAAGCTCTTAGAAACCTTACATATCTATTTGGTGACACTGTACAAGCCACTCCTAATAGCCTGGCACTTGATGAAAACTACCATCTGGATTATTAGTAACATTACACAGTAGGATTGCACACCCTTTGTTAAGGGTCTTAAGTAGCTGATAAAAAGTTAGGTGGTGGCAGCTGGAAATACCATATAGTCTGGGCAGAAAGGGGTCAGAGTTAGTAACCCTGTGCCAGCCTTTTCCATGTGTGTGTGTGTTTGCATATCAGTCAAATCTCAAAGTGTGTGTGTGTGTGTGTGTGTGTGTGTGTGTGTGTGTGTGTGTGTGTGTGTGTGTGTGTGTGTGTGTCAGCCACTTGGGCAGGGACACAAAGCACTGGTTGGACAGAGAGGGTGCTGGAAGTCTTAGCTTGGCCACTAAGCTGAGATCTTAACTCTATAGCTGTGCCAGTGGGGAGTCTTATTGGGGATATGGAGAAAGAGGGAGAGATCAGCCCCAGACTAACTGTAATCTCGCTGTGCTCTTAAGGGAAATTGTACTTTACTATGTGTGTACTTGTCATCCTCCCAATTTGTATATCTGCTAGCTGTTGCCATTGGTGAGGATTGAGGCTCTTTGATTACTGGGCCAGTGCAGGGGCATCACATATTAATTGGTGGCAGTGGTGGGATATCCACATCATGTATTAATTGGTTGACAGTGGTGAGTTAACCAGATCATATATTAATTGGCTTGTAGTGGTGTTGATATTGAATTCCTGTCTCCTATGTAGAGTGGTCACTGAAGGTGTTTGTACTCTCAATAAGTCATGCAGTGAACATTCAGAGTTTCACATCACAATTGTTTTTTTTTATTAGCTTAGTTAGTCTGGGAGAGCAGGCAAGCATGTCAGCAGAGGAGCATGGCAAGCTGACAAAGAGCCAGTTGGCTGACATGTGCCAGGCTAAAGGACTGGTGCATGCCAACCTAAGGCAGAACTGATTGTAGCTTTGGGCACAGCTGCATCACAGACCAGTGATCAGGAGGACAATCAGGCTGGCCTTGGAGATGTACAACTCTCAGAAAATGGACAGCTCAACCTTTCCACAGAGGACTTAAAAATCTGTATGGAGTTAAAGAGACTTGACATGGAGGCCAAGCATTTGGAAATAAAAGCAGCAGAGAAACTGAGATGTCTTGAGGCTGAGTAAAATGAGAAATTGAGATGTTTTGAGACTGAGGAAAATGAAAAACTGAAACATGTAGAGGCTGAGGAGAAGGAGAGGCAGTAGCAACAGGAAAATTAAATGCTTACTCTTTGCCAGAGTCATGGAGGTACTGGGGAAGGGAGTAACTGAACCCCAGAAGTAACAAAGGTCAGTAAATTTCTTCCACAATTTACAGAGGGGGATAATTTTGATAGTTTCATTCATATGTTTGAATGGGTATGTAAATAGTATAATGTTGACCAAGGGCTTTGGGTACGGTTCCTGACCCCCTTACTCTATGGTAAAGCTGTAACTGCTATTTCTAAACTGTCTGATACTGATTGTTTAGATTATAATACAGTCAAAATGTGTTTGTCAGAATGCTTTAAGTTAACATCTGAAGCTTATAGAAAAAGGTTTCGTGAGCATAGATGCAAGGCAGATGAAAGTGTGTGTCAATATGTTGCTGGACTAAGCACTTATTTTCATAGGTGGGTGAGTGGATGTCAGGTCACCACTTTTGAAGGGCTGGCAGACCTCTTTGTGAAGGAACAAGCCCTTAGCACTTTGCCTGAGGACATGAGAATCTGGTTAGCTGATAGACAATGCAGTACTGCAGATGAGTTGGGGAAGAAAGGAGATCTATACCTAGCAAGCAGGGCATCACTGCACAGGAAAGGGACACACAGTGCTGCTCATGGGTCTAAGGGAACCTATGGTGGGCAGCCCAGACTGCCCCAACAGAGTCTGCCAGTAACAGGGAAGCCACTAGTCCAGGTACACATCCAGGACCAAGGGTTAACTGTTTTAAAATGCAACCAGTAGAACCATGTAGCAAATCCGTGAAGGCAAAGTGGGGAACAAAAGTTTGGAGAGCCAGTAAGTGGGAACGACAAAATGCCAGCAGTAAGTTGTCTCAAGACAACAAGGGTATCAACTACCACAAGATGTTATATCCTATCTTAGTGGATGGGAAAGAGGCCACTGCTAAGAGAGAGACACTGCCTCTGACTTAACCATTGTGAAGCCTACAATGGTTACAGAGGATCACACTAGCTTGGGCAGTCTACTCCAGTCAGAGCTTTAGGAGGGTCCCCATTCCAAAGACCTTTAGCTAGGGTTCATCTTGACTGGGAGGATGGAAAAGGAAACCAGCAAATAGTGTTTGAGGATATCCCTGCAGATGTCCTGATAGGGAATGATTTTTATAATGCAGTACCATATGTGCATGCAGTTAGACGCAGTCAGAATTGGAGACAAGCATGTAGGTCTGATAGCCTGGAGGAGACCCAGACAGACTGCACACTTGCAACCAGGACTGTTGACGTGGTTACTTCAGGGAGGGAGATACCTTATAGCAGTATGACTGAAGGTGATCCACAGCTGCTTGTGGGTACTGATGCTCCCTTGGACAGAGTGAGTACAAGGGCAGAGGTGAGTAGCACTACCCAGGCTGATAGTGAGGCACCGTTGTCAGAGGATGCCAGACATCCTGTGGAAAAGGAGCTGAGAAGGATTACTAAGGGAGACTTGAGACAAGCTCAGCTCTCAGACCCTACATTACAAGGCCTGAGGGAGGTAGCTAGTGAGATACATGATTTTCAAGGGAAGGGGGAATCTTTATACTAGGACAAAGGGTTACTGTATAGAGAGTGGACCCCTGAGGGAGGGCTAAAGGGGGAGAGAATACAGCAGTTGGAAGTGCCCAGAGACTACCATCTGGCACTTCTCACCATACCCCATGATATTCCATTTGCAGGTCATATGGGCATAAAACATACAAAGAGACATATTATGCAGAACTTTTGTTGGCCTGGGATTTCCAGAGATGTAACAGGGTACTGCAGGACCTGTGAGTAGTGCCAAAAAGTAGGCAAGGCAGGAGACAAGGTGAAAGTTCATTTGATGCCTTTGCCTGTGATTAAGGAGCCATTTCAGAGGGTAGCTATTGATATTGTGGGGCCTCTGAGTACCCCTTGTTCTACAGGGAAAAAGTATATCCTAGTGGTAGTAGATTTTGGTACCAGATACCCTGAGGCAGTGGCTCTGTCCTCCATTGAGGCAGAAAGTGTGGCAAATGCTTTGTTAGAAATTGTCAACAGGGTAGGGTTTCCAAAAGAAATACTGACTGAAAGAGGTGCCAATTTCATGTCAGACCTGCTGGC
>NC_056726.1:673812420-673949920 GCF_019279795.1 Protopterus annectens | reverse complement strand
AGTTGTATAAGATGTATGCTAATGGGCATATAATTACATGGTAATGGCAAACAGTATTACAATGAGTGCTCTAGTGCTTAGAAATTATGCAAAATGATTCATAAGCATACAAAAAAAAATTACACCTTGGAGCTGTTCATCCCATAGAATTTGACTGCCACTGATAAAGTAAAGTTGTGTACACTTACCATAAATGTAGATGTTCAAGTGTATTCACTGTTACAGTCCTTACAAAATGGATTATCTGGCTTCTGATCTGACTGGGCTACCAGGAGCCAGATATCCTATTTTGTAAGGACTGCAACAGTGAAACATGAACATCATACCATGCACTCCATGACACCAACATTGTAGATTACTGTCAAATTAACAGGGACACCATGTATGACATAGTGGACATGTGCTAGCCTCATCTTTCGCCATGCCAGAGTCATGAGCTATCTATTCCAATGGATATCAAGGTATGTGTGACTTTACATTCACTAGCTACAGTAATATCTTGGAGAATACTCCATCAGTTCCTCGATACTTGATGTAACATTTGGGAGAGCATATTTAATTTCCATGTATGACAGAGGATACAGCCAAACTACATGGGACTTCTATGATATAGCCCATTTCCCAAAGGTTCTGGGAGCCATAGACTGTACTCACATTGAAATAAAGTCCCCACCTAGGTAACTGGAATGGGAGTATGTGAACTGCAATGGGTATCACTCCATTAACTGCTAAGTGGTCTGGAATGCAAAGAGGACCATACACATGCATATGTAGCCACAAAGACAATTTCACGGACTCCCACATATAGCACACATGTGAGCTGCATCACTGTTTATCAAGGGGTGATTTTTCCCCTTGGACCATCTTATTGGTGATGCTGGATTTGTGCTAGAACCTGAGCTGGTGATACCCATTAGACATCCCCAAAATGAACAGAACAGCGTGTATAATTCAGTAAATTTACATACCAGAAACATAATTGAATGTGTGTTTGTACAGATAAAAACACACTTTTGATGTCTGGATTCATCAGGAGGCCCCCTCGGTAAGATCCTGGTACTTATGTAAAATTATTTATAGTATGCGCAACCTTACATAATATGATATTGAAGACACAGATGCATCAAAGGGCCCCATTGCAGGAGTACAATGCAAAACATCAGGCAGACAAGGCAGAGACAGATGAATTGACATAAGAAAATGCAATTAAAAAGATGACTATTCTAGATGGAGGAGGGTGTAGTAGGTTCACCTTCTACTCTTGCAAAGAAACAGTAGCTCACACACAGCTTTGGCCCCTAGGAAATTTTAGTGAAGGAGATACACTACAATAAAACTGATGTATGCCAGTCTAACACAGGACTAGACACAGCCACCCCAGGTAATAATGCACAAAGGGCAGGGCACAGTTATCATCATCTGCAGAGGTAGGGTGAAAGACTTTCACAGGGAGCTGTGTGAGTATGGAGGAGATTAAGGAGAAAGACTGCAGGTTTATGTATGGGCAGGGATTAATGGGAAGGGGGCATCACAGGAAAGGTGCTTCAAGGGTTTTGTGTGTGTGTGTGTGTGTGTGTGTGTGTGTGTGTGTGTGTGTGTGTGTGTGTGTGTGTGTGTGTGTGTGTGTGTGTGAGAGAGATGTATTGTAGCCAGTAGTGCTGTGAAATGTGTGTCTGCTGGAGTGCCAGGGAATAAATGGTAAGGGATTGAACATTCCATGCCTGCACCCACCACAGGTGTTGCCTCTACCATGGGTTCTGTACCTCTGACTAGATGCTGACCTACTGCATGACCCTGATCGATGTCTATCTCTAGATATGCCACTGTCATGACTGCCACAACCCTGCGGGCAACTTTCCTGGGTGTAGACACCTCAACAACTGATGTAGCAGTGGATATGATAATGCTGTGTGAATATGGTCAGCCCTATATATGGCCACAATGACCATCATTTGTAGATATGCCAGTGGAACATCATTGTAAATGGCATCTCACATTTGGTAGGTGACTTCAAGAGGACAGAGCACAAAAAGTTATTTAGTCTGCCAAAATAGTCACACACGTGAGATATGCCTTAAGATAGCCATCCCACATTACCTGCATAAGTCTGATCAATTCTACCATGAACGTCCTGCACATATCCTTGGTTGTGGGCACTGACACACCAACTTCAGGAAAACATGTCCCCCTGAGTAAACAGTACTCAGACCATGTGTGTGACTCCCCCCAACCAACAGAACTACTGACAGATCCAGATACTTGTCTGGTATGGGAGTGTTTCAAATTCCTAAGTGATTGTGTCCTCAGAAACCTGTCTTCCCTGTGTGATTTGTGTTTCCTGGGTGCCTGCTGGCATACAGGCTTTGTCCACAAAATGTGCAGGGGATGCAGTGGTCATATTCCCTATGCCCAGCATGCAACTCATACCCCCCTAAGTATGCTAGCTCATGACTGCTATCAACCACTGAGGCATGAGATCTTCTAACCTCAGGCTGTGGCAGTTCCGCAGGGGTGCTACCAAATAAAGAGTCACATGTGAACACATCAAAGTGCAACAACATGAGAAAGTAAAGCCCATTCCCAGATGCATACCCATACCACACTAATAAACACAATATCTTGAGCAGAGGCTTGTGGGCATGCAGTCCCTATTGTAGTTACATAACCCAAACAGACAATATTTCCAAACAAAAATGGCCATGGAACATCTACATAAATGGAATACCACACAATAATGTCAAAAACAAGATACCATTAACCAAAGCCAGGACAGTGTTGCAGAACATGAAGTAGTGAACATGTAGAATGTGTTTTATTTGTTGAGTGCTTTGGGGTTATAGTAGTTGTATTGTCTGGAAGAAGTCTGAATAAATTTGGGACAAAAATACTCAACAAGTGCAAAACATTCCTTTTGTTCACTACTTCATTTTCTGCAACATTGTCCTAGCTTTGTTTTTTCTAATATGTCTAACCATGCTGTGTGTCAAATGTAAGTCACATGTCAGTAATAAACAAAGGTCCACCCAGTACAGCATCTGTAGTACTGCAGCTCTCTTGGATACCATCAATGTGGACTGGTCATATGATAAATATTTTTGCAAATGTCACAGGTAGTACATCGTCAGGATTAATCATTGGCACAGGTGGCCTGAGGAAGTACAGATGGGTGTATGTCCCCTTAAGCCTTACAATCCTTCTGTACAGCAATTACATACCTTAATTAAGTCAGTCAACTAAGTTTTTCTATAAGCTCTTAAAAATTTGGTTCAGATTTAGAAGAGGCAAACTAACACAGCAGGTATCAAAGCTCATTAATATGTTGGGCTGCAGAAGTTTGGACTCACCTAGTTGGAAGTTAAGCAGGTATTGTAATTCAACAATTTCTTGAGATCAATGGTAAAACCGCTGCTTTCCCCTCACACTTATATTGAGCTAATGTTGGTGTCTGGATGGGATGATTTTGCAAAAGAGGACACAACTCACAAATGTTTCTGAACCACTCAGGTTTTGCATCACTCACATTGGATAAACTCTGAGCTGCCTTCATGCACCCACATGGATAACTGTAGATAAAAGTTCCCATGTGCAGTTCAGCTAATGGCACTAGTGGAATATCTGTAATTCTGGTCAACATATACTGACAGTGAAGTCACTGTAATGCATAGTTCACTAACACCATAGCCTAAGAAGCTGGGCTGCCATATTTCACACCTCAAAATGCCATGCTTAACCACTATCATACACTACTTATTTTGAACTTTTCTGCATTGGTTCACATGAAGGAGCTATTACAAGACAGCTGGTGCATGTGAAAATGGATAAGACTCCCAGTTTTTATCTACTTTTCTTTGCAAAATATTATAGTGGCAACTATGGCTTCAGAAAAAGAGTTCAGAGCACAGAGTTGGTGTTATGAGGAAACAAAAATCTTCTCCCACCTCTTCCACCAGCAGTACAGGCCAAAGCTACTTGAGAAAGAGTACCAAGGGACCACAGTATAATGAGGCCTGGAAAAGCCTTGCACAAGTGGCTGTATGTGCCATAAGTATATCACATAATGGTGAGCAATGCTGCCTCAAATTCAGTGGAGAAATCCAAACTTCCTGGGTCAATGGAAGTAAAATTCAAGGAGCAGACACCGGCTATATACTGTAAGTAATCTGTGACTTTCTTCAATATGCTGACTGCCACTGTCTGTTATGCAAATGCCTAACAGACTCCCATTTCATCTTCCACAGCTCCTGAACACATTGCAGAGGATGTACAGCTGTACAGAAGGAGGTCTGAGTGCCTCATGGAGCACCGGGATGAGTATACCTGCTACAGGTAGTGCAGTTTTACATGTTAGCAATCCTGTCAGCTGTCATAGCAGTAGTCAAGTTAGGTATGGAGGTTTTGCCAAGGTTTCTACATTATCAAGGTGTCAAGATAAATTGTTACCATACAAGAAATTTATGCTGTATGTTGTCAATTGTGTAGGATCTATCCTATAACATTGTAGAGACTAAAATTATATGGTCTTTCATTTATTTTACATTTATAGGCAAGCAACATGTAGACCAGCACCCCTGTCATCATCCAGGCCTGTTGGTCTGCAACCACTGGCTAGTACACCATTGCCACTATCACCAAAGCCACAGGGGTCCCCAGCTGCTGCTGTCACCTCCATGCTATGGGTAGCACCTGTAGTGGGCATTACCACCAGCCCTGTTGAGCAAGATGCTGCTATAGCACCAGCTAGCAGCATTGATATTGGAAGTGATGCATACGCACCCAAAGGCAGCTGGATGAAATAGTTGAGGAGGCCTTCTTGACAGGTGATTGGCTGTCAAAACTGGCCAGGTGGACATTGTCCTCCAGTGACTCATGGAATCGCATCCCTGTGTCATAACGGCATTAACATCAGAGCCAGGGCCCACTGGTGATGGAGCCCAGGGTTGGGAATAAGTTCCCAATGGGTCAAGGTTGGCAACAAGTGCAGCTGTGTACACCATCCTATTCCCCATTCCAGTATTCACCTCCATACAGAGTCTATGTTCAACCTTGTTTGTTGTCCAGATCTCTCCATCAGCATTATCTTTCCTCTGTGTGTCTGATGCCTTTTTCTCCATTGTTTTTCCCACGCTGATTGGGTCATCTTCCCTGTTGGTCTTGTATATCCTTTATGGTTTTTGTGCATCCCTGCTACCTAATCTAGCTGTCTTCCCTTCCCCCTACTTCCCTTACTACCTTTCTCAAGCAATCTTCTCTTCATACATATAAAATGAATACTATACCCCCCAAAATGTTCTGCCTTTCCCCCTCATCCTATTTGTTTTCTATCTTCCACCTTGTGTACTACCATTTCATCACTTTCCTATATTCCTATTTCCAACTTTTAATTTGATCAACTAGATCAGCACACATGCTTCATTACCCTTTAAAGCTGTTACATAACTTCTCGATCACACAGATCATCACTGATGAGTCAGCTAACAAGCACTGCTATTGCTTGTATTTCCCTG
Source organism: Protopterus annectens (assembly GCF_019279795.1). NCBI lineage: Eukaryota > Metazoa > Chordata > Ceratodontiformes > Protopteridae > Protopterus > Protopterus annectens. The sequence continues at coordinate 673,944,416 of NC_056726.1, read as the reverse complement.
TGGCAGCAACATAGTAGTAGTTTTCATTCTTCCCACCGTCCCTGCTGCAGCCACAAGCAAGATACTTAATAAGCTGCTGTTGCCATGCTCTTTTCCTCATGTAGCTATTCTTAATGAGCATAAGAGCCCATCTCACAAACACAGTAAACAATAGTTGGCTGGCCACAAGCATGCCAGTTGTTTTTCTAAATCCCAGCCTTTATCATGCTGAATGACTCATTGCTGGACTTATTATCTTTCTCCTCTGACCTAACTTAGTGTGTTTCTAGAATCTTAGATTTAGTTCTGTCATATATATTTGTAAGCTTTCTGGACTCAGCATGGCATATTTCTGGGACATACTAACAATGTTCTGACCTGTCTTTTTTGAGACAGTAGTTAAGTATACCAGCATCCCTTGTTCCATTTACTGAAAATATATACTTGGCTTAGATTTCAGCAGTGTATCCTGTTCCTTCTGCAGAAGATCTGAAAGTCTGTTCCTTTATCATAGTATAATGCTGACCTTTAAGCTTCCCTGGCTGTCATTCTTGTGGCTTTATTGACATCTGAATCCTATCTCTATCTCCTGCTTTCATTGACAACAATGGTTTTGTGTGGCTGCCAAAATAAACCTTTAGCTTGGCTTGATTTCTTTTTAGCACCTGAGCAACAATGCTTTATTACAGTAGCAACAGTGGTTTACTAGTAACTAAAACTTTACTTGTCCACCTTCTGCTTATTTGTAACTGGCAGTTTAATGCCTAGTAACACATCATGTATTCCAATGCAAGTTACAGTCTCCTTTTTAGTTCCAATATTCTTGATCTTTTATTATTTTTATTATTTAGATTTTTATTGTTTAAACCATTTTCTTTATTTAGCCATTAACTGGAAATTGCCATGAACTGCAAAGTATTGTATGGATAACTTGGACCTGTAATGATAAGCCTAAACTACCCTGAGTTCAAAACTATATAAAACTTTTTATAACAAACTGTTGACTATTTCACAAATTTGCTCATCCTTGCTGTATCTACCAGCTTATAAACATCTTCGTATGTGAAACAGCAATCAGGAGATATCAGATACACATCTCTCTTTGGCTTTGTCCATGACAGGTTAGGTATCTCATAAGGTATAATCTTTCAAGGATATTGTTTATAATACATATTATACAATACACAGCTCTGGAACTACCTTGTTAAATTGCTCCAGCATTAAAGTTCAGTAAATCATATTGCATTTTCTTTCTGAATTGTAACATTTAAGATGAAATTCAAGCATTTTGGCAAACACTAACTCTAAGCTGATTTGGTTCAAGAGTTTATCTGATTTCATCACTGAGTTGGGGAGATGACATATATGTCTCTATGAGCAACAGCTAGGTGATCTGCCCATCTTCTCATAGTGAGTTCACCAAGCAATTGCACCTCTCTACCCTCTCGTGTACCTTCCTTACAGTGTTTTACATTTTCTTATATCACTGGTAACTGTAGTATTACCCATAATATTCTAGGTCCTTGTTCAACAGATCTTTGGTTTGCCTCTATTTACCTGTTATATACTATAATACAAGATTATATTTATGTAGCTAAAGTAGCACACTTTGCAGTCTTGAAGGTACATTGTATAAAGATATTTTGAAAATTCTCTGTAAGGGTACGTGATCAGTCATAAATAGCACTCACCTTCACTATATGCACTCAAGAAATTTCTCAAATCCAAACACAGTGGTTAGTTTTTCTCTTTCAACCTGAGCAGATCTTGTCTATGCATCAGAAAATGTTCTTTGTCCATATGGTTCAGCTTTGATTTTTTTGATAAATGCTGCTTCTTTTCCAAGCAGACTAGCATCTGCTTTTAATATAAGTAGTTTAGTGGGTAACCATTTGAAATGTCAGAACCCACTTTAAAAAGTCCTGTAATGTGAAGAAAATTCAAAAAAATGAATTTACATATACTAAGTCAGAGATTGTCATTTCTTGGAATATTCCCTTTTCTCCGTAGTATGGCAAGCTTAGAGTTAGTATATATACATTCAGGCAGTGTGTGGGGACATTTAAGTTTAAAGAAGTGTGATGTCTGACATTCACTCTTCTGCAGTTTCAATCTTTTTTTCAGTATGTTGACAATTGATGTTACAAGTGCCAACATTACAATTGGGACCCAGTTCAGTAATGTTATAAAATCACAATGCTGGTGTCTCAATCACGGGTTCCTATTAGAACGCCGAACACTTGAAATGATGAATGTCATATGGTCGACACCATATGATCGACATTTCAAGAGTATGAAGGTTAAATGTAATGGGGTTGTTCAGTGCAGAATGAGAGAATTTACCTTTTCTGCACTGAAGTGTGATCTTGTAGTTGGTATATTTAAGTAGGGGGTGTGTGTGGGGTGCAGCGGGGCTTGCCGTCCTGCCTGCACTGTTAAGTTAAGTTTTTTTTGTTTTGTTTTATTATATATTCGAACTTTTAAACTTCAATCATATTTTGTCAAACATATAGGATTCGAAGTTTAGAAAGTTTGAATATATAATATAGACCCTCAATCACAAGGTTCTTTAATATTTCAAAACTCTTATCTTCTTTCAGGGACCATTTCCATTCCATGTTTTAAAAGCTTCTCAAAAGCAATGTAATGCCTGACTTATTTGGTATGAATATTGCTATGCAATGTGTCAGTCCCATAAATCTCATAAAAGCTTGTTTATCCTCTCAAGTAGGCATTTGTGCTACTTGTAGGATTCATAGGAGATGAAAGGCTATTTTAGTATAATGATTATGTACAGTTTGTCAATACTCATTTGCAGGTATTATCACCTTTCTGAAGCAAGGAGAGGCCAGTTGGTTCCAGGATAATATTGAGAGCACCCATCCAGTTGTTCATGATTAACTTCAAAGGACTGTATAGAATCAGTTTGTTTAACTGGTCTAAAACATGTATTCAAGGGAAAGAAGAGGCATAGTGTAGTGAATCTCTTTCTCTCTTTCTTTTTCTTTATCATGTTTGGTTTATCTCCTAATAATGGTTCAGGTATCTGATTCTGGTATTGGCTGAACTGTTTTCCATACTTAGATAAGGAAGGTCAAAGACCACTGAATCTCTAATCTTGTGGGAAGTAAGGCACAGATACCCCACAGAAGACTCTAAAGCACAGAGAACAGTGACAGAGATTTTGGTCTCTTCTGATAATTAAGAGTCTAATTACCAGAGATCATTTTTAGGAACCTTTGGGGACTCTTCAAGTTTATTGAGAGAATAGGGGACAATAAAATCTTTGTATCTAGACAAAATACCTTTGGCAACTAGTTGTGCTAAGTACAAAGGCTTATTGACAACAACTGACATGTGATGATCAAAGGGCAGAGAACTATAAACAAAGTGTCTAGGTACCTGGCTATCTTTTTGTTTTGTAAGAGTGTGTTATCCATAATGTACATTGAGTGTAACTTCACTTCTGTTTTCAGAAAAAAACAATATTACACTTTTTAATGGTGAGTTTAAACCCATTTTTCATACATATGATATTAACTAAGGTAAGATCTTTCTGAAGGGTGCAGGTATCCAAAGAGGTTTTAACAAGTGCACCCAGTTTGCAGTCATCTGAAAATTTGGTTATAATTTTGAGATCAGATAAGTTATTGCCAGCAGCAGAACACACAGCACAGATCATTGGGGAACACCGCTTATTTTACTTATATTTAAAGAGACACCTGCCAAATGAACTATGTAGGTCCTGTCTTTCAGCCAACTGGCTATCCGTATATGGATCTCACTTTCTCAATGTCTTAGACCATCTCTGGTTTATATGCAATCTGTATACCTCAGACTACAAATGCAAAGTTGATATAGACTGCTAATACAAATCTGATACTAGTTTCTCCTTAACTTCAGATTATACTATCTTTATCTGTCCAGCACAACCAATCTTGTATCATATTCCTGTTAGTTGAATTCATACAGCAAATCATCAATAATGTTCAACAAATGAACCAGACATTCTAAAATATATGATATATTTGGCTCTTTGAAACACTTCAGGCTCTGGCGAAATTCCAAAGAATAGTCTGAAAATTATATATCTTCCTAGTTATGTTTTGATGCAATATTCACTTGTTACCTGTCAGTATGGCTAAGTGGCAAGGCTGAGATCTGGTGGTATTAATGTCTGATTTGTTTGTTAAAGTGAAAAGGCAATGAAACATTCACTAAGTGAAATGTATTGCCTATATTCCAAATTCATAAAGCCATATTGCTCACTTTCTTCATCTATGATCCACTATGTTTCCACTATAATTGTTATTGCATTCTGCTTCTAATTTTAAAGGATTTAATCTACCACCACAAACTGCATTTAAAACTACTTGTAATAGATCTTTTTCAAACCCTCCTGCAAATGTAAATACTCTACCTAAATATCCTGACAGCAAGGGGCAGGACCACAGTTTCAGAGACTACAGGCAGGGCCAGCAGCAGCAGTAGATACAAATGAGGAGTCTGAGGGAAAACCACCAGTTGGAGATGGTGCTGGCAAATGGAGGCATGCACAGTATTCCCTAGCTCTGGCTATGCGGCAAAGGATAACAAACACAATCACTACCTAGGTCAAAACCTAGGATCCCAGGCACATGCATATAGAAATACTGATGCTTGTCAAACTCCACAACCTTTACTTAACCATGTTATGGCTGTATTCTTATAGCATCAGGCAGGGACAACCCCCAAGAAAACAACTGTTGCCTGTAGTAATTACAGGATAAGTGTGGAACCTGTAACAAAAATAAGATTACATAACAGAGTACTCTCATATGGAAATATGCATATGCCCCTAAGCACATCATTAACCTGAGGTGTACATTTATGTCAGTATTGTTTTCTATGTCAGATGTTTGCAATATATAGTTACATATTATAACCAATACTGTGCATTAAGCATTTCAATTGACCACCATCTATAAAACATAGAACATGTCAATTCTACTGTCATTTGCACAACTATATCAAAAAGCATGACTAAAGTACATACTGTTTCCACTGCTTTACTTAGAATACTAGTTGAAATACAATGAGACACAACAATATATAACCAATCATTCACAAATGAGTAAGAAAAATAAATCAAACACTTTTCTTCTGCAATACATATTGATAAATGCAAGAATGTAGGTAAGCAAGTATTAGCTATCCACTGTGTGCATCAGACACATATGCAAGCCTAAGTCACAGACATGTCCAAAGGGCAGGGCTCACTTATCGTTTGAAAGGTTGGCAGGAGGGGAAGTGTGACACCAAAGAAGTGAGTGTGTGTGTTCTTGATTTTTTTTGTAATGTCTGGAAAGCTTTAGTTAAAACACACTGACGTACATAGAAGGATTTCTAACAAACTTATATCACCAATCTACCATGTGACTGTTATATTCTTGTTGTGGAAAATCCCAGGCATCCAGGCAAATGGCAAAGGACAGGTTTCATAACTTGGTTCTTTTGCACTATCAATGTGACATGATACAATGTCACATTTTCAATATGTCTACATGCTTTTTTTTCTATGCTACTATATGTCTTTGTGGCAAATATGGGCAATAGTCTTAAATTATTTTTCTTAAAATCCAGTATTCAGATCTATAGAGGTTCCTGTTATAAGACAACAACATAATAAATGTACAATTCCAGTATTTATTTCAAAAATGTTTTTTTTCCTTGCTCATTTGCATGCCTTTTGACATTGCACTCCATTGGCTGGCAGCAGTCAGTAGCACTGAATGGCAGTTCACTACCCACAGTAAAAACTGATACATTTAATTTGGAATGCCCTGAAGAAAACCATTGAGATTAGTATTGATGAACTTGCCTCAGAACTCAAGACAGTACAGATTGAAGGAATTCTCACTAACAGAAATTGGCTAGGTTTAAAAAGGCCTACAAGGGCAGCTAGCCTAGTACTTACCTATGAGCTATGAACTATGAAGTTGTCACACACAGGTCTGTGGCATAATGTGTAAATGTACTAAGTTTAGAGAAACAGTGCAGGTGATGTAGAGTTTGATACCTGTTCACAGATAATTTTACTCGGGGTGTTCGTTTACATACATTTTGATGTATAAATGTGTTTAGGTGGGAAACTCAAGTAAGGTCAGACTTGAGTAAAAGTGACATACATATATGTCATTTTTAAAATATGTCAATAATAATTGTGTGTGCTGGGTTAAAAAATTAAACCATTTCTGCTGTTACCTGTCCCCTTTTCCATTCCCATGGTATTATCTCAAGTCCTGATATTATGAGACATACATGGTAGCAGTGCTGTGACAAGGAGATGTGAAAAAGCTGAATGTGTCAGTGTAATGCAGTGGGAACTCTGTCCATTGCTAGATATACACTGTGATTCATTTCATGTTCCTTTAAATTGTTATCCAAATAATTTCTTGTGAATGCTTTTGATAAATATTGCCTTCTGTATTTGCATGCCACTTGGCAACACAAAATTAACTTTCACTACTTAAGGAAAAAAGTGAAACATTTTGTATAGGCTGCCTTATGAAGTGCAAACAAACACAGTGACATTGCATGGTCAGCACTCTTGATAGTACCCAATGAAGAAAATATACCTGTTAAGTATTTTTTTCTGTGGCACAACATGTAAGTACAGTGAGGTTAGAAAAAAAGGACACATGAGGCATGGTTTGAATCCACTTAAATGATAACTTGGTTTGAATAGATATTTAATCATATTTTGAAGTACCACTGTGTTGCTGTTTAAAAATCAGTTATTGTCAGTATTGCTAACAACGTCTGAGCTGTTGTCTATCCACGTTCACATTATTTGTCATTAACTACAAGTCTGATAATGTGTTCCACAATGTACACTTCTGATATTGCAATGAGATGTGGGAAGGATGAATGTATCACTTGAATGTACTTCTTGTTCTAGTCATTGTTACATATACCCATTGATTGCATGTAATTAACTGTCAGCTTTTTTTCTATAATTTATCTTTTTTCTAATGCCTTTCCCATTTGCCTGCTGCTCATCAGCATGCAAACACAGTTCACAGCTTAAGGAAAAAAGCAAAACATTTAGTTTAGGCCACCTTATGGAGTGCAGATATGCCTGGCGTTGTTGTGCAGTCCTCAGCACCATGGATATAAAAGACTGCAGAGAATGCATCCGACAAATCTGCAGCCCAAGATGTAAATGAAGTGAATTGAGAGAAATAAAACACATGATGGATTGTTCAAATCATGTTTAGAGATCATAGGATCATAGGAGGTTACCAGGCTAATGGCCTTGGGGCCCTTACAAGCCTAGCCAAGAGTTTATCCCCAAAAATAAACCTCAGTCAGCAACTGTCACCCCTGTCAGTGAGGGATACAGGTGGAATCCCTATGACAAATTTGTAACATTTCAATTATTCACAATATGTATTTTTTCATTTTATTTTTTAATCTGCATTTTCTCTTCACTTGGCAACATGCAAACAATGTTCACTAGCTAAGGCAGCACATGAAAAATTTACATTAGGCTGCCTTATGTAGTGCAAGCACACCTAGTGGCATTGCTCATCCAGCAGCAGTCTGGACAGTACTCAAATATACCTGTCATGTATCTTTCTCTGTGGCACAAGATGAAGTGAATTGAGTGATAAAAATGCACATGATACATTCTTCTAATCATGTTTAGAGATCACATTTCAATTATTCACAATATGTAATGTATTTTTTATATTCTTTTTAATATGCATTTGCTCTCCTCTTGGGAGTGCACAAACATGGTTCACTACCTAAGGGAAAAAAATGAAAAAAATTAGTTTAGGCTGCCTTATATAGTACAAATATGCCTGACAAAGGTACACTTGCCTCAGCACGCCTAACAGTACAGAGTGAAGAAATTCCACTTGTCATATACCTATCTCTGTGACACAAGGTGTAACTGCAGTGAGCTTTGATGAAGAACACAGGTAATTAAGGGTCAGAATACAGCTAGAAGATAGTTTTACAGTGGATGTCAGAATCCCATTTCTCACAACATTTTGATTAGGACTGCAAAAATAAAGACAAATGATAATGTTAAACATTAATAATGTTAGACATGTTTATTGCAAACATTAAAGTTTTACATATAACATCAAGCTAATGTGTGTACAATGCCTTAAACATGGCAATGGTGATATTTCATATAAAATTCACTCGCATATCTATTATGGGCACAATACTTTGTTATAATCATCATAACTCATCACATATCCTAACTATATCTTTAGGATAGTTATGTCTTATGAAGTATGTATGTAACATACCCAAACTGTATTACTCAACTCATTCAACTGCAGTCATCTAAATATATTTACAAACAGAAATACTGATTTTTACATAGGAATGCATTACCAGGCCTAATTAAAATGACACTCATACAGGCCTCTCTGAAGAGTGTCTCCATGCATTCTCAAATTACTATATCTCTAGTTTCCATGCTTAAAATGTTGTTCAGCTCTAACAATGTCAGTTAGTAAGATAAGTTTCACTTTTTGCATGCTTTATCCAATGGGTTCGATTCCCAGATGATACCACAATATTTTAGCATTGTGTTAGCCCCAACATCACAATATGTCATAATTCATCCTCTTTTTCCTTCCAAACTGCAAGGATTAAAAGCCATGCCATTAAGCATGCCATTGTTGAACAATGGAACCTGTATCAACACGTTCAGCATTACACATTGCAAAGCCCAAAGCCATGTTTCACACCTATATTGTTATTTGATGTAATAGTGCCAATATGTCTGTCAAGGACTCCATATGCTTTGAATTGCACAAATGCAGTTGGCAAGGCTGTACATCTTTGCACACAACCAGTTACATGTGAGATCTGAATTAGATGCCAATTCAGACATATCTTGTTGGCTCAAATTTTGCAGACATATCTGGTGATAGAGAGAATGGTGCTAAATTTAGAGCACAAAGGTGGGGTGTTGAAGAATACAGGATATTTGTGGCTGCTGCAGGGGGATTATACTGAGTCTCAATATAAGGCTGAAGCTTGGAATAGCTTAGCCAAGGCTCTCCACTGCAACTGGCATTCCATACATATATGTTGTTACCACTACAGCAACCTTAAGAAGCACAAGCAGGACCTCCTAAGCTGATGGGAGGCTGAATCTAGGACTGGGAATACCTCTCAGTTATTTAAGTATACTCTCCCAGTACCTGTCTATAGTATAGCATTAACTATTTAGGTGGCCAGCTCAGTTATTATTTATGCTCTTTCATAAATATTTCTTTTCTTTTCTTTTTAAACTGCACAACTGCAGAGGAGACAGCTGCAAACTGTAAGAGGCACAGAAGTGATTACCTTGCCTCAGAGAGGCATTGGGTAAGTATGACCTAGGCCTAAATTCAAGACAGAAAATTGTTTTCAGTCCATCAAGTCAGTAGCATCTTACCTCAAACTTGATATCAAGCACTCATGCTTCCCCAATAACTCTTGCTGCTTACATTAGGCAATGACAACATCCTCTTAACTGTGTTTGGGTTCAATACCAAGAAGTAGCAACTAGTTTTTACTTACAGAATAGTACTTCTACAATCTAAACAGCAATAATGTGTCAGGAACAATTCAAATAAGGTTATTGTAGTTATTAGATTTGAATGTCTATATCCTATCCATCATAGTGAAATACAGGCTCCTCCTATTTATATTCTAGTAGTGAGATGTCTCTATTTTACAACACGTTCATACCTTAACATCATATATAGGTGTGGCAAAGGTGTTTAATACTCCAATTAGATCATCAAGGTCAAGGAAAATAGCAAATAAACTATTAAAACAGTGGCATGAAGCAATGTGCACAATATGACATATGAATGAAGCGAGACAATGACAGTAAAATACAAATGTTTTCATGCAAAATTATTGAGTGGTTTCATCCTGCTAGTTCCAGGACTTCATCAGAATGAGATATTGCAGCAAGCAATAGGTTTAAATAATTATAAAAATCAAAGAATCAAATTTTAAAGAAACACCAAGATATTTTTTATACTTAAATGTTGTGTTAGAAGCCACAAATACAAAGTCAGACGGTTCTTGAATATTGAAACTGTAATTTAAAAATATCAATTGCATAGAACACATACAAGAAGTATTACTAATGTGTTTAACTTAAATAGATCATGTTATTTAAAAGAAAAACTATAAATAACAAAAGCTGCCAAATTAAAGACACTAAAATGAATGTGTATGAGAAACAGCTGTAACAATGCCAGCAAGGAAATGTATTATAACTTGGCTGCTCTACATTTGAGTACTGGTTTGATGGAAACATAATCATTCAAACCAGAATAAGTGAATGTGTTCAGTGTTAACTGCCACAACCATTCTCTGTAATGAAATGCATTCTCGCAGTCGCCTCTCCTAAGATCAATATGTACTTGTTCTAATATACCAAACAAAAATTCCTCATGGGAAACTTTTGACAATGAGTGCTTGTAATTGGCATTGCTTACATTCTTAGATATGATATAATAGATGTGTTCATATATTCTTTTTTTGAGACTTCTCTCAGTCTTTCCAATATAGAAACAGGAACATTTTGTTTACAAATAGCTAAATAAATGATTCATTTTATAGTGCAGGTGCCTTTTCTAAGTTCTACTTTAGACAAACTTGCATTCTCTAACACAATGTTTTCTCTATCCAGAATGTATTTGCATTTTCCGCAGCTCTCACATTTCCTAATACCTGTAGTTTCTTTCCTCTTGTGAGGGATGTTTGTTTCATTAATATTCTTTAGGTTCCTACCCATTTTGGGTACAAATTTAGGATACATTCTCAAGATGCCTGCAATGTCAGAATTGTACCTTAACATGTCCAATTCCTGGTGATGATTTCCTTAATTTTGGAGCAGCGGAATTAAATTCCACTAGCATGGACTCTCAAAGTTCATGTCTTCATTGTTTGAATTTAATTTGGGTTCCATTAACTCCATACCTAGTCATGGTTTGCATTTTGTGGCCCATCCACTATGAACTTCCTCAGCAATTGTGGTAACGAAATCGCTGGCGTATCCTCTGTCAATATAATGATTAGAGATGAAGGCAATCTCCTGTGTGAAGTCATCATATCTAGATGTTATTCTTGCAGCATGTATACACTGCCCTTTCACCAGACTGTTCTTTGGGCAAAATGGATAGGCACTGGTAAAGGGCAGGTATGAGTTGCTGAAAGTAGGTTTCCAATGTATTTGTGATGCTAGGGTACCTTCACAAATTTCAATGTGAGTGTCAAGGTAATTGATAGTACTACCGTGGTGACTATATATACATTTTAAAAAGGAGGTGGTATGGTTTAAATAATGAATAAAATTGCAAATTTCCTCATCAGGGCCATCCCAGAGAATAAATATAGCATCCAGTAATCTCAGGTATAATTTCATAAAGGGACTAAACTTAAAATTAAGCACAACCTTTTTCTCCTGTCCTAAAAAAACTAAGCTGGCAAAGATTGGTGTGCATGCTACCCCCACTGCAATCCCCTTGTTTTGTCTGAACGTTTCTCCCTCATAGAAAATAAAATTGTATTCCAAAACTAATTTGGTTAGTTCTAACAATAAATTGATGTTGTACCCTTTAAGTTGTTAGACGCTAAAAATGCTATCACAAAACAAGACCAAGTCCTCTTCCACTGGGATAGAGGTAAAAAGATCCAGAATGTCAGCCATTAAAATGTTAGTACCTCCTGTAACTAAATCCGGGGTAAGTCTATGCAAAAAGTTCCATGAGTCTCTTATCATAGTTTTTGAATGTGTAATAAATTTTAGGGACTTGTCAATAAATACAGCTATGGGGTGTGTTTTAGACCATATAGCAGCAACAATTGGTCTAAAAGCAGAATTGGCAAAATTCTTGTAGATCTTTGGGATCCCAAATATTGAGGATACTCTGGGTTTTTACACCTTCAAAAAGTCATAGGCTTTGGGGCAAATTCTCTCATCTTTTAATAAATCTTCTAAGAATACATCTATCTTTTGGTATACAATATTTCTTTAATTTCTGGAAATGATACTATAAGTAATGTTGTCATGAAGAATATTGAACGTAATGGTGGAGTAGTCAATTGCATCAAATAACACAGTTCTCCCACCTTTGTCAGGTTTCATAATCCTGATGTTTAAGTTCCAATTTAAGTTATCTAAAGTGACCTTCTCTCTGTGAGTCATACTGAAGGATTTGTGGATGGTCTTATCCATAGATAGCTTGAATAGATCAGCCGTACAAGCTGACTCGAAAACCTGCAGTGCGGGATGCAATGGGGTGTTGAAAAGGGTTTTTTGTATGCTATTTCCTTATCCTTCTCATATGTTCTTTCCCTTTCATTAAATAAGAGGGCTAAATTTAGCTTGCTAATGAAAATCTTTAATTAGATGAGGGTATCACAAATATTGAAAGTTCCAGAAGGCAAAAATTTCAAGCCCTTTTCAAAAATTGACAAGTGCTCTGCAGTAATGGTGACACAACTATAATTGTAAATGTTGTAACGATTTAAAGTGTGCCACTCCATCATGCACTGCAATTAATAAATCCTTGTTTTTCTCTTTGCCTTCCCCTCTTGGTTTCACTGTTCCTTTTACTACTAAACAATCTGAATTAGGGTCAGAAGTTTCAACCTGCCTACTAGGACTCCTTAAGGAAGTTATATCACTCATGTCAGTGTTAGGATGGTTAATTGTAGGTGTGTGGTCATTCCTTCTAAGTAAACTATCTTTCTGGGCTGTATGGTCACTGTTGATGTCATGAGTGGTTTTGTGTAAGCATTACTACCTTCATTGTTACTAATGTTAAACTTTAAAAGGTAGGCAGCCCTGTTGACATACCACTTCAAATCCCTGAGTAACTTCTTGTTTTTTCTTTTAATAATATCTTCACATTTTCTATCAATCTTAATAAACACATTGTCATATGTATTTCTGTGGTATTCAAACAATAAATCATTTCTAATAAAATTATTTAAATGTCAGCTTCACAAAATAGTTTATTGATTTTACACTTGTTGTATTTGATGATGAGCTGCATATCTCAAGTCCAAACTGATCAAATAAATTAGTGAAATTCTTCACCTTATCAACATTGTAGTCTAAGCCATTGCGAAATGTAAAAGTATGCAAACCCTGAGGCACATGTTATTTACTAATACATTCATCCACATACAAGTTGTCCAGCTTTAAACTTTTTATCTTAAATAACTTTTTTTCTAAAGAATATATACCATCCTTTAGAGAGTCTATAGAAATATTTGCAACTTTAGGACTTTTACAAGAAGTTGTAACATTAAACACATTTCTTCTTTCATATAGATCCAACCAGTTTTTCAAATGTTCTAAACTTGTAAAGTCATATTTAGGCTTCTTGCAAAGAGAAATGTCTAAATTAACTGCCATAGAATTCACAATACCTGTTTTGCGAGCCTCGTGAAGATTTGTTTCCTGAAGGACTAAAGGACATTTTCTAACTTTAGAAGTAAATGTGTGTCATTGCAAGTCTGGTCATTGTGGAAAAACATGTCTCCTAGATGCCAGTTCATCCCTGCATCAAAGTGAAGTACTAGGAAAAGGTTCCAGCAGGACGCATTCTGTTTAGTTCATAAGACAATGAAATCCAAGATCTCCCTGAGTTAAAGATCCAGTCACTTGGCCACATGGTAAAGACCTGCCCAATTGAAAAAGCAGGTCAACCAATCAGGTGAGTTATCCTGCTAACAGCCGTACCTCCATATTCAGACTACACAAATCCACCATACTATGTTTGATTTCATTAGAATTAAAGTCACCCTGGTCAAAACAGCGGTTGTCCTCATATTCCAAAGCTTGAATTCCCTCTATAATGAGTGTACAAATCATTACTAAGACAAATGCAACCACAAAACTCCAGTTAGATCAGCAAAGTCACAGAAAAGAACACATAAATCATTAAAACAGTGACATGAAGTGATGTGCACAATATAAAGTATGAATGAAGGGAGACAACCAGAATAAAATACAAAAGTTTTAATCCAAAATTATTGGGTACTTTCATCCTGCTAATTCCAGGACTTCATCAGAATAAGAAATTGCAGCAAGAAACAGGTTTAGATAATTATAAAAATCAAATAATCAATTACATTTTAAAGAAACAGTAAGATTTTGTTTACACTTAAATGTTGTTAGAAGTCACAAATACAAAGTCAGACCGTTCTTGAATACTGAAACTATAATTTAAAATATCAATTACAGAAAATGCATACAAGTATTACTAATGTGTTTAACTTAAACAGAGCATGTTATTTTAAAAAAGGTGTACAGTATTAAATTATCATAGTTATTTCAGTATTGCCCAAAAAATTGTATTGAATAAATAAATTAATATGACATGCCACGGATCTAATTATCTTTTTCTGCCCCCCCCCCTTACCCTACCTACCTTTTTTATATATTTTTCGGGGTGCTATAATTTATTAACATTCTTCTGTTTGCATACCTTGCTGCAGAAAACAAAATCACCAACAGTACAAAGAGGTAGCCCAACCATCGTGGCTTAGCCTACCATACCTCCACAAATGGCAGCACAGGCACCCAGCACTTTGGGTTCAAAAGCTGTCAACATTGCTTTCACAATCCCTGCCCTATATGCTTCACCTGTATCAGGTAGCTCTGCCCTGGCTGCTGGTGCAGTGGTACCCTCCATTAGCAATATCAGTGGAGGGAGCAATTTTATCAACTGGCAGGAACTTACAGGGCTGGTGGAGGATATCATGGAGAGGGGCCTCAGTGCACATATTAGCAGGGTTGAAAAGGCCCTGAACTGGATTGCTAAATTGATGCCACATCCAGCACTGACACAGGCAGCTGATACAGGAGACAGTGATGGCAATTCTGAGGGTAATGCCTAGATGCTCACTGTTCTCAAGCGGTATGTGGGTGCATCTATGATGTCTCCTACCCATCCTCAATCATGGTGTCCCCAACCTTTAGTCTCCATCACTATTCCTGCCTGTCTAGTATATTCTATGTGTCCGTGCATGCTTCTGAACATATTTTAACTCTCTGACCCTCTTATCCCATTGCACCTTCAACAATATTCCTCACTTGTCAAAAAAAAAAATGGATACCTAACCCGCAAAAAAATATGAAACCCCATACATATCTCTCCACTTCATCCATGTGTCATATTAACATACTTGATTTGGTCCAGTTGGCCATACAACATTATTCTATTGTTGCCACCCATCACTGGTATGGTGGCACTCCAAAGTCATAAAATTGTGTGAGCAACTGCTCAACCAAAATGTAGAAAGAAGGGCTATCCAACTAATTTTGTGGTTACTTGAACAATTGTACACTTATGTTGTGCAAAACTGGATTGCTATTGTGCTCTTCCAGCACCCTCCTGCATATTCCTGTATTCTTTCCTTTGTGTCCCACACTCTGATTGCCACTCCCATTTTCACCACTGTCCTAGTCACCACCTTTTCACATGTTTAATGTAGTCAAAAAATAGAGTCAAATACACATGACCAGAAATAGCTCATTGAAAAGCCTTCACTTTATGTCCTCACTACTTGTGCGGAGGTTGACATTGCACAGCAGTGCTGAGTGATGCTGAACACTGTTTACCTTTCTATGGCAAAAGCTGAAGATTTTAATTTCAGCACAGTAGTCCAGTTAGTTTTTTGCACATGTGCTTACATCTCTTGCACTGTGGGAACAAAGAAGAAAGGCAGGCTAAAGTCAATACTGTGAAACAATTACTGTAACAGTTCTTAGGCTGCTAAATGTAATGAACAAAGTTCCTTTGTGGCATGTTGAGATAATTATCCTGTTGCAGACTAATGTTTTTGGATAGTGTCATGGGTTCAACTACAGCAAAACCACTATGGAACCAGCAGATACAGTTATTAAACCAACATTATCCTGCTTATGTCTTCATGTTTGTTGAAATCTCCTACCCCTAATTTTCCCAATAGCATGCATCTTATTGCACAGAGCATGACAGGCATACAGATGTTCCTACGTGTCCCACAAAACATGTTGTTGCTATTCCTGTCTGCATCTGTCTCTGTCTCATTCTTTCTCTCTCTCTCTCTCTCTCTCTCTCTCTGTTCACCCCTTCTGTTTCAGTAAGTTGTTACTGTGCTTCATTTGTGTTATTTAAATGATGTGAAGTAGTATTTCCTTCATGACATGATGAGATAATGCTCACATGTATAGATAGAGTTTTGACTAGTTTCCAGGATTCTAATCCAGCCATTAGCTTAGTTTTACTGGCTGTTTTTGGTGCACTATTTTATGTGTACCTGTTGGTAACGTATTAAGAGCCACCATTACCATTCTTCAGCCATAAGACTACTTTGTCCCTGCCTCCTTCTCACCCTGTCGATGTATGTTTCTGTATCGTTATTCTTCCACCTCTGCATTTGCACAATGTCTGGCACTAGGCAGTAAATGCAACTAAAGCTAAATGGAAGTACACAGCTTATAGAGATATCTTGTGATTTTTTTTCCTTTGTCCAAATTACTCTTTTGCACTTTGCACCACTTTGTCTAGGTATGTTTATTCAGTTTATTGTATTTTTCAACAAGCCGAAGTGTTAGATGTACAAATTACTGTGATCACTAGGATAATGAGGATGAATGCATATGTTCACATTTGCTGAAATCAGCCGTCAAATGTAAACTAGCACAAGTATGACTTCCTAAGTGGTGTACTTAGATAATACTCAGGTATAAATGTTTTTGTCAGAATGCTCTAAAGGTCTGAATCTAGAGGGATGGATGAAAAAATGTTTCAGAATGATTTGCTCAACCCCTGTGGCTGTAAATGTTGGCTATACTGTTTCTTAACACATTATTATCCTGCTGTTATACTAATGTGCCTGCTCCCTTTTGTGAAGCCTGTCTTTTACAGATCTTTGCGTGAAAGTCAGCACATAGTAGCAAAGAGTACTACCAATTCCCATTCAAAGTTCAACACTTCGATATACAATTACATATGCACTAGTACTTTCCCATCAGCAAATCAATTAAGCTTGGCAGGACTGAGCTTCTGGCAGAAGATAAAATAAAAAAAAGAAAATCAAGTAATTATTGTTTTAAGTTGCACAATGTTTGTATTCTCTTTTAATTTTGATGTTGACTCAGTTAAGTCAGTCAGTTAATGTATGTCTGATCTCCAATGGTTACACTTGCAACTGTGTTACAATTTTGGTTAACCTATTCATACATCATCCAATACTGTTATTCTGCAGTGCAGTGTCCTATGTATGACTTCTATGTTTAACTTGCCAATGCACATAGTGCAAGTATGAGACAAGCCAAGGGTCCAATCTTCCCGGTATGAAGTGGCAGGAAAGTTTGCATGATAATCCGCTGGTTTACAATTGTGAATTTCTTCAGCATCCCACACAGTAAAATAGTTAAATGTCCCTCACAGTAATGCAATCTACATGTACGGCAGTATTTAAATGTTAGTAGAAAAGTATGTAATTACATAGGGCAGTCATAGTGATGTTGCATTGTCCTGTACGCAGATATACATTTGTTCCACAACCTGTGATGTACAATGCCATCCATTCCAAACAGTGGATTTTCAACAAGTACAAATATTCTTTTTCATATCCTTAAAGTCAGACTTCTCCTGTGGCACTTGCAAATAATATTGTGTTCTCTAGATGATCTAAACAAATAGGCAGGAAGTTTGATGGTCAATATGGGAAATTGCTTGTGTGTGTGAGCATGTGTGTGTATGTGTATGTGTAATGCTTGGTGTTGTATCTGCTTTATGTGAGAATACAATTAACCCATGTAAAACAAAAAAAGGGACCAACCAAAATACAATACAAATAAAAGCCAGATAGCAAAAAACAAGCTCAAAACTTTAATAAAAAATAAAAAGCATAAAGCAGTAAGTGCTTTCATCTTTGAATACAAGACTTCTTCAGACTGTAAAAATGCTTTAAAAAACAAAGTCACTTAAATAGTCTTACAATAAATCGCATGAGTAATTATTGTTTAATACACTTATTTTAAGGAAGGCTACAAAGTCCTCTCTGTTATTCAAACCTGGTGGGTGGCAGGCATCCAGCTTTACTTGCCATGAATATTCTAGCCACCCCAATTAATCTTCAGCATTAAACATTTTACTATAATGTTTTATCTCCCAGAATACTAAAAATTTAAAATCCACCTTACATGAGCCAACTTTATAATGTTTGCCAAGTGCATTTTTTTTTATCTTTAACCATTACTGCATATTTATGTTCATACATCTATTTATAAAGCTTGTTAGTAGTATGTCCCACATGAAATGAGTTAGAGGAATAGCAAATTACTAAATAAACAACAAAACGTGATTTGCATGTGTATCTTCCCTTCACTTTTATCTTCTAAGCATTTATACATAATTCATCAACATCTGTCAACAATATGTGACATAACGTACAGTTATGATATTTAAACATGCCCACATTTGTAACCGTGCTCTCTAAATTTCCTGTTCGCCTTTGAAATACATATTTTAAACTTCTCCCTTTCTTTTGTATAAAAACTGGAACTTCTACTTAGGTTCATCGGTTCATAGATTAGTACTAGGCTAACTGCCCTTGCGAGCCATTTTAAGCCTAGCCAATTATCCCTTGTAAGACTTGAACCCTGCACCTTGTGTTTGTAAGGCAAATACCTTAACGATTAGGCCACCCTCCCAACCCTCGACTTGAACTAACTCAGAATGACATTTTAAAATATTCCAATTTGAACTAAAAATCCTTTTAATAGCTTCAGAGTCAATACTATTAGTAATTTGCACCGAGACTTTATAATCTTTCTGCTTATCATGTATAACCCTCACATTTTTATTGGTTCTCATTTGATTAACCTCCCTAAACTTTTCTTTTAATAAATTTCTGGAGTAACCCCTTGTGATAAATTTATTACATAAACTAATATTCTCTTTATTAAAATCAACATCTCTATCTGTTAGCTCACTCACTCTTAATAACTGCCCTTTAACTATATTGATTTTAGTTTTTTTGGGATGCATTCAACTATAAATTAAAAACAAATTACTTTGCACATTTTTCTTAAAAATTACATGTCACAAATGTTCCCCCATCTATCATCACTGTTAAAATAAGATAATTAACAGAAATAGTACTATACTCCATAGTTAATTCTAAAAATGAATTCACATTATTTAAATAAAATAAAAACTCTTCTAATAATGGCTTACCTCCTCTCCATACAAAAAACACATCATCAATAAATCTAATGAAAAAACTGATGTGTTTAGCATAAACACTTTCAAGTATTTTAACCTTTTCCCACCCTTGCATAAATAAATTTGCATAGCTGGCGACCACAGCTGCCCCCATTGCTACTCCACTGATCTGTTGAAACAATTCATTATTAAACTAAAAAAATTGTAGCTCAATATGACATCTAAAATTTCCATCAAAAGGCCAACTGTTCCATTGGAAATTTTTCCTGAGCTAATCAATTCAGACCTAACCATCTCCATCCCTTCCTGGTTCGGTATGACTATATACAACAATTTGATGTCCATTATTACTAACAAGTCTGAATTCTCTACTTTAACATCCATAACCTTCTTTTTAAAATCAAAAGAGTCCTTCATATATGAATGCTCTAGCATCACTACTTGTTGTGAATGTTTGTCAACATAAATTGTTATTGATTTAGTTTTATTCATACTGCTAGCAGCAATTGGTCTCATGAGGGGGCCTCCAAATTTTTATGAATTTTCGGTAAGCCAAAAATTCTGCTCATTTCTGGAGCCTCAATCCTAAAATATTGTCTTAATTGTTCTGTTATACGTCTGCTTAAAAAACATTATTCAATTAAAGCATCTATAAACGAATATACATTTTTAATATCTAAAAATGAAACCTTCTTATAGAAGTCTATGTCACTTAACATTTCTTCCATTTTTAAATATACATTTCACTTTGTCTAAAACCACCAATTTGTTACATTTATCAGCCTTAGTGACTAAATCATCACTATTACTAGACAATTCAAATAATAATTTTCTCTCAATAGATGTTAAATTATAATAATAATAATACTCAGGCTTGTTTTTAAGAAGTTCAATAATTTCAAGTTCACAAACCATTAAAAAACAACTCCAATTCCTTTTTTAAAGGTGGAATATAAGCACTTGGTCTCACAAACAACATGGCAAGTAAAGTTGGATGCCTGCCACCCACCAGGTTTGAATGACAGAGAAAACTTTGTAGCCTTCCTTAAAAGGAAGAGTATTAAGCACTAATTAGGCATGTGATTTATTGTAAGAGTACTTAAGTGACTTTGTTTTATAAAGCATTTTTACAGCCTGAGGAGTCTTGTATTCAAAGATGAAAGCGCTTACAGTTTTATGCTTTTCTTTAAAAAGTTTCAAGCTTGTTTTTTTGCTAGCCGGCTTTTATTTGTAGTGGAGAATACAATTACATTTGCATGCAACTACCTTATCCTACGTGTGTGTGTGTGTGTGTGTGTGTGTGTGTGTGTGTGTGTGTGTGTGTGTGTGTGTGTGTGTGTGTGTGTAATGCTTGGTGCTGTATCTGCTTTCTGTGAGAATGCAGCTAACTTTGTATACAACTACCTTATCCTACTTTTTTACAAAAACATCTCTGCTACACACTGATGAGGTCATCCAGTCAAAAGTGCACTATATCCCCTTAAAAGTCAGACTCCTTCTGTGGCACCTGCAACTAATGGTGTGCCCTCTAGTTTGTGTAAATAGAAAGATAGGAAATTCAAGGCTCAAAACAGGAAACTTCTGACTGTATATGCTTGTTTCCACATCCTGTGTAGCGAATACATTTAAATTACAGTTAGATAAGCATGTCATCCAACATAGCTGTGTTCAAACAACTTCTAGTCTGGGTAAAGATTTTAAAGTGCTAAGTGATTCCACCATCCTCTTATCTGACCTTTCAGAACCATATCTTCTTTGCAACACAAGAATGTAACTAGCCATACTCTTTGTACCCTAAGAACAATTTTCTCAACATTACTTACAGAAAACATTTTTAGGCCATATTATATCCACAACTGTGTAAATTAAGGCCTACAATATGAATTGCATAAATTGATAAAATATATATTAAATGGTTTTAGAGGGGAAGTGATCTAAACATCTGTGAACTACTTGGGGGGTGTCAAATGTTAAATTGCTAGGTGTATGTTGTACAACGATATACCATCACAGGCTGTGACTGCATGGCAGTGAAATGGTTACCAGGGGCATGTTGTGATGTGAGTGCTCCTGTGGCACATGCATTGATTACTGACTTGTATAGCATACCTACACACATAGACTGTGGTTCAGTTCTGGGACAGTGTGTGTAACACACAGTGGAAACAGCTTTCTTGTAAAAGAAGCATTGATATTATACTGCTCCCTGTTGTGTAGACAATAACATATGTAGCTCCTTTTCAGTATTCAAACTAAATCCACTTGTTCATATTATATTTGTAACTTCTTTCTTACTGCAAACATTGATTTCAGTTGCTTGTGATAGTCTCCATTGCCATCTGTTGTGGTACATGCAGTCAATATAGAGGTATGTAGGGACCCTAGTATCATAGGCAGGGGGTTGAATCTATCCCTATCTGTCTAACATATCCTTGTCAGGCAGTAGTGGCTTACACACAGACAACAGTTATGGTGCAGTCAGAGGGTCATCATTTTCAGACTAATGTCCTACAAGGTAGGGGGCATCCATACCCCTTATGATAGGCAAGTGCTGTAAGCCCTTCAAGGGTGTTCTTCCTGACATAACCAATATGCATATTTCTGTGCCATCTGTGCTTGGTATGCATGTCTTTGATATCTGTCCTGGCGTGTGTTTGAAAATGACATGATGGAAATGTTTACTATGTGATTCACTGCTCACAGGCATTTCCTATTGCCAAAATAATTATACTCTGTATTGCATGTCTTCATCCAGACATTTCTTAATTACTGCAATTCTTTTTTGTCACACTGTACAGATTAATGGCAGATAAGGGCTCCCAAAATGTGTCTTCTTGTATGGCATGCTTCCAGAACTGTGATTGACCCCCTGTTATGACACTTTCTGGTGCTATTGAATTGCTGTTATGTTACTGTTCCCTGTAATTCCATGTGATCATGCCCAGTATAATGATGTCTGGGATGTTTGCAAATTACTAATGGAAGACTTGAAATCATGAAATGTCACCCTGTCTGTGTTGTCATTTGTCAGTTATGTATGTTGAGTGGTATTAAATTACCATTTAGCATTTACGGTAAACTCTCAGTTAACCGGCACCCATGGGGATTGGTAGATGCTGGATACATGTACTTTCTGGTTGCTTGAGACTTGTACTTTGGTTGCTATTAAAAATAGGCCTGACTAGTACTGTACCCTATACTATTTGTTTGGTTTGACTTGTTCTCAGGTTGAGGAGAGAGGGAATTTATTCCTATCTTCCTTTTTAAAACTCTAAAACTCTTATGTTTCTGCAGGGGGGAAACAGAAAGTGCAACACATGAAATTTGTACTGTATTTCATCAATATTTTTTGCTTGTTACTTGAGAGTGCTGGTTTCTTATGTTCCAGTTAACAACACTTGCTTGTCCATAACATGTTTATAGGTGATAAATCCCTTTCCTATGGGTACCAATAATAGTTATTTGCAAAAACATGTCCCTTTCCGATGTGTATGACACGACAGCTGTAAGGTTCATTTGTTCTTGTGTATACATGCTGAGAAGAAGAATACAGCCGGTTTACATACATAAATTCCCTGTATATACGTCATATGCAATAACTGCAGTCTGCGGATTCATCCTATAATGTATCTTCTGTCCTTGCTAACTGTTATGTCAGCTCAGCATTTTATTAACATGTATATGACATTTTAACATTACATCAATATTGCAGAATTTGTTAGAAATGTTTCTTTGACACTTCAGCACATTCACCTGCAGTACGTGAGTATACTTTACCCATGTTCGGATCTTAGGTTTGCCTATAGGCAAGCTGTTTTGTTTACATTCTGTGTTCATGCTTGCAAACTCCTTTCCATACCCGTAAACACTACTGCTGGCCACAAAAAGGAGTTTGCAAATATGTAGGTATGACAAGCAGCATGCATAGCATGCATATTTGATTAGCACTGCTGCTCATCGAGCTAACACGCTTAACTCGTGTAGGCTTAGCTTGAAGCCTATACAACTGTTATTGAATCCCAGGGAGAAAAACTTATTTACTTTTTGTATCAGCTTCTCTTTCAAGCCATTTTTACATTCTCAAACTTAATTACCTATAGTACCAGTATTTGTTTTTTGTATTATTTCTAAAGACTGTAAAATGATTGTACTTTATAGCTCTTCTCCTCAGGCTTCCCCTGAAAATGGGCTCCTACCCAATCATACTTTCCTGGTAATCAAATGTCAATAAATAAATAAACAGCTTTCATTGTAATTATGTATCCTTTCAGTCTTATTAGACTTTTAACATTTTTTTAACCTACAACCAGGCATATTTTATCATTTCCCTTTCATCTGCAAAAACATTTTCTCCCCTTCTTCATCATGACCAGGTAACACTTCTCCACTAGTTAACTCAGTTTGTTCCATGCTTTAATTTTCAACGTTTTCATTCTCTTTAACACAGTCATTCCACCAAAGTTCATTAGATATACAAATTGTGCAATGTGGCTCACAATTTATGGCTGTGTGAACTACGTATCCACACACATAACATCTTTTCATACATTCATTAATCAAATGACTTTCTGCAGTACAAATAACAAACACATTTTTGGCTGTCTTGAATATGTAATAGGTCCTTTTATCCATTACACACAATTACACACACAAAATGTTCTTTAAGCACCTTTATTAAACACAGAAAATGTTTCACAATATTTTCAATTTCTTACACTGTTACCTATTATCTCCCATCCTTGAGTTCAAATGTTCCTTTCATCATATAATTTGTACACAGAGAGTCAGCTAACTGACATAAAGATAAAAAAATAATCCTTAATGCCCTCTTTTTCTAGGTCATCAGACCTAAAATAAACTGCTAGTCTCTCTTTTTTTAACACTAGAGTAATTGCTTGAAATACATATTCATTACAAGGATACTCCTACTTCTGTGAGTCAATTGCATACACACATTTGTCCATTAATTCAAATGTTTCAAAAGTCACTTTATAAAACTGCTATCATACCTGTCAATGTTCAAGTCTTTAGGTGAAGAAATCTTAACTATTGGCTTTCATTTCTGCTTAAAAGTCTAGTCCATTTTTCTCTCTGTAAATGTTCTCTTTATAGGCACTTCCTCTCCCACTTCCTGTGACTGTGGTTGTGGTTTACCTTCCAATACACATCTTCCAAATTTCTGGTTCCCCCCTCCTGCACTTTCCTCGACCAATTGGCTATAAAATAACAACAGTGTCCTCTGGTTCATCTTCACTCATCAATTGACAGAAAAACAGTCTTCCAAACCTTCTTCTGCAAGTACTGTAACCACATGCCCTTCTCTCCTACCCTCAGCAATTACCGGCAGGTTTGCTGACTCCTTCCTCATCCATAACTGCTGTCTTCAACATTTTTCCCCAGATTGTTCTTTTTTTTCTGCGGCAACTTGCAGCAGACCCCATGCTTCTCCTCTTCCAACTCACTACTTCCTGTTGCCAACCCCTGGCTTGCGAACAGAAAAATTGTACTGTACATTCATAGGTTCATGGGAGATTACTAGGCTATTGACTCAAAACACCTTGCAGGTCTAGCCAGGTTTATCCAGATTTTACACAATATTCTGTCCATAGGGGAAAGATAACAAGGGTTAGCAACATACCTCTCAACTTCTTACAGCAAGAAATCTGGGCAAAGCCATAAATAAAAGTGGGACAAAGGCCCATAAGTACAGACAATTTTTAAATATTTCTCTTACAAACTTAGAAAGTTGATAGAATAACAGGTTTTGCATTAGCAGGAATTTTCTGAAGGGTATGAAGTCTGAAATTCAAATGTCTGCCATTATTTTGTAACTTCAATATTTAATGATTTGTCACTAATTTGCCAGAAAACCACAATTTTATGAAAAACAGACCAAAAATACAAGGCAAAAATCTGCACATTCTGCAAAAATCTGTACACTTGAGAGGTACGGTCAGCAAGCAGGGTTTTTTGACTATTTTTATAGACTGCATCTGTCCATAAGGGACATGAGTGCCACCCCAGAAGTGAATTTGGATTTTCCATCCACTGGTCCAGACTGCAGTGGAAGATAGTCAAGGAAGGGTACTTCTTCACGCGAATAGGAAGCCTATCCTAGTGAAGGTGTAATTTCTGCAATACATATCTGTCTCTCCAGCATGATCTCTTCATGTCAGAGATCAAATTTAGATCTTTGGAGTGGGGTAACCCTCATGTAGTTAGTTTTGTAAATATGCAGCATTTCCATCAGGGCTGGGTCAGAGACTGTCCTGTAGGTCAGGCACAGCTCACCTCTCTGTAATCGGTAAGAAACAGAATACAGTGATAGGACTTTTAATCAGTCCGCATATGAAATGTTGGTTATAACCTGTATTTTTTGGATGAGAAACCTCTGAGAATGCTCCAACTATTGCAGGTGCCTGGCAAAGTACATGCCAAAGGGTGTATTGTATTTAATTACTGATCTGATGAGAGCTGAGTACAGTGGTACTAAAACATCCTTAGAGCTGGATGCCATGCCCTTACTTATAAAATGAGTCACATTCCTGACCACTGTGGACACATAATGGTCAAGGTTCAGATAGCTATCTATCTGAGTACCTATATTTCTCATTGGGTCCACTCTTATGGGGGGGGGGGTGCTGTCAATGTTGTAATTTGCATAGGTATTATTATGCACTTCTTCGCATTTAGTTTGAGGCCATGGCTCTGACACCAACTATTAGTTTGTGTCAGACCTTTCTGTAGGATATCAACATAATTTGGGGTGTCAATGATTGCCTCTAACATGCAGTCCTCTACACACTTGGTCAGCCAAAGGACATCTACATTTGCAATGCCATTTTAGAAGTATATTCCAAACAGGAGGAGGTCCAGCACTGAGCCCTGTGGTGCTCCACTGGGGACTAGCCTCTTACTGAATGTGGATTTCCCCAGTCTAACATGTGTCCTGTCCATGAGCCATTTGGTTATCCATTTGGTGATGTAGAGGTTTATGCCCAATTTTGTAAGTTTATCTATAATACGTGAGGTGGGTATTGTATCAAATGCCTTGGCCAGGTCAAGGTAGGCAGTGTGCACTGTCTTACATTCATCCATGGCCTTGGTGACCTTCTCAAAGAAGTCCACCAGACTGATCAGTTCAGACCTGCACTTGACGAAGCCAAATTGGGTTGGGTATAGAGTATGGAGAGTTCCCATGTCATCATTAATCAGGTCCATGCTTATCCTTTCCATAGCCTTGCATATGAGGCTAGTCAGACTCATGGGTCGCTTGTTTTCTGGGTCCTTTGATGGTCCCCCCTTGTGCAGAGGTATGACTCCACTCTATTAGGACAAATGGGGACTGTGGTTAAATAAAAATCCAGCGGGTCTGCTAGGTCATGTTTCCAGTTGTTTAATAGGCATTTTGGGATTCTGTCAGGACCCATTGATGCAGTGTTTTTAGCTTTAGAGATGCAGTGATGCCCTGTTCTTTTCTGATAACAGGCAAATGAATGGTTGAGGGTATTGTATTGGGAATGACCAGAAGATATGAAGGGTGAAATGTGAGCTGAATTTATTGGCCAGCAGGTTTACTATTTCTTCTGGCTGAGTATAAGTAGTGCCATCTACAGCCAACTCAGCACATTGTTAGGTGTTTCCCTTAAGATTTTGGACATAACAAAAATGGTTTGCGGTTATCTTTGGCTTGGATGGCTACTTAAGTATCCTATTTAGATTTTGAAGACTTAACTAGTTCCCCAATTTGCCTATTGAGACTAATCAGGGATTTTTTTCTCTGTTGTACACTCTCCCAGTTAACTTCTATACAGGAATGTCTTCCTTCTGTTGTATCTATTTATGCCAGAGGTCCAGTAGGGTGGCTTGTTTTTTTCTAGCTAGACCTAGGTTTAGTTCAGGTAGGTACTGAAGTTTCTATGCAGCTATTTAAGTGGTTGTACAGGGTATCCCTGTATACTTCTGCATAGGCCTCTGTGTTTTTGGGGTTAGGGGGAGCTTTACAATTACCTATGCTATCACTTAATAGGATACAATTAGCCTTAGGAAAAAAATTGGGTTTTAGAGTTTGATGGGGGGTACTAACATTACATTTATTTCAAAGGAGTTCATTTTATGGTCCGATATTACCAATAAGATATTATGCTGGGGGGGGTTGCAGTGCTCCCTGATGTTTCTAAGTACTATGTCCAGAATATTTTAGCCCCTACAGGGAGTGCAGATCAGGTGTTCCAGAGCATTTGCACTGACAAAGTCCAGGAATCTCCTGAAAAGGAGGGAAAAAAAACAAAAGCAATCACCCCTCTAGATTGGTCAAGAAGGATAACTTGCTTGTGGTACTGTATGTCCAGCTGACCATAGCCAAAATCCCCACCATATCATTGCTAGTTACAGGTCCCTGACCATGATCTATGAAAACCATTTTGCATACGTGAAGTTACTAGAATCACTTACCATTCAGCTCAACACACTACTCATGGGTGATTTTAACTACCCCTCCATGAACAAGGACCTGTAGCTAGTGATGATATGGTGGGGGATTTTGCCTATGGTCATCTGGACAATGAGAAGCACAAGTTAGTCATCCTGCTTGACCATTCTAGAGGTGTGATTGCTTTTTATGTAAATGGAAACACCTCCTTCTTTCGTATTTTTTCCTTTTCAGAGAGTGGTCTGAATGTGTGATAGGCATTGTAACCTTGCACTGCTGGGATATGTTCCACAGTCTTGAACCATGACTCTGTAACTGCACAGACATCAACATTCTTTTGGGCAAGGAGACTTTCCAGGGAGTGCAGTTTCTTGTTAAGACTCCTAGCAAAGGCTAGGCAGACCAAGAGCGTTTCTTCTTTGTGGAAAGGAGCTGGGACTCCAGTGCACTGACTCTGGAAAAGAGAATTAGCCATAGTGAAGAAAGTCTTGGAAAAGAAAGCAGAAATCATTCCACCAGAGACAGACTCACAAAAAAAAATGTTTCCCACTACTATAAGACTGAGTCTTAGGTATTTGCTGTTTGTTTAATTAAACCATAACACTGTGTTTTGTTTGGAAGAACCAGCTATAGTTAAATATGTATATAATAAACTGCATTATTTTTTATAAAAACTGGTGGTCCCATCTGCATTAATGATTTATGTTGTTGGATTTTCAAAATGATGGGTTGGTAGAATTTATTAAGGCCAAAGTTCTAAAACGTGTTGCTGCCAATGTGATTGTAATTTTCCCTCAACAAAAAGAGACAATCTTGTAAGCCAGCCTTATAGTGTAGAGCCAGGTCAGCCATCTACACTACTGACATCCCATGTTCAGGCATAGACTTGGATAGACAGTAGGGCTGGACAAAAAGGATAGAATGAAGCAGTGATGACCAGCTTTCCTACGTCAGAGGAGTGTGAGAGAACAACTTGATGCTTAGGTGACCTCCAGTGACCTTACCCCCACCCTCTTTGATTTCTGGATGACATAAAACTGTATAGTTCATCAGATGAGGAGCTGAAACCACAATTACAAATGGGTAGAACTTCCACAGATGGCATAAAAATGGCATTTGCTCTTGATAAATGTGCAAAAGCAACATTTAAAAAAGGGAAAGCTGCAAAATCAAGAAAATATCAGTCTGGGGCAGGAATGTGATGTAAAGGAACCTGATCAGGAGAGAATGCAGAAATATTTGGGAATAGATGAAGGACTGGCAATAAAACATGAACAAATGTGACTAAAGCTCAGTATGGAATATTTCAGAAGACCTAAACTGATAATGAAAACTGCCTTGACATCTGAATAAAGTCCAAGCTATAAATCAATCTGTTCTTCCTGTTCAGATTACAGTTTTGGGGTGACTGACTGTCCCCAAAAAGTACTGGATCAATTTGATATGTAAATAAGGAAAATGCTTCACACTTATTAAATGATATGTAAAATTAGTGTATACCAAAATTATACACTCCTCACTTGGAAGGTAGTATGGACCTCCTCAAAACGTGTTGCATGTATAGAACTGCAATCATGGGACTGCATAGATATCTGCTGACCTCATCATATCCTAACATAGCGAAAGATTTAAACTACGAGGAGAAGAAATCTAAATGACGTTTTTCCATAATTTAGCAAACATATTTTTACATAAAATGGGAATGAAAATCAAACCAAATGTAGACAAAAATAAGATAGCAACTGAATGTGTAAAAAAAAAAAAAAAAAAAAAAACAAAAAGAATAAAAGGAAAAAGAAAATGAAAAAAATGGAAAATCAACAAATATAATGTCAAGTCTGGAGCAACCTCATGCTGGCCAAGATTTGACAGTGGAATAGTTGAGGAGAGGTGAATTGAAACCAAAAGATGAAAGCCTAATGATGGCAATCCAGGATAGTAGATTAAGCATACTTTGGTTTACAAAGTCTATTGCAAATGCAGGAGAAGCAGACAAATGTAGATTCTGTAAAACAGAACTTGAAACAATTTCACATCTTGTTGCTGAATGTGATTCACTCATGGCCAGGGGTCTGTATATTGAAAGGTACAATAATGTAGCAGGACAGTTGCATTGGGGATTATGTAAACACTGCAATACTGAAGTAGCTGAGAAGCACTGGAAACATGAACCACAAAACATTGTATAGGATAATGAAGTTTACATCACATGGGGTCACCCATTACCAACAGTTCAAAATTAAATGAAGAAAACTAGATACAGTAGTCCACGAAAAAAGACAAAAGTAGCATTGATCAATGGAATTGACACACCCAATGATTACAGTGCCTTATGTATAGAGATACACAGAGTCCAAAGAAAGAAAGCCCTGAGGATGGACATTTTCTTGTGTAAATGTGTAGGATTCAGCAGATGGGCCAAACTGGGATTTCTTAGGTTGGTAAGTGTAGAAGACTGACTGACTAGAAAAGCCAATGTGGGAGTAGAAAACTTCATAGCTAAAATGTAGAAGCCAAAGCACTGAGGGGAAAGATGAAGACCTTCCCTGATGAAGCAGGCACGATTGCTTACCATCTTTGTCCAGTCTGGCATGCACTAAATACAAGAATGTCAACCTTAAGACCATAGGATCATAGGAGGTTACTAGGCTAATGGCCCTGGGGCCCTTACAAGCCTAGCCAAGTTCAACTCTTGTTCCTTATAGGGCCTAGAGATATGGTCAATGATGACAACCTGATCTAAATCGGTTCCCTATTGAAACCACGAAGGTCCACTTACCCGAATATGGAAAAGTTGACACATATTCATTGAACCGCGAAAACACTGATCGTCCTGAAGTGCGAAATCCATAATGTCGAATCATCATGGTTGGCCCTTCTGCAGTATAGCTCTGTAAGGTTAGTGTGCGATAGTTATGGACCTTAGGGTTAGAGTGCAGGTTAAGGTAAGTGCATACATGATAGTATATGCAAAATTTACTTTAGGATTAGAAGTAGGGTTTTGGTTCGTGTATGTATGCGGTTTATTTATTTTATTTGGGTAGGTAGTATGTAGCGGGTGGTGGAGTTGGACAACTATGATGGTTCGAGATTTTGAATTTTGCGGTTTAGGGCATTCAGTGTATTCGCGGTTCGCATATGTGTCGATGTTTACGTATTCACTGAATAGAACTTTCACGGTTCTAATATAGACCCGATCTAAATCAGCACCAACTGCCCCGATCCAAGAGGGACATGGGTGGAACCCCTGGGGTGAATTTGCATTTTCCCATCCAATCATCCAAGTTATGCTTAAATAGTCAATGAGGGCCTCTGTTTATCTTGAATTAGAAGGTTGTTCCAGAGAAGAGGTAACCTCTGTGAGACATATCTGTCTCTCCAGCAAGTCCTATTAATGTCACAGGCTAGGTTAAGGTCCTTAGAGTGAGTACATTGTGTACCATTTGACTTTTAAATGTGCAGCATAGCCATTTAGGCAAATTCAGTGGTTGTTCTGTATGCAAGGCAACGGTCGCCTCTGAGTAGTCTATATGATACAGAGTATAGTGACAGTGATTTCAGTCTCTCCGCATATGACTTGTGCTGAAGAACCTGAATTTTCTTTATGAGAAACCTTTGAGGTCTCTGTAGTCGCTCCAGGTGCCTGGTAAGGTACATAACAAAGGGAGTGTTGTACTATAATATTGGCTTGATGAGGGAAGAGTACCAGTCTTCCATTATAGTTTAGAAGTTTACACTAAGCAAAATATAGTCTCACATGCAGCCTTCCCCAGTCTCCCTGCTGCTCTAGGAGCATCTATTTTGTGCACATTGCAGTATCTCCTTATTGGATAGCTGCGGTCCCACTGAGTATAGCACCCATTCTTTGTCCATGTACTATCATCCAAGTCTAGTTAAATCTCCCCACTCTTTTCCCTGGTTAAATCCATGGTAAAAAATAAAAAACGTCAACCATGGATAAGCACTTTACTACTATCTCTGTGGCAAGCCTGGTAGGCATGGGCATCCTGAAGCAACATAGCAATTGTCTCACATATGCAGATAACCACTTAATCCTGAAGCAAACAAACACGATATGTGAGAGATGTAGTTAAGCAATGAAAATTGTGACACACCTCTTGCATACTGACAAATCAAATGGCAAGCAGGGTGTCAGCACATCCCCATTCATTTTCATCCCCCCCCCCCATGTAATGCCCTCATTGGTAAGTTAGTATCATAAATCAGTATCTTTTGAAATAAATGTAATGGCAAAAAACCCAATCAAACCCTAAAACCCTAAAGAATTTTCTAAGGCAAATTACCTTCTATTAAGTGAAAGCATAGGTAATTTTAAAGCTACCCCTAACCCCAAAAACATGGATTCCTATGCAGAAACAACCATTTAAACAACTGCATAGAAATGGTAGTATCTGATGGAACTAAACCCAGGTCTAGCTAGAAAAACAAGTCACCCTGTTGGACCTCTGGCATAAATACACTATACAACAGAAGGAAGAAATTCCTGACTAGAAGTTAAGTGAGAGGGTGCACAACAGAGAAAAAATCCCTCATTAGTCTCAACAGGCAAAGCAAGGAACTAGTCAAGTCTTCAAAAGCTAAAAATGAGATTAAAATAGCATCCCAAGCAAAAGGTAACCACAAAGCATTTTTGGTATGTCCAAAATCTTAAGGGAAGCACTCAACAATGCGCTGAGTTGGCTGTAGATTTTTCTACCTATACTCAGTCAGAAAAAATAACAAACCTGCTGGCCAATAAATTCAGCTCAGATTTCGCCCTCCCTCATCACCTCCTGTCACTCCCCATTAAATACCCCCTACTATTACTTTGCCTGTTATCACTTAAGAACAGGTAGTGAATGCACTCTCGAAAGCTCAAAACATGACCGTAATGGGCACTGATGGAATCCCAGGGTGACTATTAAATAGTTTAAGACATGACTTAGTACACCCACTCAGATCTCTATTTAACCACAGTCTCCAGACAGGCTTTGTCCCAATAGAATGGAGGACAGCAATAGTTACCCCTCTGCATAAGGGGAGACCATTAAAGGACCTTGGAAACTAGCAACCCATAAGTCTGACTAGCCTCATATGCAAGGCTATGGAAAGGATAATCTTTGGACCTGATTAACAATGACATAAGAATCCTCCAGACTCTAGATCTAACCCACTCAGCTTCATCAAGGGCAGATCCTGCCTGATCAGTCTGGTGGACTGCTTTGAGAAGGCCGCCAAGACCATGGATGAGGGTAAGACAGTGCATACTGCCTACCTTCACCTGGCCAAGGCATTTGACACAATACCCCACTTGGGTGCTATAGATAAACTCATAAAATTGGATATAAACCTCTATGTCACCAAATGGATTGCCAAAGGGCTCACGGATAGGGCACATGTTGTTTGGGTGGGGCAATCCAAATCCAGCAAAAAGCCAGTCACCAGTGGAGTACCATAGAGCTCAGTGCTGGACCCCCTCCTGTTTGTGATATACTTCTCAGATGTCAAGGCAAATGTAGATGGCCTTTGGCTGACCAAGTCTGCTGATGACTGCAGGTTGGGCGCAATCATTGACTTCCCAAACAGTGTTGATATCCTATAGAATGATCTGACTAATGATTGGTGTCAGGACCGTGGCCTCAAACTAAATGTGAAGAGGTGCATAAAACAACCCTTTAGGAAATCAAATACCCCTGCAAATTGCAATATTGATAGCACCCCCTAACTGTGGAGCCAGTGGTGAGAGATCTGTATACTCAGATAGATAGTAATCTAAACTTAGACCACCATATATCCACAGTGGTTAGGAAATCCTTCTATGTGGCTCAGCTTTTAAGTAAGGGCATGGCATCCAGCTCTAAGGATGTTGTAGTACCATTGTACTTGGCCCTCATCAGGCAATAATCAAGTACAGTGGATCCTTTGGCATGTACCTCTCCAGGCACCTACAATAGTTGGAGCATCCTCAGAGGTTTCTCTCCAAAAAATCCAGGGTATAACCAACATGTTATATGTGGACCTATTGAAAGCCTGATCAATGTATTCAGCTTTCTACAGATTACTGAGGGGTGGTCTGCACCTGACTTATTAGACAGTCTCTGTATCAGCCCTAATGGAAATGTTGCATATCTGAAAAACTAACTGCACGAGAGTTATCTGCTCTAAAGATCTAAACTGATCTCTGACATGAATAGATTATGCTGGAGAGACAGATATGTGTCCCAGTGACTGCCCCTCTTAGGAAATAGGCTTCCTATTCACGTGAAGCAGAGCTCTTCCCTGACCATCTTCAAGTACAATCTAGACCAATGGATGGGAAATCTCAAATTCTCTCATGGGGTGGCACCCCTGTCGCTTACAGACAGAAGCATTCTGTAAATAAATTGTCAAAACTCCTCTTACTGACATTTATCTTTCCCCAAGGGATGGAAAATCGGATAAAATCTGGGTAAAACTGGCTAGGCTCATAAGGCCTCCTGATCTATTAGCCTAGTACTCTCCTATGAACCCATGAAATAAAACTTCTAATAAATCTCATCTTTCAAATTCATCACTGAAATGGCATTTAAACAAATCTGAAATGATATTTGAATAATTTGTCATTATCAACCAACTCATTTCACAAAAATATTAATATTACCAACCAAAATTTCCTCAGATGGTCATTCCTATTCTTCATCCCCATAGAACAGGACACACCTCCTCATCTTCTATTTACTCACAGTCAGGCCCCTATTCCTCACCCAGCTACACAATTTTGCAGCAGTCCTTACCTTGTCCTGAGCCTGAAGTCACCAATTCCTCACCCACATAGTCTACAGTAGATAGAAGCCTTTGCAGACTGTCAGTCATGAACTGGATTGAGATAAAATGCTGCAATCCTGATGCAAACATTTCTGACAGTATGAGGAATGACAACTTGTACCTTAACTTATGCCAACTTGGCAGTTTTCTTGACAGCATCTGAAAATGAAGTACTTGATCTGAGAAATCGTGATCTGCTGCCTGTGTGGTAGAGCAAGGTCTAGTTACACATAACAGTGAGGTTTATATGTAAGACCCTCTCTGTAACAAGATTGTTAAAGTTGACTCCTGCATATAAATCTCACAAGGTTATTTTTTCAGTTACTTTCTAAGACAAATCTCCAGGCATGATATATCTTTTATTAGAACATGATTATTAGGAGTTATGTTAGGACAGCCTTAAGACACAGGATTATAGGCTTTTATTTTTGCCTTCTTGTGGTGCGGTTGTTCGGTTTGTCTAATAATGTCCTATAACCTTACTGGTGCTAACTAGAAATGTGCACACTGCTTCCTGTCTCAGTCTTAGAATGTTAGTGATGTTAAATAGGAATGTTTACTGTGCTTCCTCTCTCATACCTGGAACCTTACAATATTTAACAGAAATCTTCACTGCATTGTCCTTCCTGCATCATTCCTATAGCCTTACTGATGTTAAATACAAATGTTCAATGTGATGCTTGCATCATTCCTAGAACCTTACCGATGTTTAAATAGAATTGTTAACTGTGCTTCCTGTCTCATTCCTAGAACGTTATCAATCTTAAATGGTAACGTTCATTGTGCTTCCTGCCTCATTCCTATAATCTTACCAACATTAAATAGAAATATTCACTGTTCTTACTGCATCAAACACAATCTTACCTTGATTTACTTTAACTTAGCAAATACAGTCTAGAACTTAAAAAATTCAACTCACAATGTATGCATGTTTCTCATATGAGTTTCATATAACCATTTGTTATTCAGTTATGGATTTTTTTTTTTAATTTTTAATTTTTTTTTTTGTCTGATGTTACAGATAGTAGCTTGCAACAGAAAATTCAGGAGTTCTTCATGCAAGTTCATTTAATTGTGTCTATATAAACATTGATAGTGATTTCCAACCTTACGATGTGCCTGATGTTGATGAAACATACCTATTTTTTTGTTCTGTTGCAAATAGATTACATACTTCATTGCTCTAAAAATATTATTCACCTGGGAGAATTCTTTTTTTCTGATTCTACGTTAGAGATTCTGGGGGATCACACAGCCAAGCAGTGCTATAAAGAACTATGTACGTTGTGTGTGTGTGTGTGTGTGTGTGTGTGTGTGTGTGTGTGTGTGTGTGTGTGTGTGTGTGTGTGTGTGTGTGTGTGTGTGTGTGTGTGTGTGTGTGTGTGTGTGTGTGTGTGTGTGTGTGTGCATACATGTTTTGCATTGTAATACCATTGTTGCATAATATTATCCAGTACATTTAAGATTGGTAATGATTACTTTTGTCTCATCTATAAGATCTATATAACCACCCGACAAGGCTATACCTATGCTATCTTTAGCAATAACCCATGGCTCAATGTGATGAATGCGCTCCCTGTTGAAATGTTGGCACTCGAAATGCAGAGTGCCAAAAATCAAAAAAAAAAAACTGAAAAGAGCGTATCTTGAAAATTGCTCTTTTCCTTAAAACTTTTTTTTGGGGGAGCAAGCCTCCCTGCACCCCCACATATACTTCTTGGTATACTTACTTGGATGATAATTCACTTTTCCTAAACATACACACACACACACACACGCACACACACACACACATATATACATATGGGAACACTTTATAAGAGCGAAATTCTGAACTATCGAATTTTAGAATCCCGAGATTATAAAGCCGAAAGCTCAAAACTTCAAAACCCCAGAAGTGCGAATTTCAAAATCCCGAACTCCGGAGATGTTGAATTAGCGCTTCTGGTGTTGTGCTGTGTGAATGGATAGCTGGAAGTTCAGGTAAGTATTTATGTTTAAGGGTTTTGGTTAGGGGCTTTAGTGTGTGTCAGTGTGTTTTGTTACTGTGATGTGTGTGTGTGAGGGGAATGTAGCTTGTATGGTGGTGTTTTTATGTGTTTGTCTGTGTAGTGCCACTTTAGAGTATGTGTGTGGTGTATGGTTAGTGTAAGAGTCACAATTTTGAAATTCACGCTACTGGGGTTTCAAGATTTTAAGGTTTCAGCTTTATGATTTCGAGATTCTGGAATTCGATATTTCAGGATTTCGGTATTATATAGTGAAGCCATATACATATAAGTTGTTCTATGATTTTGAGTGTGTGTGTGTGTGTATATATATATATATATATATATATATATATATATATGTATATAT
Organism: Protopterus annectens; assembly: GCF_019279795.1. Taxonomy (NCBI): domain Eukaryota; kingdom Metazoa; phylum Chordata; order Ceratodontiformes; family Protopteridae; genus Protopterus; species Protopterus annectens. Next base: position 673,907,597 of record NC_056726.1, on the reverse strand, counting down.
ATATATATATATATATATATATATATACACAGGTTCATAGGTTGGTACTAGGCTATTGGCCCTAGGGCCTATACAAGCCTATATACATGGATCTATGACCATTGAATGAAAGTTCAATAGTCCGAATCCACAATAACTGAATGCACTTTAACGAAAGTGCTTTCACTGAAAATCGCTTTCGTTAAAGTGCGTGCGGAAAAAAAAAACAAGAAACAATAAATCTTCTTTTATGCAGGGGGGGCAAGCCCACCTGCACCCCCCATATGGGGGGGTTGTGCCCCCCCACACCTCCCCCTACTTTTATATTCTCACTCTGAGGTCGCACTACAGTGGGGAAAAGGGAATTCTCCCTTAACCGCACCGTAGTGCGACCGGCACAACCAGCATACATAACCAAAAGTGCTGCTTCGGTGAACAGCACTTTCGGTTATGTATGTTTGGTGATTTCTGCTTTGGCAGAAAGTGCCGTCAGGGATCTGTACAAATCCCAAATACATACATTCCCCCTTACTGCACTTATACTTTCTGTCTTTGTTTATTTGTTTCACAATTGTTTATTATATATAATACTATTTTTAAATAAAATGTTTAATGGCAAGTTGTTCTATGATTTTGAGTATAAATATATATATATATATATATATATATATATATATATATATATATATATATATATATATATATACATATACATAGGTTCATAGGCTGGTACTAGGCTATCGGCCCTAGGGCCTATACAAGCCTAGCCATAACAATTCCCTGGCTATTTCTTCCCAGAATATTTACTTCCTGTTCCCCTGTCTAGCAGGGTTGCTGACGTGATCCCCAGGGTGAATATCTCCCATGCAATCATCAGAGGCACTCAGCTTGACATGTATGGGCAGATTGTTCCAGAATATGGGGAGTCTCTGGGTCAGGAACCTATCCCTCCAGCATGTTTTGTTCATTGTGATGACTAGGTTTAGATCTCTGGAGTGTGTGGCTCTGAGGGATTGGGATTTCTTTAAGTGTAGCATGTCAAACAGCTCTGGGTTTGACATGGCCCTGTATGTGAGGCAGAAATTGCCTTTGAGTAGGCGATATGCGACAGAGTATAGCAGGAGTTTGTTTAACGGTCAGCATAGGGCATCTGCTTTAGACCTGTGATTCTTTTAGTGAGGTATTTCTGTGGCCTTTCCAGTTGTTGCAGATGTCTTGTGAGGTACATACCAAACGGGGCACTGTACTCTATAATGGGTCTAATGAGAGATGAGTACAGTGGGACAATGACCTCCTTTTTTATGGATGAAAAGCCCTTAGTGGTGAGATGTGCCACATAGAAGAATTTCCTGACTGTTGTGTAGTTATCGAAGGCGAGACCACTGTCCACCTGTCTCCCTAATTCCCTTATCACACTTTCGGTGTTTAGTGTACTGCCACTTATGTGGCAATTCATGGGTACATGTTTTTTCCCAAAGGGGATTACTATACATTTCTTGGCATTGAGCTTGAGCCCATGGCTCTGGTACCAAGCATCTGTTTCTGCAAGGCCCTTTTGTAGAATATCCACATCATTTGGGGATGCAATAATGGCTCCCAGTTTGCAGTCATCTGTGAACTTTGTTAGCCTGAGTCCCTTAGTGTTGGCCTGTACTTCAGAAAAGTAGATGCCAAACAAGAGCGTTCCCAGGACTAAACCCTGAGGTATTCCACTTGTCACTTGTCTGGAGCTGGATTTGGAGTCGGTTAATTTTACACTGTGGGTTCTGTCAGTAAGCCAGTTGGCAACCCATTGAGTGATGTAGGGATTAATGCCCAGCTTAGTATGTTTATCTATGATTCCAGAGTGGGGGATGGTGTCAAAGGCCTTGGTGAGGTCCAGATAGGCTGTGTGGACCACCTTTCCCTCATCCATGGCTCTGGAGACTGATTCAAAGAAGTCAGTCAGGTTCAGAGACAAGATCGACCCTTCACAAACCCAAATTCTGTGGGGTCCAGTGTTTAAAGGTTGCCAATGTCTTTGTTTATAAGTTCCATGATAATACGTTCTATGGCCTTGGACATCAGGCTCGTCAGACTGATGGGGCGGTAGTTCCCAGGATCCAAGATGGATCCCCCCTTGTGGAGTGGGATAACTGTAGCTGTGTGCCACTCAGTGGGTTCGAAGCCTGAGGTGAGGCTATGATTAAACATGACACTTAGGTGAGGTGCCAGTTCATTTTGTAGTGCATGTAGTACACAGCCCTAGATGCTGTCTGGTCCCATTGATTCTGTATTCTTAGCTTTGGAAAGTGCGTTTTTTACCTGTGTGGCTATGATTACTGGAATTTGGCAATCTTTTAGTATTGAGATGGGCCCTTTAGGGAGTGAGAAGGGGGTGAAGTTGGCACTGAATCAATCTGCCAGGATATTGGCAATATTCTTGGGATCAGTATATTTAATGCCATTCTGTTGTAGCTCAGAGCAGATCTGAGCATTGCCATTTAGATTCTTGACATAACTATAGAATGCCTTGTGGTTGTCCTTGGAATCTTTGGCAATTTTATTTTTGTAATAGCTTTGGAGGATTTTATGAGGGATCCCAGCTTCTTACTGAGGCTGGTAAGGAAGTTTTTTTGCATCCTGGGCATTTCCTCTTTTCTGCAACAGTTTCTTCCTTCTATTGTATAGTTTGTTTATAGCAGGGGACCACCAGATTGGCTCCCGTTTTTTGGAGGAGAACGTCTTGGTTCTATTTGGAACGGCACGATTCATGCGCGAGTGGATGTGCTCATACAGTGCCTTAGTGTAGAATTCAGCAGTCGAACATTCAGTTCCTGTCTGCATGGATGTCATGAAGTTTGTCACTTCTGACTTGAGTAGCATGAAGTTGGCTTTGGAGAAGTTTTTTATGGATGTTTTCCTACTGGGGGGTGGGGTGGGATGTAGAAGTCAAGGGTGATTAGTTTATGGTCAGACCTGACCAGCGAGAGGGTGACCACTGGTGTGGACCATCGATCTCCCATGTTGGTAATGACCAGGTCTTGAGCCCCTGGTGGGACTATGGATTAGCTGATCCAGGGCATTAGAATTTAGGAATTCTAAGAACCATTGGGCAAAAGTGTTGGTACCCAAGTAGTTTTCCCAATTAATGCCAGGGTAGTTGAAATCACCCAGTATTAGGGTGTTTAGTTGTATCTTAATATTTTCCAGTAAGTTTAGAAAGGAGTAGTGAGAATCTTGGGGCATGGTGGGGGATCTGTAGTAAGGTACAATTTGGATTGCAGTCTTACCTAATGTTAGTTGCACCTGTAGAATTTCAGATGCATTGTGTTGGGCAACTAGCCTGGAGGTGTGAATATCCTTGGTGAATATGGACACTCCTCCTCCTTTAGTGTTTCAGTCCTGGTTTGGTGGCTGAAAAGTGTGGTAAGAGTTGTAGCCTGGTATTGCAGGGGTGTTCTCTGGAGCCTTGAACCAGGTCTCAGTTACTGCACAGATACTGATGTTCTCCATTTTTAGGAGTGCCTCGAGAGAGTGGATTTTTTGGTTTAGACTTCTAGCATTGAGTAGCATTACCTTCAGATTTTGCAAGCTTATATCTGTTACGGTGGCGGTTTTGTCCTTTGAGCCTTGCCTAAAAAAGGCACTATAGGAGTGGCAAGAGCCTTAGCCAGTAACCTGAATCCCAGGGGCGACAGGTAAAGACCATCTCTGTAAAAGTATCATGGTTTGTCGATCATGTCATCCCAGGCAGACAGTTACTGGATCCCCTTTGAATGACACCAGAAACTTAGCCAATTGTTGAAGTCAACCATTTTTTCCTTATACTCTAGTATCGTTCTGGGCAAATGCAGGATTCTATTCAGGGCTAGGGTCATACCTGCCTGGGACACATGATCTGAGAGCTCTTCCATGTCTCTTTTCATGTAGCGCAGGGAGGTACATCTCAAGTCATTCACTCCAACAAGGACAACGACAGAGTCGTATTTGTACTTGTTGTGGAGTGACTTGAGTGCATGCATTATGTGGTGGATCCTGGCACCCGACAGGCAGCTGACAGTAATTTTCTCCTTGTTCAGCCTGGTGAGTGGGACATCAGTGTGCCTCACTATAGTGTCACCTATGACTAAAGTGTTGGGTACGTTGTCTTGCCTTAAGGGCTGTTGTTTGGTGGCACACTGGTGTTTTGAGCTATGTGTCACTTTGGTTGTGATTGGTGTTTGTTTGCATTTCAGCTTCGGAGGTCCTTGTTGCTTGGGCAGGTTAATGTTAAGGGCCTCCTCATAAGTGGGTTTATTGTTATTATGTGTGGATGTTGGTGGTGTGGGTTTTGAAGGGCTATGTGTTGCTTGAGGTGTAGTGCATGTGTTAACCTTCTCCTCTTGACTGTCTAGCACAATCTTGTCTGGAAAGAGCTTGCTTCAAGTTGGGCTATGTAAGTGCATCTCTCACAGGTTGTAGTGTTGGGTGGCAGGAGGAGAGGGCTGTCTGTGTACATGAGGCAATTGCTGCATTGCCCCAGTATGCCCTGATTCACCAGGTGGACAGGAGAAATCACCGGAAGCTGACCCTTGGACATGCCTGGTTCAGTGTTCCTTTTGTAAAGTACAAGAGCTGTTTTTCCTTACCTTGGCAAGGTACTTTGCAATTATAGGCTTAGTGCCTACAATTAATTTCTCCTTATTAACAAGGAGAGTGGCATGCTTGTATCAGCTTAAGGCTTCCTAGTGCTTTCCAGCAGGTTTTAGAGCTACTGCTAGTCACAGGGATTCAGATTTTAGTGCTACTACTGAGAAACTAGCTAGTTCTAAGGGAAAATTTGAAGGGCAGACTTTCTGGCACTGGGAATAGTTTAAAGTGCTAGAATAATAAGCTAATAAAAGTGCAGAAGAGCAGAGAACTAGCAGGTCTAAGGGGAAAAAAATTGAAGAGCACTGCTCAGAACTTTACAAAAAGTCCTGGATACATCAAATCTGTATCTGGACTACACTAGTTCCAGAAAAGGTAGGAAACAATTTTGTTTTTTTAAAGTAAAAAGTGAAGTGGCAGAAGATAATGAGATAATTCAATATGCAGAAGCTAAAGGGGTGGGCCTTTGCTAAGTTCTCACTATTAACAGTAGAATACACACACACATATATATATATATATATATATATATATATATATATATATATATATATATATATGTATATATATATATATTTATATGGGTTCTGTTCAGAATTTAGAAGCTCAAAACGTCAAATTTCATATGATCGAAAATCATATGTTCGAAGTTTCAAAACTTCGAAATCCTGAACGGAGATCGGCATACAGCATGGACCGAGAGATTTCCTTTGTCCTCGCTATAGTGTGATCTCGGAGTTGGTATATTTAAGTTGCTGGGGGTGTGGAGGGTGCAGCCCCCCACATGGGGTGTGCAGGGGCTTGCTCCCCTACATACACATGTTTTGGTGTGTTGGGTGGTGTTTTCTAAGATCTCGACATTCTGAACTCAATATTCTGAAACTCGACATTTTGGGATTTCGAAATTTTGTAGTGAACCCCTATATATATATATATATATATATATATATATATATATATATATATATGGGTCCATTTCTAAATTTCGAAGTTTCAAAACATCAACTTTCTTCTGGTCAAAACCATAAGATTGCAGTTTTGAAACTTCAAAATTTAAATTAAAAATAATAATAATTATTAATTAATAATTAATGAAAATAAAAATAATTTTTGCAAAGAGGAAAGCCCCCCTGCACCCCACACCCCTTCTAATTAAATATACCAACTCCGAGATTGCACTACAGCAAGGAAAACATATACCATTACCAAATATACCATTCTGCACTGTATGGCAATCTTCATTTAAACAGTTCGAAGTTTCAGAACTTTGATCTTATGGTCTAAACCATAAGAAAGTCGACATTTTGAAACTTTGAAATTTAGAAGTAAATACATATACATATATATATATATATATATATATATATATATATATATATATATATATATACACACACACATATACATGAGTTATTGATTAAATATCAACGTGCACAAAAGACTGGAACACAGGTGATTAATGCTGTCATGTTGAAAACATACTTACTAAACAAATGAAATGATCAAAAACTCTGACTGATCTTCTGCAAATGGTAATAGAAAATCTTACCACAGAATTCAACCATACTTTGCTTGAATAGCTGTAGCATTACAGAGAGGGGGTTTTGTGTGGTAAGGCTTGGGGAATGGACAGGGACAGTGCACATTAATGAAGGTGGCAGTGAACAAAACACACAAACACACACACACATGCACACACACACACACACACACACAGACACACATATATATATATATATATATATATATATATATATATATATATATACTATATATATATATATATATATATATATATATATATATATATATATATATATATATATAGGTGTACTTATGCTCAAAACACCTGAACATCAATGTCAATAACGTCGACCACAAAGGATCGAAAACACAAAAATCAACAGTCCACTCTGCATGCATTTGAAAATACTCAGCAGGTGCAAACAGAAGTTTAAAAAACAAAATCAAACAACCCCTGCAACCCCCACACCCCTGCTAATTAAGTATACTAACTCTAAAATAGCAAAATCCCCAGGGAAGGGTCATATTCCCAAGCCCTGGAGACTGTCGATGTCACACATCTTTTGAGCATTTGGTTTGTCGACCAAAGTATGTTAAAAATATTCGATGTTGCCATCAGGGTGCTCTAACCAAAGTAACCACTCTCAAATCTTTATACATATATATATATATATATATATATATATATATATATATATAAACACAAAAATGTGTGTGGCCCTCTTGGGTTTTCGATCCTGAGTGATGCCTGCCTGGAGGGAAGGAATAACCAATTTTACAATGCCTTTCACTCTTGATCCTAAACGGTGAACAGATTTCCACATGTAGTCGGTGGTGGACCTAGCTCTAAAAAGAGCTGTTTTAGCCCTGTGGGCAGCTGGAGCTTTATATAGAGCTGTTACAGATCTCTATGAGCTCTGAGAAGAGCTGTTTTTTTGTTCTGAATGCCCTTTCGGGCAGATGCAGTAGTTCTAAAAAGAACTGTTTTGTTTGGTTCACCGAAGCTGTGTCTGTGCCTCCGGCTGGTCTTACCAGAGCTGATACAGATTTCTGTGAGCTCTGAGAAGGGCCAATTTGTGTTTTGAATGCCCGTTCGGGTGTTGCTGGTAGCTCTAATAAGAACTTTTTTATTTTATTCTTCAATGTGTCTCCGGTTGTTCTTACCAGAGCTTATACAGAGCTCTGTGAGCTCTGAGAAGAGCTGTTTGGTGTGCTGTGAGCTCTGAGAAGAGCTGTTTGGTGTAAGGTGCAGATCCATGTGAGCTCTGAGAAGAGCTGTTTTGTGTATAGACACAATGCGCTCTGGGAAGAGCTGCTGTTGTGTCCTTCGTTGTTCCACGGTGGTGTCGATCTCCGTTGTCCTTCTTCTTGAACAGATCTTTGTTTTTTTTGCTATGTGTGCGTCCTAAAAAGGACTATTTGTGTGCTCACCAAGCGCTGGTCAGAGCTAGGTCCACCACCGACTACACGTGGAAATCTGTTCACCGTTTAGGATCAACAGTGAAAGGCATTGTATATATATATATATATATATATATATATATAGCAGACATATGCATTTATTCCCATTAGTGGATTGGATGCCCTTTTTATAAAAATAATTTCCTGTTATATAATGTTCTTCAGATGTACTCCTTATCAAGTGCACTGCTGGTTGAGTAATGGAAACTGCAAATGGAAGAAGGTAAATTATAAAAGGTAAGTGTGCGTTTGCTATGCTAATACTGAACATTTTGGATACATCGAAAACTTCTGTATTGGCAGTATGAGTTTGTGTATGAATGTATATGTAAGTGTCTTAAGGTTAGGATTAGAGAGTGGTCTAGGTTAGGGGATATAAAATGTAAACATAAATGTAGAAAAACTGTAGAAAACTGGAAAAAACTGACTAAGCGCTTTCACCCTTTGACACACAACAATGGTGTGTATATATATACATTGTGACAGATATGAGTTTTTGTTTTAACTAGTTTTTTTAGTAATACATGTTGTTTTTGACTTCATGTCATTTCATTTTATTCATTTTTTTAGTTTAACCACACAGTGATTTTAACACACAAGAAACACTGTTTTTTTCAGAAGCCTAAGGCTTGGTGAACAAGTAATTAAGGGGTTAACAAATTCACTATTTGCCTGTTCTATCAATTCTGTCTAATTATGTACTAATTGATTTGTGTATTTAAAGTTTGTTTTTAATGAAGTTAACTGACTCTGAAGATGCCCAGGAGGGTGATAGCGCTTAGTCAGTTTTTTCCACAGTTTTCTACAGTTTTTCTACATTTATGTTTACATTTTGTATCTGGACAATAAAGGGTTTGTGATTTTACCTGTTATGTTACCTCAGTGCCTTTCTGGTTATCAGTATTTTACATTTTTTGGAGTTGGTAGGTTAGGGGATATATTTAGTGTCATACATGTGTGTTTTATATGGTGTGCATCCAAGCTGTCTTGTATAATGATAATGTTACAGACTTCTTTTTTAAAAGCAAAGTCCTCCTGCCTACTTTACTAATGCATCCTAACCTTAACCCTAACACTGCCCCTAATCTTAACCCTAAACCTTCCCTTAGAAATAAAATAAATGAAGAAAAACTGTTGCAAAAACACAAAAAGCAGTTGAGGATACAGGAAGGCTCTGCTACACCCTTTTTTACAGATACAGATCTTCATAAACTCGATTTTTTTAGTTTTCTGTCTATTTTACCTATATAGTAGCAACAACATAACTCACACATTGCACAATATATTACTCTCTCTGAGTTGCAGTTATATTTTTTTAGATTATTGTTATTAATTTTAAACACCCTTCCTTCCTTTATATATTTACAGAAATGGCACATACCATACTTACTCATATATCCAACATTATTCTTATTATTGTCCAAAGCATGATACCTTTCAAATGAACTCTTCAAATTCCTACCCCTCCTAAAAATCATTGTGGGACTCAAATCTATAAATTGTCTCAAACTTCTTTCCTGTCTCAAAATGGTCCAATTTTTCTCCAAGATATTTTTTATGTCCACACTATCAGATGTAAAACTAGTTATAAAGGATGTGTTGTAATTTCTATTAGTAACATCATTCACTATGGTAAATGCATTAATTACAGTTGCATCCTGCATTGGAGATTCAGATAACAGGGGTAAGTAAAAATTCCTTTCCCTTTTGTTAACTACCTCTAATACAATATCAATGACAAATTTCACTCGATAACCTCTTCTTAGGAACATATTTTTGAGGCAGTCACACTCATTTAGAAAATCATCCATGTTAGAGACCATCCATGCTGCACGGACCAACTGCCCCTTCACTATAGCTTTCTTCTGTTTTTGAGGGTGGGTACTAGTGTAGTGTAGTAGTGAATTAGAATATGTCTCCTTTCTATATATCCTAGATGAAAATTTACCATTTCTGTAATCTTTAATTAGTAAAATATCCAAATATGAAATCTCATGTAAATTAAAATTATGGGTGAATCTCAAAAACTGTGTGGAGGAATCAGTAAATGCTAGAAACTCTTTAACTTTTTCAAATGGTCCATCCCACAACACAAACATATCATCCAAAAATCAACAATAATATCTAATGTAGGCATAAACACTACAGGGAAATAAATATTTCCTTTCCCATTGCCTCACCACTATATTAGCATATAGGCCACCACAGGCCGAATCCATGGCAACCCCCTCTTGCTGTAAAAAAAATTCATTATCAAATAAAATGAAATTATTTTTTAGGACCATCTCCATGAGTTGTGTATATAATAACACCTCAAAATGTTCAATCTTTTTATCATACAGTAACTCTGTGAACCATTCAAGGCCGATATTATGAGGAATAACAGAGTATAAATCTTTTATATCAATAGTAAGGAGTATGTAAGTTTCTTTAAATGGTATGTTATTAATTGCTTTTAAGAAACTCCATGAGTCCTTACAAATATGAACCTCACTATATACCAAATGCTTTAATTTAGAGTCCAAGTATTTTGCAAGAGGTTGGGTAATGGCCCCTTTTGATTCCACTATTGGGCGCATGGGAGGCTGTGCCAAATTTTTGTGCAATTTGGGCAAACCAAATATCACAGAAACCCAAAGATAGGTGACCGAGAGATAATTCAACACATCAATTGATATGGATCCTTCTATAACTAAATCCTGAAGTTCATTTTTAATCTTTAAATATGCCCCATTCAATTCACTTATGGAGGATTTTATATAACCTTTTCCGTCTAAAATAAACAGCATTTTCTTTTGATAATCCTCTATATCCATTAATACAGCCCCACCCCCCACCCCCCTTGTCAGGTTTCAAAATCCTGATTTTATCTAAGAAACCATTAATCTCCTTAATGATGCGTCCTTCCTTTTTGTCTACATCATTAACCCATCTATATTGGGACAATACATTTTGAATATCTAATTCACACATCCTTTCAAATAATAAAACCATAGGGTGCAATGGTGGGTTGTATGTATTCGAAATAGAAAGGGGGTTAATGAATTGAGCAGAAAAAGAATTTTGAAATAAAACCCTGAGATTCAGCTTACATGTGTAAAGTTTCAAATCCATTAAAATGTTGGCTACATCACTACATTGCCAAGGTACAAAGGTCAGGCCCTTTGAAAAAAAATCACAATGACCAGTATGTAAGCTGATATTAGAAAAATTATACACATTAAAATCACCCAAGGAGTTCGTAATAATAGTACAAATGGGTAAAGAATGCTCATTTTGTTCTACTAAAGAACCAGACGATGCTATATTACCATCATATGAAATTAACCTATATATATTTAATTCCTGTTGTTCCAACTTCTTTTGTAAGAACTCCTCCCCCTCCCATTCATTCTCCCCCCTATGTTCCACTGATTGTTTGAAAACTGTGGGACTGGATATCCATCCACTCTCCCATTCTTCGTTGGTGGAGCCCTGTTCTTCAGGCGCTCTGAACATCTCAGTGGGGGATATTCCTCCTGATCTAAAAAAGGCTCTTCTTGGTCAATATGGGGAGGATGAGTATGAGAACCATTACTGTCACCTGGATTATAATCACTGTATTTATTACCCCATTTTTGTGAGGGTGGGGGTAGGCCAAACCTCTACCATATTCGTTTTTATCTCTATTTAATTTTTTAATCTTCCAAGCCTTAATACTAGAGGTCAATTGGTCTATACTCTTAAAAATCCTAACATGTTCACTTTTAAAATCATTATACTGTTTACGTGCACAAATAACATTATCTAACTCAGTAACAGGCTCCATCAGTTCATTAATTAATTTATCATTATGTTTAACAATTAGGTTCATATAATCGAATCCATGTTGGTCAAACGTAGAAGTTAGTTCATTAAACAAAGCAGAATCCACTCTAAGGCCATTAGGGTACCGCCACATACATAACCCTTTAGGCACAACTTTCTCCTTAATGCATTCTTGAAAATATGCATTGTCCAGTTGTAACCATTTAATTTTGGATAAGTAATAATCAAATTCTTTTAAAAGGTAATGTAAACTTTTATTACCCATTTCAGACCGTTGCTGTAAGTCAGTCCTTTAATGGAGGAACGCTAAGGGTACTCTGTCCCAATTGCTCACATGGAATAGAGCTGCTACAGGTATTATTATTGTTTGTATTTAGGTCCAAGGTCCATTATTGCTTGTCAAAGCTTGCTGAAGAGAACTGTGCAAGTTACAATCATTCAAAGTGTTCCGCAAACTAGAAGACACTGTATTTCCATCACCAGACGAGTTGAAAGTGCATCTTACATCACTAGGAGGCGTGGCTAGAAAGGAATCAACCTTTTGAGAAGGGTTCTGAACAATATTCGTGAAATCCACTACGACACGTTGTAGAATACTAAGTTCAGAGCTTTTGGATACAAGCTCAGCCGAGACATCCAGGTTATCCTCTGCTGCCATAACAAACCAAACAAAGCAAAATAAATGAAGAATAACTGTTGCAAAAGCACAAAAAAACAGTTGAGGCTACAGAAAGGCTCTGTTACACCCTTTTTTGTGAATGAACGAATCCAAATGTACAAAGCACAAATTGTTTATTCCACAAAACAACACTTGAAAGCCAGTAAGCGCTTTCATCCTGTAACACAGAACTTCATCAGACAATCAAAAAAAGTTAATCACACATATTTAAGCTAAATTCGAATAGTCACATGTACAAAATCACCTAAAAGCTACGCCCCCTTAAAGTCATAAATCACACAAATTTAAAAGACATATAAAAGTCAATAGTACAATAAAAAGACATTAAAACAGAACAATAAAACATCATAAATACATAAATAAGTCATCAGTATAAATATAAATGCATATATATATATATATATATATATATATATATATATATATATATATATATATATATAATGTGTGTGTGTGTGTGTGTATATATATATATATATATATATATATATATATATATATATATATATATATATAATGTATATGTATCTGGACCTAAATACAAATTCACTGTGCAAAAGGCAGATAAATAAATAAATATCCACATAAATAGATGTTACTAAAAATTCATAAAGGAACATAAACATTGTAGAACATAAAAATTACCTCATTAGTGCCTTAAGTCTTAAAAGAGAACTAATAGAAATACTTTTGTTCATTCCTGGCCAGTTGCAGGCCAGGCATCCAAAAGTAGCCGCCAGTAAAGTTCCCTTTTCTCCAGTAATAATGACCAAGCACCCCCTCTTATTTCAGTGCAAGTATTGTCTATTACAAAAAATTGAAAGGAATGTCCCTCATTCTCCATTACATGTTTACTTAAAGCATTAGTTTCTTTTTTCCATCGAATTTCATACAGATGTTCATAAAGTCGATTCTTTTAGTTTTCTGTCTGTTTTACCTATATAGTAGCAACAGCATAACTCACACATTGCACAATATATTACGCTCTCCGAGTTGCAGTTGTACTTTTTTTAGATTATTGTTATTAATTTTAAAAAACCCTCCTTCCTTTATATATTTAAAGAAATGGCACATATCACACTTACTCATATATCCAACATTATTCTTATTATTGTCCAAAGCATGATACCTTTCAAATGAACTCTTCAAATTCCTACCCCTCCTAAAAATCATTGTGGGACTCAAATCTATAAATTGTCTCAAACTCCTTTCCTGCCTCAAAATGGTCCAATTTTTCTCCAAGATATTTTTTATGTCCATACTAGTTATAAAGGATGTGTTGTAATTTCTATTAGTAATTTCATTCGCTATGGTAAATTCATTAATTACAGTTGCATTTTGCATTGGAGATACACAAAAACATACTCGGAGGCTCTAAATAAAAATCTACCTAAGCAACAGAGACCTCCAAAGCAGACATCCAAGCAAATGCTACCTCAAAACAAAACACACACAACACATAACCCACAAAGTCAGTGTGCCAAGCAGCCACAGCCCTTAAGGCTGAATAACACACCTGATACTCTTGTTATAGGTGACTCTATTGTCAGACACACTGACGTCCCGCTCACCAGGCTGAATAAAGAGAAGGTCACAGTGAGCTGCCTGTCGGGCGCTAGGATCCGCCACATAACGCAAGCACTCAGGTCACTCCAAAGCAAATACAAATATGACTCAGTCATTGTACATGCTGGTGTGAATGATCTGAGACATACCTCCCTGGACTACATGAAAAGAGACATAGAGGAGCTCTCTGATCATGTAGCCCAGGCTGGTATGACCCTGACCTTGAGCAGCATCTTACCCTCACCTAGAATGATGCCACAGTACAAAGACAAAATGATCGATTTTAACAATTGGCTAATATTTTGGTGTCATTCAAAGGGGATCCAGTGTCTGTCAGCCTGGGATGACATTGGCAAAGGCTCTTGCCACCCCCATAGTGCCTTTTTTAGGCAAGGCTCAAAAGTCAAACCCACCCCCATAGACAGCACAAGTAACAAGAAACTAAGGGTAATGCTGCTAAATGCCAGAAGTCTTAACCTCAAGATGCACGCACTCGAAGCTCTCCTCAGTATGGAGAACATCGATATCTGTGCAGTGACAGAAACCTGGTTCAAGGCTCCAGAGAGCACCCCAGCACTACCAGGCTATACCTCATATCATGCTTTTCGGCCCCAAAACCCGGACCGAACCACAAAAGGAGGGGGAGTTTCCATATTTATCAAGGATATCCACACCTCCAGGTTAGTGGCATTGCACGAAGTATTGGAGACCATCCATGTGCAACTAACAGTGGGCAAGACTGCTTTTCAGTTTATAGCATCCTACAGACCACCCTCTCAAAGTCATGAATCCCATTCGGCTTTCCTGAAAACATTGGAGAACATGAAGATCTCTTCGAACACCATTATATTGGGCGACTTCAACTACCCAAACATTGACTGGAAGCACTACTCAAGCCCCAGCTCCTTAGCCCAAAGATTCCTGGAAATTATAAACTCAAATGCTATGGAACAACTAGTCACCACTCCCACAAGAGGGGACAACATACTAGACCTGATCATTACCAACATGGGGACTCTATGCTCCACACCAAAAGTATATCCCTCATTGGTAAGATCAGACCATAAATTAATTTCACTGGATGTCCACATCCCAACCCCACCCCCAGCCCAGAAAACCACAGTGAAAAACTTCTCAAAAGCGAACTTCTCACTTCTCAAAACAGAAGTGGAATCCTTCAAGGCCCCAGGGGCAGTGGAAACTACAGCCCAAACTGCAGAATCCTATATAAATGCATTCTATGGACATCTCCAGGAATGCATGGATCATGCTATTCCAAACAAAACCAAGACCCAATCATCCGAAGGCAGGCGTCCAGTCTGGTGGACCCCTGCCATAAATAAACTGTACAACAGAAGGAGGAAGCTACTACATGATAGAGCAAAATCCCTAATAGGGAAGGCATCTCTGATCAGTACTAGCAAAAAATTACGATCCCTCATAAAATCCTCCAAAGCCTGCTTCGAGAGAAAAATTGCACAGGACACCAAAGACAATCATAAGGCTTTTTTCAGTTATGTTAGAAACCTGGGATGCAACTCCCAGACTTGTTCTGAGTTGATTCTAAATGACAAAAATACACTGAACCCACAGACATCGCCAATATCCTGGCAGACAGGTTCAGTGCAAACTTCTCCCCCCCTCCCCCCCAAAAGAGCAAGTATCTATCCCGGCAGAGGGCTGCCTCCCAAACATCTCAGATGCTCAGGTGAAGGCTGCCCTCTCCAAAGCAAAAAACACTGCTTCCATGGGACCAGATGGCATCCCAGGTTGCATCCTACATGAACTACAAGAGGAACTAATCCCTCAAATAAAACAGCTATACAATCTCAGCCTCACTACAGGATATGTGCCCACAGAATGGCGTACAGCAACAGTGGTCCCACTCCACAAAGGTGGAGCCTCTACGGACCCTGGAAACTATTGCCCCATAAGCCTGGCTAGCTTAGTCTGCACGGCTATGGAGAGGATCATCATGGAGCTCTTAAACAAAGACATTGGGGACCTACAGACACTAGATCCTACCCAGTTCGGCTTTGTCAAGGGCAGATCCTGCCTTTTGAACCTGGTTGACTTCTTTGAAACAGTCACCAAAGCCATAGATGAAGGGAAGGTAGTCCACACAGTCTATCTGGACCTTGCAAAGGCATTTGACACAATACCCCACTTGGGCATCATAGATAAGCTATCCAGCTTAAATATAAACCCCTATGTCACAAGATGGGTCGCAAACTGGCTCAAAGACAGAACCCACAGAGTGAGAGTTGCTGGAGCCATGTCAGACTCGAAACCGGTCACAAGTGGCGTCCCACAGGGTTCTGTCCTGGGACCACTCTTGTTTGGTATATACTTTTCCGAGGTACAGGCAAATGTGGGAGGACTATGGCTCACCAAGTTCGCAGATGACTGCAAACTGGGCGCCATAATCAACTCTCCAGCTGACACAAACATCCTTCAAAAAGGTCTCACAGAGACAGATAACTGGTGCCAGCGCCATGGTTTAAAGCTAAATGCCAAAAAATGTATATACCCTTTGGCAAAAACAATGTGCCCACAAATTACCACATAGGCGGAAACCCATTAAGTACAGAGAAAGATATTAGGGACCTGGGGACCCAAGTTGATAGCAATCTCTCCTTTGAAACCACATTGCCATAGTTTTTAGAAAGACCTTCTACATAGCCCACCTCATCACAAAGGGTTTCACGTCTAGATCAAGAGAGGTAATCGTGCCCCTTTATTCATCCCTCATCAGGCCCATCATAGAATACAATGCCCCTTTTGGGATGTACCTTACCTGACACCTGCAGCAATTAGAAAGACCCCAAAAGTATCTCACCAAGAGGATCAAGGGTCTCAAACAGATGCCATATACTGCTCGGTTAAAAAAACTCCAGCTCTACTCAGTTGCATACCGCCTACTTCGAGGCGATCTATGCCTGACATACAAAGCTATGTCAAATCCAGAATTAATGGACATGCTCCACCTCAGTAAATCTAAATCCCTTAGAGCCACACGCTCGAAGGACTTGAACCTCAGCACAGAAATAAATAGAACTTGCTGGAGGGACAGGTTCATAACCCAGAGGCTCCCTTCGCTCTGGAATAGAATTCCAGTTCATGTGAGGCAGAGCACCTCACTGAATCTCTTCAAGAAGAATCTCGATAAGTGGATGGGGGATCGTAGGTTTGTCCCAGGGATTACTCCCATGTCACTATTAGACAGAGGCACAGTAAACTAAACCTTAAAAAGGGCACAGTATACTCAAATCAAGGGGTGGCGTAAGCCATACAGAATCGGGCTAGGCTTATAATTGCCCCAGGGCAGATAGCCTAGTATGAACCTATGAACCTAAGATAACAGGGGTAAGAAAAAATTCCTTTCCCTTTAGTTAACTACCTCTAATACAATATCAATGACACATTTCACTGGATAACCTCTTCTTAGGAACATATTTTTGAGGCAGTCACACTCATTTAGAAAATCATCTACTTTGATTTCCATGTATCCCCTATTGTAAGAAAGTCCTTTCTCAATGCACAGCTTATTAGTAAAGGTATAACATCTAGGTCCAGGATGTGATAATTTCTTTGTATTCAGCTTATGTTAAGCTGACCATTGAGTATAATGCCCCATTCAGTATGTACTTATCTAAACACTTAACATGACTTGAATGATCACAGCGCTTTGTCAGCAAGAAGATCAGGGCCTAACTCATAAAAATTACACTGGCCTTCACAAAACCTTGTCCCTCCTTTCAGTGTCTTACAGGCTACTGAGGGGCAATCTCTATCTGTCATACAGAGCCTCAGCACACCATTTCCTCTCTGATTTACAGCACATTCGCAAGATAAATGATGAAATAAACACCCATTCAAGAGACCTTAATTGCTTCTGCGATATAAATAGAACATGTTAGCTGGATAACTATGTACCTGTCCAAATACTAAACACAATATGAATGATCACAGTGCTTTCTTAGCAGGAAAATCAGGGGCCTAAATCACAAAAACTACACTGGTGATCATAAAGCCTTCTCTCCTCTCTCATTATCTTACAGGCTGCTGAGGTCTACCTCTCATGCAGAGCCGCAAAAGACTACATCTTCTCTGATACACAAGTCCAATGGTAGTATTAGCACTAGATCAAGAGATATTAATCTTTTCTGCAACGTAAATAAAACATGTTGGAGGGATAGATAGGTATCACAGAGAATACCCCTTCTTTGGAATTGTCTTTCTTTTCACATAAAACAAAGTACTTCCCTTATTCTAGCCAAATGTAATCTGGATGAATGAATGAGAAATTGCAAAATCACCTTGGTTCAGCATCCGTGTCACTTTTAATTAGGCGAAATGTGTAAGTGCTTCTGCCCGCCTTTGGGTTATTCGTACTTAAACTGCAAAGGCTAAAAACTTCATGGGAATGCAGGTTTAGGCTTCTAAAAAATTATCACAAATCAACAGCCTCATAAGTATCTATGAAACTTGCACCCATAATAGTCCCCCTCCCACTATAGGACTGATTGGGAGCATGCTATCAAAAGACTGCATACTTTTTTGCTTCACTCTCAAGGGAACTATTCCAATCCTGACAAAAAGTTCCATTGAAACACATATGGCTAATCAGCATTAGCCATGCCCCATGACTGACACATTTGCATGTAAGACTGGCAAAGCACGATGGACTGGAGCCTTCTTACTGCTATAGAGCTGAATTGGTCTCTGAATCATTCTAGAGCAGTGCTATTCAAAGTTTGTTCCATGGACCATTACCAGTCACAGACTGTCTGTTGCTGCTCCTTTGGCTGTTCCTCAATTTTACTTTATTAAGTAAAGAAATGCAAAATGTATTTACTCAAAGAGAGAAAACATAACCGGCTTGAGTTTCTGAGCTGAGATTCCAGTGTCAGGCAGGGAGGTGATTGATTAAATGCACTGACCTTTAGGACGTCAGTGCAGTTAATGCTGGATTTCTGTTTCTTTTGCTGGCTGGCTGAAGATGGAGCTACTGGCGCATGAGGCAAGGTTTTTCTGTCAGTAATGGTGGATTGGGGGAGCTAAAGGCTTCAAAATTGTTGTTTATTTCTTTTTTTTCCTTTCTTGTATATTGTTAAGGCCTGCAGTCACTAAATAATATTGATCTCAGATATCTGACACAAGTGGCTATAATTGGTGCGCATTTGTGTGTGTGTGTGTGTGTGTGTGTGTGTGTGTGTGTGTGTGTGTGTGTGTGTGTGTGTGTGTGTGTGTGTGTGTGTCTACATATATACATATATATATATATATATATATATATATGTATATATATATATATATATATATATATATATATATATGCAAAGTAAACCGAAACTAAACTGAAGAAGTTAAGAAATACTTTAAAAACTTCAGAAAAACAGTTACCATCTAAGTACGTTCAAAAAACTTAATATGGAACAAAAAACACACAATACCAAAAGTATTTTTTAGCACCTTCAGTACGTTCAAAAAACTTAACATGGAACAAAAAACACACGATACCAAAAGTATTTTTTAGCGCTTTCAGTACGTTCAAAAAACTTAACATGGAACAAAAAACACACGATACCAAAAGTATTTTTTAGTGCTTTCATCCTTAGGAAGAAAGCACTAAAAAATACTTTTGGTATTGTGTGTTTTTTGTTCCATGTTAAGTTTTTTGAACGTACTTAGATGGTAACTATTTTTCTGAAGTTTTTAAAGTATATATATATATATATATATATATGTGTGTGTGTGTGTGTGTGTGTGTGTGTGTGTGTGTGAGGGGTGCATTGCTGTCAACCATCTCTCAGCTTTTTTTCATGTTTTGGTGTGTGCCTCACATGATTTGAGGTTTTATGGCTAATTGTCATGGATTGTAGATACTAAAAAAATGACAGACATGAGTTTCATACTTATCATTCAGCAAATGCTTCAGCAAATGCTTGGAACTGCAAAATTTGTTATTCTAGCAACTTTTTATGTACAAGAGAAATATTTAAAATCAGTTCCTGATCTGGGTCATTGTAGATTTTTTTAGAAGTATGGATGAGAAGAAATTAAGCGTATATCTATGACAGCAACAATTTTAAATTATATTTTAAACATATGATTGGGACATTTGTTCTTTCATTTTAATCCTGGTCTAACACCAGTGAGGTGCATAGGAAGTGGCTATTGTTTTTCTGTGTAGAGAAGCAGGCAGCACTTCCAGGTATTTCCAGGGTTGCCTCTTTATAATCTTATCTCATGTCTTCTCAATTCATTGAGAAACACTATTTTGGTCAGCTATGAATGCAATATCTACCTAGCTGTTGGATAAGTAGTGTAGGTTTACACTGTAGCAGGCACTTCTTATTAAATAAAGAGGTCAATGGATTTTCCTTCTAGTGCATAGGGAGGTAGTCTGGTCTGTTTAGACTGGGGGAACGCTTGAGATTTCTGCATGTAATTTATTGGCTGAAGGGCTTATCAATCAACTTATCTTGATTTTAGTGCCTTTATAAATTCTACATAACTGAGTGGCTCTTGGCTTATTTATACAAAGCTAAGTACTTTTATTGAATAATTATACATTTAAAAGCTGTTTAAAGTACACTGATGTATCTGTATCTTTAAGTTTGATTGTGGTAGCATTTCATATCTTCTAAGTTTGTGGTAGCATTTTACTCCGGACACTCCTTTACCATGCTTTTGCATTGAAAGGACTGGAATTGTTCCTCTGGTGGTGGTAGGTGTTTGCCTGGTCTGTCTGAGTTGGGAAACACAAAAGGACACCGTTTTTTTTTTTTTTTTTTTTTTTTTTTTTTTGCACTTCTCTTGTATTACACTGTATTGCATTGTATCTGTTAGTTATAGGGGTATTGTAGGTAGATTGTGTGGTCTTGTTACACTTGGGCTCCAAGCCAGCTACTCTACATTAAGAAGGTGTTTTTCTGCCTCCTTGTGGCAGAAGTGTACTGGTCTACTGCATTTAACTGTTTATTGCATTAATTGGTGACTTTTTGACTGGTTTTCTGACTGCGCCTGCTTCATAATCTGCATTTGTTTTGCACTGTAATATTGCTTAGATAGCATAGCCTAGATCCAGACTTACTGAATCTAGCCTGCTTTTGATACACTTGAACCCAAATCCAGCCATCTTGCATTAAAAAGGGCTCCCCTGCATCCTTGTGGCAGGATTGGTGATATAGCCTTGTCTGAGCTGGGAATTGCTGGAGAAAGAATCATTGTGTGATTTCCTATTGGCAGATTAGTTTAAAACTGCTTAATTTCACCAATATATATATATATATATATATATATATATATATATATAAACCTCACTTTTGCACAGGTCTTGGCTCAATTAACTGGAGCTGCTCTGCATTTGGCATTCTTTGCCAGAGGTCTTTAGCATTTCTGCTTTAATCAAAGCCACCCAAAGCTAAGAACAAGAAATTAAGTTGGTTTTGACATTTATCTGCACTTTTCAGCTGCACTTAACTGTTTACTGCATTAATATGTGTCTTTTTGACTGTTTTCTTTTCTGTCTGTGTCTGCTTCATTATCTACACTTGTTTTGCACTGTAATATTGCTTAGATAGCATAAACAAGATACAGACTTGTAGAATCTAGCCTGCTTTTTATACACTTAAACCCAAATCCAGCCATTTTACATTAAGAAGGGCTTCCCTGCACTTTTTTAGCCAAACAGTGTGGATATAGCCCTTTCTGAGCTGGGGATTGCTGGAGGAAGGATCATTATGTGATTTTCTGTTGGCAGACTAGTTTAAAACTGTTTAATTTTTCCTGTATATAAGCTTTGTGTTTATGTGTAGCTGCACACTGTACAACGGGGGTTAGCTGTGCTCTGTATAGTAGCAAACTCCTAGAAACTATTTTTCCCTAGTTTTTATCAGTTGAACCCTCCTAAGCTTCCCTGCTAAACTGGGGGCAATGTAGCTGTACACTGCTGCACTGTGGGCAACTCAGCTGAGCACTGAGCAGCATCACCACACTCCTTCACCCCTTGTTTAGTTAGTCGAACCAGTCCTACAGCAAAAGCTAATCCAACTTGCCCACTCCCCAACTAGTACTTATGGTTTAACCTGCTGCAATGGACAGCCAGTTTCCCAACATTTCACCAGCTAGCCTGATAGACATGGGCATCCTAGGGCAATATAGTTATTGCCTCATGTATACTGACAACCACTTGCTCTTAAAGCAAACAAGTACAGTATGTGAGAGATGAACTATACCATGAAGATGGAATTATTCCTGTCATGAAACAATAAACAAGACATCAAACAGGTTGCCAGTGCACACACAGCTCTCCTCTCACACAAGACAAGGTCAAGTCCCGTAGACCCACCTATGCAGGGGTACTCACTAAGAGCCTACCAAAGGACCAGAGACATCCCAAGTGCAAACAGAGCACACATACAGGAACACAAACAGCCCCCACTTCACATAGCAACACACATACAAGTGTCTCAACAAATAAGTCCCTAAGGCAAAACACCTCAAAACTTAATGTCCTGCTCATAGGCAATTCCATAGTGATACACACAGATGTCTTACTCACCAGGCTGAAGGAGGAAAAAGTCACGGTTAGCTACTTGTCAATTGCAGGATCCATCAAATCACACACACAATCAAGTCACTCAACAACAATTACCATTATGACTCTGCCATAGTACATGTTGGAGTGAATGACTTGAGATGTACCTCTGTGGACTATATGAAGAGAGTCATGACTAAACTCTCAGATTGTGTCCCAAGGCAGGTATGTCCCTAGCACTAAGTAGCATTTTACCTTCACCCAGGATGATGTCACAATACAGGCAAAAAAATATTGACTTCAGCAATTGGCTTAGCTTCTGGTGTCAGTCCAAGGGGATCCAGTATCTGTCAGCCTGGGAAGACATGGTTGACAGACCACACTGCTTTGCCAGAGATGGTCTTCACCTGTCTCCTCTAGGCTTTTAGATACTGGCAAAGATGCTTGCCTCATCCATAGTGCATTTTTTAGGCAATGCGAAAACAAAAACATTCCTGATGAAAAGAAATTCACTCGAGAGAAACTCAAGGTTATGCTGCTTAATGCTAGGAGCCTCAATAGAAAGCATCACTCCCTAGAAGCACTCCTCACCTTGGAAGATGCCTATGTCTGTGCAATCACTGAGACTTGGTTCAAGGCTGCAAATAGCACCCCGGTCATGCAAGGCTACAATGCCTTCCACACATTCAGACCCCCAAAAAGAAAATAAAAGAACCAAAGTTGGAGGTGTAGCCATCTTCATTAAATCCAAATATACCTCAAGAATGGTTAAATAGTAAGACTGTCTAGAGCTACTCCAGGTACAATTAAATAAAGGTATGTTAGAAAAATATGTATTAATGTGTGTATTAGCAATATGCTTAGTGCATATAGCGCTAGAAAGGGTTAACACATTTATTCTATTTCATACTGCATAAATCTGTACAAACTGCAGTTGCTTTCTGACCTTGTACTGTTAGCTAAAATCTTGCTTGTGCTTTGGAAATTTACTGAGAAACAGATGATTTCTGCTTGTGTTAGGAAAATAATGAATAGAACAATACTGCTTGTATGAAACTCAGACAAGAAGTTCCACTGTGCTATGAGAGCATGCACAGCTGCAGAAGTAACAGATAATTAGGACAAAGCCTGCTTGAAAATATGAACTGCAATCAGCATTTGCTTGTATCTGTATTAGAAGAGTACCCTGAAATGTAACACTGTACAATAGAGGCTTGTAAGCAAAGTACTGGTCATCAAGGCCAGGTTGTTTTTCTGAAAAGTTTCTCACAAATCTAGTCATGTCAGCAGAAAATCTGAAGTAACACCTGCTGTAGTACAATGCTTAAAGTTGTGTTTGATTATATCAGCTTAGAAGGCCATGTCTTGTAAAACAGTATAAGAATGAACATACTTCCTGTTAGTAGTTAGACAAATCCTTGTGTTTGCATGTTTTTGTCTCCTTGCTACAAGTAAATTAAAGTGCCTTAACTGAACCTTACGTGTATTGGTCTTTGAAGTTTTTTCCTTTGACAGATTGGTCCTTCGGACCGGAAACCTTCACTTCGCCTCGGATCAGACAGGCCAGGTGGCTTGAAACCGTACAGGGAAGAAACCACATTGGTTCTTCTTACTTGAAAAGTCCTTTGACTGAATTGTTGTACCAAAGAGGCCAGCCACTTTCTGATCTGCGACTTAAGGACAGGCTTACTCGAACCAGGTGATCAATCACGAAGGCTCAGGTAAGGCGAATCCATCTTCTTTTCTTTTGTTTTAGATCAGGGACTAGATTTGTATTTCTTCTGTTAGAGACTTTGTTATAAGTCAGGGACAGAAAGATTACTGTCTTGTCATAGATCAGGGAAACAGAGCAGGTAGGCAGTCATTCTGAAGAGACTATAAAAATATCCGTGGTACCATGTTAAAAATAAGGAGTTACGTAACGATTAAAAGGGTAGAATAAAATGGGTAATAATTGTACAAAAAGGTCCCAAAATCCGCCGTTAACCAAAGACGCGAAATACATGCAGTCACAGCGTGCTGATAATATTAAATACTACTCAAAATGGGTTAATAAGTATGAATTTGATGGTAAATTAGAAAAATCCTCACTTGTCAAACTTGTCAGACAGCTTAAAACCGATTCTAAAGGTCGGGTAAAAAAGCAACGTCAATTAGGAATTCCTCAGGCACACAGGTGGATTGAGGAAGTAAACCGAAGGGAACAAAAGAGTAATAATTCAAAAGCAATGTTTTTAGATAAGGAGGACAATAACTTAGTAATAGCATCAGCCCCACTGCCTCCCTTACCAGAATATGAGGCAAGTGAACAAGTTAGTCCACTCCTGCGATATCCTGCTATCACTGTAAGTAGAGACACTACAAAAGCAACACAGTTTATTAGAGATCCCGTCGAGACCATGTCTCGAACACGGGGAGGAAACTCAAAAGAGGACATTGAGTTATATCAAATGGGTAGAAATTCATGATTTATGAGTGAAGAAGAAGTATGCCCACTTACAGAAGTGCCTAATCCTCAGGCAGGGCAAGAAGGTCAGGACCCAACTATTATAGTGTATAGACCCTGGACTCCGGAAGACATCCGGAAAGCCACTGAGGAAATTCTCCATCCAAAAGTTAATTTTAGAAAGTTCTTAGAAGATTTGTAAGGAATGAGGCTAAGTTATAATTTAAACAGAGAATAGGTAGAAAAAGTAGTCAGACAAATTGTGGGACCAGAGTGTCACATGATTGGTGGCGACTGGAATCCCCATGATATTGCACTCAGGCCCCTCCCACATAGTAGCACAGAATTAGACAACAGAGTGAAAGGGCTTACAGACCGAATCTCTGAGAAATGGAACCCTAGGGCAGACTGGACTTGCATTAATCAATGTATCCAACAGGAAGGTGAAGCTATTGACCGGTATTATGCAAGACTATTAGAATGTTTTAATAACCATTGTGGAATGCAGGTTCCAGAAGATCAGACACATGATTCCCCATATGAGCAGCAGTTAAAGAATGCATTTTTGAAAGGCAGAATTGCACCCATCAGCAGCTTTATTACAAAACACATGGTAGATCATCGTACAAGCAGGTTACAGTCATTGCTTGAGTATGCTAGACATGCCGAAAGGCATTTTAATAGCAAAAAGAAAAAGAAAGCCCAAGTATTTTCTGTAGAAGATGGAGCAGAAGTTTATGTAGTACAGTCCAGGAAAAAGTGCAAGAGAAATGCCCAGGGAAACAAACAATCTGATCAACGATCAGAGGACTTTGAAGGGTGAAAGAAAAGGGGTGAATGTTTTAAATGCAGTAAGAAAGGACACTTAGCAAGGGATTGCAAGAAAAACAAGAAGGCAACCACGGAAGATAAGGAGGGTGAGGACTGACTATATGGTAGTCAGGAATCACTAGAAGGGGATAGCGGAGAAAGGACAAATGAGTATGTGATAGAGGGAGTAGAGAATGTGACAGAGGAAATAGAGGAAGTGCAAGAAGTCACGGATAGTGAAGAAAATTAAATATTGGATTTGGTTTTATTGAGCTTAGAGCTCTATTTAGCAGACACGAAACCAGAAGTTACACTCCTGGTAGAAGGGAGGGAAGTCAGATTCTTGTGTGATTCAGGGGCATCACGGACCCTGGTACATCCCTCCAAACTGCCAGAGAATTCAGAGTCACCTGATTGCATATTAGTGAAAGCAGCTAATGGACAGCTGTATCGGGATCCCCTCTCCCATAATATTGTGATAACTGATCCTGTTTCAGGCTTGACCCAGAAAAGTAATATTGTTGTTTCTGCAAAATGCCCAGTAAACCTCTTGGGCAGAGACCTTATGCAGCTATTTGGTATAGCAGTAGTTCCGACTATGCAGGATATGGAAGCACAGCAACAAATTGATACCTTTGCAGTGCAAGCGGAGGGTAAAACGTACTATTGGTACAGCCAGGACTTGGTTGCAACTGGTCTAGGGGCAGTGACCGAAGAATTGATGAACGTAGCTGTCAGCAAATTCCCCTCCCTTGACATTGATAAACAGCATTTGTTGCACTGTACTCTGTATTATTGTAATACACCAGGACCTGATAAGGAATATGAGCAAGAATTGTTTAGAAATCATGCAAACAGATTGATATTATGTAATCTGTACTGGGACACAGAATGGAACAGTGTAGCCAGCTGTTCATTGCCCCAGGAGTTCTTTGCACTCTATAAATCTAATCGATTACCACATGTTAGCTTAACTAAGGACAAGAATGTAAAATGGGTAGACTTAGGAGAAAAAGTCACGAGATGGGAAAAACAGACAGAGTTAGAGCTGTCAGAACAAGGAATACAAATGCAGAAGTTGAATTGGATAACTCAGACCCACACAGCTGTACACTTGCAGTCTAGCGAGGACAGCTGATTAGCTCTCCTTTTGGAGAAGGAAGAGAATGCCTTATAGAATATACCAGAAAATCTCTGGTCAACAGGAAAATCAGATGTAGGACTTATTCGTACAGCGGGACCAGTTACTATTACACCAAAGACAGCATTTAGACCACAAAAGAGACAGTATCCCTTAAGAAAAGATGCAGAGGAAGGAATCAAACCTATTATAGCAGCTTTACTTAAGGAAGGGGTGCTGGTGGAATCTCCTGATTCATCATGTAACACACCCTTATTTCCTGTTAAGAAAGCAAATGGAGAATGGCATATGGTCCAAGATTTACAAGCTGTAAATGACGCAGTAATACCAAGATCACCTACGGTGCCAGACCCACACACCCTGTTGAATGATTTAAAACCTCAACAGAAATATTTTTCTGTGGTAGATATCAGCAATGCGTTCTTTTCGATACCGATACACCCTGACAGTCAAAATTGGTTTGCATTCACATTTCAGGGGAAAAGGTATACATATATGTGACTACCACAGGGGTATTGTGAAAGTCCAACAATATTCTCACAGGAAATGGCAAGCAACTTAGCGGGGTTTACCCCACCAAGAAGTAGTCGGATTTTGCTTTATGTTGATGATATCCTGCTGGCGTCCCCCACCCAGCAAGATTGTAAAGAAGACACTATAGCGCTATTACAATTTTTAGCCACTGAAGGACATAAAGTAAACAAAAATAAACTGCAGCTTTGGAAAAAACAAGTTAAATACCTAGGATATGTCATATCCAAGGAAGGTAGGACATTAGATGAGGACAGAAAAATAGCGATTTGGCAAGCACCAAAACCCACTACCAAGAATGAAATGATGTCCTTCCTTGGTACGACTAATTTTTGACGGAGTTGGATACCAAACTATGCTTTGGAATCTGCACCATTGACTAACCTGATTTATAAAAAGCCTATGGCAGCACATGATTTGTTACAATGGACACCAGAAGCAGAATCTGCTTTCTGCAAACTGAAACAGTTAATAGCGTCCTCTTTAGTTTTGGGATTACCAAACTATCATAAATGTTTTTTCCAAACTGTAGATTGTAAGCAAGGTTATATGACGTCAGTGTTAACACAGCAGCATGGGGACAAGCAACGCCCTATTGCTTATTATTCATCACAACTGGACCCAGTGGCACGGTCTTTACCTCGCTGTGTACAAGCAGTAGTTGCAGCTGCAATGGCAGTACAGGCTTCGGCCTCAGTAGTGTTGTTCCACCCTCTCACATTGAGAGTGTCTCATGCAGTCGCAATTATTTTACTGCAAGAGAAGGTAGCATATCTTTCCTCTGCTAGGCATCTTTCCTGTATGACTATCCTGTTGAGCCAACCTCATATGACAATTGAACGATGTACGACTTTGAACCCTTCAACCTTGCTCCCAACCCCTGCAGATAGCACATCACACAGCTGCCTGCAGGTGATTGAGCAAAAGACACTGCCTAGAAAAGATTTTACGGATGTTCCCTTGGATGACGCCGAGGTGACATACTACGTGGACGGCTCGTGCAAAAGGGGTCATGCAGGACAGAACCTAGTAGGATATGCAGTAGTTTCTGATACTGACATTATAGAAGCGAAATCTTTACCACATAATTTATCTGCACAGGCAGCAGAATTGATTGCCTTGACACGAGCATGTACCTTAGCAAAGGGTAAATGTGTGAACATTTTTACTGACAGCCAGTATGCTTTTTCTACTGCACATGTTTTTGCGTAACAGTGGAAAAATCGAGGAATGATAACATCTACTGGCAAACCAATCAATCATGCACAGTTTATTTTAGATCTTTTAGAATCTATTCAGTTACCTCAGAAAGTAGCTGTTTGTAAATGCACAGCTCATACCAAACAATAGGATAGGATTTCAAAAGGTAATGCGAGAGCTGATACAGCTGCAAAGCAGGCAGCTTAAAAAGTATTTCTTTTGAATGAGGAATTACAACCCTCTGAGATTTTAGACTTAGAAATATTAAAGACAATGCAGACACTTACTATGCAAGCTGAAAAACAAAGATGGGTAAAACGAGGAGCAATTCTCTAAAAGGGGCTGTACATCTCTAAAGAAGGAAAACCGATATTGCCGTCTAATTTGTTTAGATATGCAGCTTTGTTGAGCCATGGGCAGTGCCATGTCTCAACAGGGGGGATGGTACAGCTGGTGAACCAAGTGTTCACGACATATGGCTTCTCAAATTACTCTAAAACTTTTTGTTCGTTATGCCACATCTGTAATAAACATCATGCACAAGGGGCGTTATTAATGACTACAGTCCCCCTAGGGATCAATGAGACCTGGGAGAACTTGATTTATGATACCTCAACCACTACAGCACAAGATAAAATAGCATTGCACTTGTCTGTTCCACAAAAGGGAACTGTGTGTTTTTATAAAAATGATACTGTTCAAGTGGGTTGGAGCAATTGCAATGTGACTGTTCCTTATAGATGTTATACTAAAGGAAACAAAGTAGATCTTTATTGTAATACAAACTATGATTCATTTCTTGGATTGATGCATAAAACACTTGATGAAGTAAAACATAATTCTGTTCTTTATAAACAGCTGTCTATAATTGATAGAAAAATGTTTCATGCAGGGCGAGTATATATTCATAGCAAGGTTACTAGTAAAGTAGAGGACTGTTATTTTGTGTGTGGTAGAAAGGCATACAAATGGTTACCCGAGAATTGGCCTGGCAGTTGTTTTTTGGGTTACCTGGTTCCGGCCATACGACACACTGCAGTTTTGCCTCATGGGAAAATTCGAAATGTCCGAGAAGTCATCAAGAAACCTGTAAATCCAGTGGGACAAATTGATGCACGTTGGAAAGACCATCACTCTCTAGGCAAAGGACTGACACACATGGACTTGAGTGATAGCGTTATATCATGGGCAGGCATATCACCAGCATATGGAGCAGTGAAATCAATCTGGGAGCTGAGAAAACTGTCAAAACTTCTCGAAGTAATGAGCAACGCAACTTTTTCCTGCTCTTGAATTGGTGACTGATGAACTGAATGCTATGAGGACTGTAGTGCTCCAAAACCACATGGCTCTCGACTTCACCCTAGCGGCAAGAGGTGGTACGTGCGCTTTAATCCAAGAAGAATGCTGTTTGTATATTCCTGACCATAAACACGAGATAGCCAATCATCTTGAGGTAATTCAGCAAGTGTCGGCCATGACCAAACCAGGCCCAAACCCACTGACGGACCTTTTCCAGAAATGGTTTGGGGGGTGGGGTACCATCCTAATGAACATCTTGATTGCCATTTGTGTAGGTATGCTCCTACTGAGAGTATGTGTTTGTTGTGGTATCCCCTGCACGAAAAGACTGGTTAAAGATCTAATAGACATTTCAGTTTCTGAAACCTTATATCAAAGTACTGAGTTTGAAGAACTGTTAAAAGACTAAAAATTATTTCATAAGTTTAAACTGAATGACTCTCTTAACTGCAAATCCTGAGTGGAAGAGGTTAGGAGAAGAAAACAAACTGTTTATGCTTATTTTGAAAGTAAAATAAAAGTATTAATGGGGGAAATATTAGAAAAATATGTATTAATGTGTGTACTAGCAATATACTTAGTGCATATAGCGCTAGAAAGGGTTAACACATTTATTCTATTTCATACTGCATAAATCTGTACAAACTGCAGTTGCTTTCTGACCTTGTACTGTTAGCAAAAATCTTGCTTGTGCTTTGGAAATTTACTGAGAAGCAGATGATTTCTGCTTGCGTTAGGAAAATAATGAATAGAACAATACTGCTTATATGAAACTCAGACAAGAAGTTCCACTGTGCTATGAGAACATACACAGCTGTAGAAGTAATAGATAATTAGGACAAAGCCTGCTTGAAAATATGAACTGCAATCAGCATTTGCTTGTATCTGTATTAGAAGAGTACCTTGAAATGTAACACTGTACAATAGAGGCTTGTAAGCGAAGTACTGGTCATCAAGGCCAGGTTGTTTTTCTGAAAAGTTTCTCACAAATCTAGTCATGTCAGCAGAAAATCTGAAGTAACACCTGTTGTAGTACAATGCTTAAAGTTGTGTTTCATTACGTCAGCTTAGAAGGTCATGTCTTGTAAAACAGTATAAGAATGAACATACTTCCCGTTAGTAGTTAGACAAATCCTTGTATTTGCATGTTTTTGTCTCCTTGCTGCAAGTAAATTAAAGTGCCTTAACTGAACCTTACATGTATTGGTCTTTGAAGTTTTTTCCTTTGACAAGGTAATAACCCTACCACATCATCTCTAGCTAGAGGTCCCCCACCATGAACCAAGTGAAACACAGCGACTACCTGGACTTGCTAGAATCACTCTCTGTACAGCCAAACACTTTAGTAATGGGTGATTTCAACTATCCTTCCACAGACTGGACAACATGCATGAGCAGAAATGCGATAGGCCTGAGGTTCCTGGACTTTTTTAATTTAACTGCTCTGGCACAGCTAGTCTGCACCCATACAAAGAGACTGAATGTCCTGGACCTGGTACTCACCAATATGGGGGGGGATCACTGCACTGTATGTTGCCCTCCCTGGTGAGGTCAAAACATAAATCTGTCTCATTTGAAGTAAAGATCAGGCTGGACACCTCCACAGGAGCAAACAAACTGGAAAATTACTCCAAAACAAACTTTAGCCTACTAAATGAGGGTATAAAATATTTCAAACCCTCTGCTAACAAAACCAGCAATGACTGCTATGCAGAGGAGTACACAAATTCCCTGTATAGAACAACAGTACCTGTCAGGATCAAAACCAGGTCCTCCCACAGAAACAGACCACCCAGGTGGACCACAAGTATAAATAAGTTATATAGCAAAAGGAAGAAACTTATCCAAGAAAAAGAGGTAAGTGACTCATTGGAGGAAGAATACCCTCCACAGCTTGAACAAGCAAATCAGATATCTTGTAAAGTCCTCTAAAGCCAATTATGAGGCTAAATTAGCATTTCTTGCTAAAGACAATCATAAGGCTTTCTTTAGCTATGTCCAAAATCTTAAAGAGAATGCTGAACTGACAGGCAGTACTGCTCACACTGAACCCAGAGAAATTACCAACCCAATGGCAGACAGATTTTGTACAAATTGCACCCCCCCTGTCCCCACCAGACACACCCCAAAGCATCCCTGGCACCAGTCCACTACCTAGCATCTCCAAAGAGCAGGTTATATCTGCCTTTTCCAAGGCCAAAAACACAGCCGCCATGGGACCAGATAACATCCCAGGTTGCTTACTAAAGAATCTAAAACAAGACCTAGCAGAACCACTTGGCACGCTCTTCAACCATAGTCTGACCACTAGCTTTGTTCCGACTGACCCTGGGAGTTATAGACCCATAAGCCTAACCAGCTTTATCTGCAAGGCCATGGAAAGAATCATCATGGACCTTAACAACAAGGACATAGGCAACCTCCAAACTCTTGATCCAAACCAGTTTGGCTACTTTAAGGGCAGGTCTTGCTTAGTTAACCTGGTGGCCTTTTTATGAATGTCACCCAAGCCCTGGATGAGAGCAAAGTAGTACATGCCACCTATCTTGACTTAACCAAGACCTTCAACACAATCCCCCATTCAGGTAGCATTGAGAAACTCTCCCAGCTGGGGATTAACCCATACATCACTAGATGGGTAGCAGATTGGCTCACCGACAGAATGCATACTGTCAAAGATGGGGATTCCACTTCCATCAGTAGACCAGTTACCAGTGGTGTACCACAGGAATCTGTGCTGGGCCCTCTACTATTTGGAATATACTTCTCGGACATCCAGGCAAAAGTAGATGGCCTGTGGCTTACCAAGATCACAGATGACTGCAAACTAGGTGCAATCATTGAGCTGCCCAACAATGTTAACATATTAAAAAAGGGGTTAACACAGACTAATGATTGGTGCCACACGCACAGTCTAAAAACTGAATGCAAAAAGTGTGTCATTATCCCCTATGGCAAAGAAGTGGCCTCTGCAAATTACATTATAGATAGACTCCCTAAGTTCAAACACAGTGGTGAGAGACTTGGGAATACAGGTTTACAGCAATTTAAACTTTGATCACCATTCTCCACCATGGTAAGGAAAGCCTTCTGTGTTGCACATCTCATAAATAAGGGTATCACATCCAAGACTAAGGATGTTATAACTCCTCTACACTTGACCCTCATCAGATCACTAATTGAGTACAGTGCTCCCTTTTGCATATACCTCACCAGACATCTGCAATGACTGTAGAGACTACAGATGTTTCTATCCAAGAAAATCGAGGGCCCCCAAAACATGACCTACATGGAAAGACTGAAGACCCTGTCTCTGCACTGTATATCCTACAGACTGCTGAGCAGTAACCTGTGCCTGGTCTACAGAATGGTTTCTGACCTTGCCTTAATGGAAATACCTCATGTCCCCAAATAAAATGGGACAAGAGTCACTTGCCCCAGGGATCTCAACCTAGCCGGTGACATTAACAGAACATGTTGAAGAGACAAATATGTCTTCCAGAGATTGCCACTCCTCTGGAAAAACTCACACTTCACTTGAAGCAGAGCTCCTCAATGATACTATTTAAGCACAACCTTGACAATTGGATGGGAGACCATAAATTCACCCCAGAGGTAAAACCTATGTCCCCCATGGACAGGGGCAATCAGTGCTAATAACTTATTCACTCTGCTAACAACGGCCATCTAACCATGGTCAGCTAGCAGCATTACATGGCTAGGCTTGTTAGGGAACTAGGGCTATTAACCTGGTAACCTCCTTTGAACCTATGAACCTATAAAACTTGAACATGCCATATTTCTTCATTGAAAAAAAAAAGACTGAAGATCTTTCCTTTGTCAAAATTTTTGTTAAGACCATCAGTGGATCAAATGATTGGAAAAAAGCTCTAAAATGCACCTCCAAGTATCTAGCACCACATGACTTACTTCAGTTATTTCACTGCAGTCTTGGCCACGCTTACTGTTCAGGTTAAAACAAGGTATAGAAACACAAGACAACTCATTCAGGTGGTGTGGGTTCTACACTGTATATCTGTAAATGCCAAAGTCTATTTATTGAAGTTTTATTACTGAATTATCGATCTGTGATGGATTGGAAATAAAATTAACTGGTCCTTGGCCACAGATAGGCTAAAACACACTGCTTTATCATAATGCCCTGAGCAATCCTGCTACAAACAGGGCAGTGTGCAAAGCTATTATGAATCCCAGCCATTGTATTTTTATGTAATTTAAAACTCTATTTTTTCATAGAGTCTCTCCTTCAGCTGTCCATTGATTAGCAGTAATGTGGATATAACACACATTTTTTGTGGTACGAGCATGATGATCATCAGATTTGTGCCTTAAAAGCTTTTATTATTGAATGTTTGCATTTCTGGTCATTTTTATGCCCGATTCCAAAAGATTAGCTCTCAGTTTAAGTGACTTACTCCTGTATGTCACTTACATTGAGAGCAGTCCTTTTGGAATCATGCCTCTGGTGTAAGCTTGGTTATAGATAGGCCTTACACTGATGTAAGTCAATTACACCAAGAGCAGGTCTTTCAGAATTGGGGCAGGCTTACCCCAGAATGAGTCACTGACAGCAACTCTTTCGGAAACTGGCCCACAGTTTGCCCTGTGTATTGTGCCACTAGCTGCATTTATAATGCTGAATGTAAATGTACTATGAGCAATATGAGAATTAAGTAATTATAATTACTTTTTGTGGTGTAGTATAAAGTTGCTTTTCATAAGAAAATGAAACATTAACAGTGGTGGTAGATGAGTTTGTCTGAGCTGTAGAAAATAATACTGCTTCAGTCATCTGAACCCACCTCACATTCATCAGATCATAGCTGGAAGGTTCAGAAAACAGACATTGTTTTGTATGGGTATCTTTAGTCTCTGCTGATTAGTATGACACTCAAAAAAGGAGATGGCTGTTTTGTTTTCTTTTGGTAGCTTCTTTTCAGCTTCATATGGATAGTTGTTTTCAGGGGTTCATATTAAAAGCTCGAAGGTCCTGTTCAGCTAATACGAAAAGAGTGACACGTATTGTGCGAACCATGAAAACAGCGAATGTTAAAAACTGGGAAATTCGAAATGTCGATTCGTCATAGTTGGCCCGTCTGCAGTATAGTTCTATATAAGGTAAGTGTGCGATAGTTAAGGACCTTAGGGTTAGGGTGCGGGTTAAGGTAAGTGCATAGATAGGTAATGTATGTAAGGTTTAATATAGGGTTAGAAGTAAAGTTTTGTTAAGTGTATGTGTGTGGATTATTTATTTTGTTTGAGTATATCTCTGTAGGGTAAGTGTGTGATAGTTATGGACCTTAAGGTTAGGGTGCGGGTTAAGGTTCATAGATTCATAGGCTGGTACTAGGCTATCGGCCCTAAGGCCTATGCAAGACTAGCCATAACAATTCCCTGGATATTTCTTCCCACAATATTTACTTCTCTGGGCCCCTGTCTAGCAGGGCGACTGACATGATCCCCGGGGTGAATTTCCTATCTCCCATCCAATCATCAAAGTTCCTTTTGAAGAGGGCAAATGAGGTGCTCTGCTTGACATGTATGGGCAGTCTATTCCAGAGTATGGGAAGTCTCTGGGTCAGGAACCTATCCCTCCAGCATGTTTTGTTCATTGTGATGACAAGGTTTAGATCCCTGGAGCATGTGGCTCTGAGAGATTGGGATTTCTTTAAGTGGAGCATGTCCAGCAGCTCAGGGTTTGACATAGCCTTGTATGTTAAGCAGAGATTGCCTCTGAGTAGATGATATGCCACAGAGTATAGCTAGTGTTTTTTTAGATGGTCAGCATATGGCATCTGCTTTAGGCCTGTGATTCTTTTAGTGAGGTATTTCTGTGGCCTTTCCAGCTGTTGCAGATGTCTTGTGAGGTACATACCAAACGGGGCATTATACTCTATAATGGGTCTAATGAGGATGAGTACAGTGGGACAATGACCTCC
Organism: Protopterus annectens; assembly: GCF_019279795.1. Classification (NCBI taxonomy): domain Eukaryota; kingdom Metazoa; phylum Chordata; order Ceratodontiformes; family Protopteridae; genus Protopterus; species Protopterus annectens. The sequence goes on along the minus strand of NC_056726.1, from coordinate 673,872,035 downwards.
TTTTTTCTGGATGAAAAGCCCTTAGTGATGAGGCATGCCACATAGAAGGATTTCCTGACTGTTGTGGCGATGTGATTATCGAAAGTGAGACCACTGTCCACCTGTGTCCCTAAGTCTCTCATCACACTTTTGATGTTTAGCGTCTTGCCACCTATGTGGTAATTCATGGGTACATGTTTTTTTCCAAAGGGGATAACTATACATTTCTTGGCATTAAGCTTGAGCCCATGGCTCTGGCACCAGGCATCTGTTTCTGTAAGGCCTTTTTGTAGAATATCCACATCATTTGGGGATTTAATAATGGCTCCCAGTTTGCAGTCATCTGCAAACTTTGTTAGCCAGAGTCCCTTAGTGTTGGCCTGTACTTCAGAGAAGTAGATGCCAAATAAGAGTGGTCTCAGGACTGAACCCTGAGGTACTCCACTTGTCACTTGTCTGGAGCTGGATTTGGAGTCGGCTACTTTTACAGTCTGGGTTCTGTCAGTAAGCCAGTTGGCAACCCATCGAGTGACGTAGGGATTTATGCCCAGCTTAGTAAGTTTATCTATGATTCCAGAGTGGGGAATGGTGTCGAAGGCCTTGGTGAGGTCCAGATAGGCTGTGTGGACCAACTTACCCTTGTCCACAGCTCTGGAGACTGATTCAAAGAAGTCAATCAGATTTAGGAGACAAGATCAGCCCTTCACAAACCCAAACTGGGTGGGGTCCAGTGTTTGAAAGTTGCCAATATCTTTGTTTATAAGTTCCATGCCCTTGCAGATCAGGCTTGTCAGACTGATGGGACAGTAGTTCCCAGGATCCAAGGCAGATCCTCCCTTGTGGAGCAGGATAACTGTAGCTGTGCGCCACTCAGTGGGCATGAAGCCTGAGGTGAGGCTATGATTAAACATGACACTTAGGTGAGGTGCCAGTTCATTTTGTAGTTCATGTAGTACACAGCCTGGGATGTCATCTGGTCCAATGGATGCTGTATTCTTAGCTTTGGAGAGTGCGGTTTCTACCTGTGTGGCCATGATTATCAGAATTTGGCAATCTTTTGGTATTGAGATGGGCCCTTAAGGGGGTGAGAGGGGGGGTGAAGTTGGCACTAAATCGATCTGCCAGGATATTGGCAATATCCTTGGGATCAGTATATTTAGTGCCATTCTGTTGTAGCTCAGAGGAGATCTGAGCATTGCCATTTAGATTCTTGACATAACTACAGAATGCCTTGTGGTTGTCTTTGGAATCTTTGGCAATTTTATTTTCGTAACTAGCTTTTGAGGATTTTATGAGGGATCTCAGCTTCTTACTGAGGCTGGTGAGGGAGTTTTTTTCATCCTGGGATTTTCCTCTTTTCTGGAACAGTTTCTTCCTTCTGTTGTATAGTTTGTTGATAGCAGGGGACTACCAGATTGGCTTTCTTTTTTTGGAGAAGAGCATCTTGGTTCTATTTGGGATGGCATGATTCATGCACGAGTGGATGTGCTTGTACAGTGCCTTAGTGTAGGATTCTGCAGTCGAACTTCCAAATCCGGTCTGCGTGGGTGTTGTGAAGTTTGTCACTTCTGACTTCAGTAGCATGAAGTTGGCTTTGGAGAAGTTTTTTAAGGAGGTTTCCTTACTGGGGAATGGGGGTGGGATGTGAATGTCAAAGGTGATTTGCTTATGGTCAGACCTGACCAATGAGGGGGTGACCACTGGTGTGGAGCATCTATCTCCCATGTTGGTAATGACCAGGTCTAGGATATTGGCTCCCCTGGTGGGATAATGGATTAGTTGATCCAGGGTGTTGGAATTTATGAATTCCAAGAACCGTTGGGAAAAGGAGTTGGTACCCGAGTAGTTTTCCCAATTTATGGCAGGGTAGTTGAAATCACCCGGTATTAGGGTGTTTGGTTGTATCTTAATATTTTCCAGTATGTTTAGAAAGGTGTAGTGAGAATCTTGGGGCATGGTGGGGGATCTGTAGCAAGCTACAATTTGGATTGCTGTCTTTCCTAGTGTTAGTTGCACCTGTAGAATTTCAGATGCATTGTGTTGGGCAACTAGCTTGGAGGTGTGAATATCCTTGGTGAATATGGACACTCCTCCACCTTTAGTGTTTCAGTCTTGGTTTTGTGGCCGAAAAGTGTGGTAAGAATTGTAGCCTGGTATTGCAGGGGTGCTCTCTGGAGCCTTGAACCAGGTCTCAGTTACTGCACAGATATCGATGTTCTCCATTTTTAGGAGTGCCCTGAGAGAGTGCATTTTGAGGTTTAGACTTCTAGCATTGAATAGCATTACCTTCAGATTTTGCATGCTTGTATCTGTTACGGTGGTGGTTTTATCCTTTTAACCTTGCCTAAAAAAGGCACTATAGGGGTGGCAAGAGCTTTATCCAGTAACCTGAATCCCAGGGGTGACAGGTGCAGACCATCTCTGGCAAAGCATCATGGTGTGTCGATCATGTCTTCCCAGTCTGACAAATACTGGATCCCCTTTGAATGACACCAGAAGCTTAGCCAATTGTTGAAGTCAATCATTTTGTCCTTATACTGTGGTATCATTCTGGGTGAAGGCAGGATGCTACTTAGGGCTAGGTCATACCTGCCTGGGTCACATGATCCAAGAGCTCTTCCATGTCTCTTTTCGTGTAGTCCAGGGAGGTACATCTCAAGTCATTCACTCCAGCATGGACAATGACAGAGTCGTATTTGTACTTGTTGTGGAGTGACTTGAGTGCATGCGTTATGTGGCAGATCCTGGCACCTGACAGGCAGCTGACTGTAATTTTCTCCTTGTTCAGCCTGGTGAGTGGGACATCAGTGTGCTTGACTATAGAGTCACCTATGATTAAAGTGTTGGGTACATTGTCTTGCCTTAGGGGCTGTTGTTGGGTGGCACACTGGTGTTGTGAGCTATGTGTCACTTTGGTTGTGACTGGTGTTTGTTTGCATTTCGGCTTTGGAGGTAAGTGTATAGATATAGTGCATTTATGTGGTTTATTTATTTTGTTTGGGTAGGTAGTATGTCGCGGGCATTGGGGTTGGCTGAGTATGACAATTCGTGATTTTAAATTTTGCGGTTTACGGCGTTCGGTGTATTCACGGTTTGGTAAATATGTGTCACTCTTTTCGTATTCGCTGAACAGGATCTTCGAGCTTATAATATGAACCCGTTTTCAGTAGTTTTGGGAGATGAACCATTCTGAGAAGTTTTGGGGTGAGATTTCTTTCTATATACAACACTTGATTTATTATGGGGACACTGATTGTTCTCCGCCAATCACCAAGTATGTGCACAAACCATAATTACTGCTAATTCACTGTATAACTGTTATGCTATTTAACTTATGGGGTTAACAGAACCCAAAAACGTTTGAATACAATATAGTATTTATTTTGCTTCTAGTTCCTCCTCCTTATATCTATATAAAAGAAATCTATATAAACACTTTTTTTTAATTTGGAGGAAATATAGTTTAGTGTTTTACTCATATTTAGAATTAGTCCAAAATATCACATCTCAATTTTGCATATAAACAATGGTTGTTTGCAAGATGTGATGCATATTTTGAGTTTCCCGATACTTGGTTGATTGTAAAGTGGATGAGGTTTAAATCTGACAGTGTTGAACACGTTGATCACTTTCTCTGTTGGAAACCAGTACTGATGACGTCTGTGATTACATGCCAATAATGATTCAAATGTTTAGATTTTTTTTCTTTTTTCTGTGATTGTGTGTGATTGTGGTGTTAGTGCATATAACTAAGGGGATTGTGAGGGACACGGGTGATAAGCTGACTTAAAAAAAAAAAACACATTGTAGGTTTGGTTAAGATAAAGCTTCGAATGGCTTGAGTTTCAAATGGCTTGTTTCATCCAGTTGAAGATTCAGTGAACCGATGCTCAACAATACATTGGAGAAGGTGCAGTCTGATCCCAAGAAACAGAGGATGCTCTTCCTAACCCACCATTTCCCTTCGCCTGTGTGGAATGTAGAATAACATCAACACAGTTTATCAGCATGCACCTCCATACATACATACCCTCCACTGCTGATGGTCAACTTCTGCTCCCCTTTTAGTCTGAATGGGTGGAACCCCCTAACTTCTACTGGAAGGCTGTAACTTGGCAGAAAAAAATCCCATATCCACCTGAAAGTGAAGCGGATCTTGTAAAACCTTATTACATGATAGAAACCTATTTTTTTCTCTCTTCCTTCCATGTAAATTGGAACACAGCTTTACAGTGTACTATTTCTTGTAAAACTGAGACATATTCAGAATACTTTGTTTCTGGATGATCAGCCTGTCCGCCACATATGACCAATGTATCTAATTTAGAGGAATTCACAAATCGAATGTTGGCAACTTACCTCTTGACATGCTTTTTTGCATCCAAACATGAGCCTGATAGGAGCTCTCATATATATTTCATGCTATAAGTAACAAATACTAATTACCTTTTCCTTTGGTTGGAACTGATCATCTAACATATCAGTATTTATTGTGATTTAATTTGCAGCCAAGTATCATGCTGCAGTTTTCTTTCTCATATTGATGCTCGTTTCAGGGATTAACTTGGAAAAAAAAACTTATATATTTTAGGGTAACTCTGTCACACAAACTCGTACTCACTCACACATACACTGGTCTGTTTTTTTGTTTTTTGTTTTTTTCAAGCATATTTTGATAACTATTGTAGAACTGTGGTGGTGGTGCTGCGGTAGCGTTGTCGCCTCACAGTAAGACATTGTCCTGTTCGATTCTCAGCTAAAGCGTCTTCTGTGTGGAGACATGTGTGAATGAGCATACCTTCATTGAAGGTTGTGCATCAGGGCTGGCAACCCGGCACGTAAAAATCTACTGCCAATCATTAGCGGACCGGAGTTCCGCTGTGGCGACCCCTAACCAGGAAAAGCCGAAAGACACAACAACAAAAAAAAAATCTTGATAACTATTGTCTTATTAAGCATGCTATATTATTACTAGTGTGTGCTATATTATTACTAGTGTGATACTCTAATAATCAATAATAAAAGTTTATAAGCAGATTTAATTATTTGTTTTATTTACACAATGATGAATATACTTCACTCATGCATGTGTATGCAACTTTGTAATACGGAAATGGAGTCAGAAAACAGCCTGTATACAGACTAACTACAGTTTTTACCAGCTTCATTGTCCTCTCAAAATCTAAAGCAGCTGTTGTGAATTGGCATAGCAGAATACATTTTTCCCCAGCTGAGATTCCTGTAGACACCCTAATTAAGCCAATAACATGTTATCTGTTTCCTGGTGCCTTAGTACTTCCCTGTGTATATACAGGCTCCTTGGGTAATATTTTACAACCACAATAGAAGTCTGTATCCACTCCTTCTCTGACAGACTGTTATGCAGATAAGGGCTTAGGCATTAATATGTTTCCTGTATATTTATTGACATGTCAATTTCATGACCAATGACTCAATCAGTTGATGGTCTATTGGCTTATTTTCTGTTTTGGTTGTGGCGTGTTGAGTCAGTATGGAAACTTTTGCTATTAAGTATCCAAAGTATGACTACACTATGAAAAACTATATGCAAAAACTGTTTTCATGACTGACTTTTTTCTTTTTATTATAAATTGAACATTTTGCTGTTATCTTATGAACCAAGCTTCCTTGCTCGGCCTTCATTGAAAATATGCTCTGCCCAGTTTCGCAGTCCAAGCCATATTTGATTTAGCTATAAGTTACTTTTTAATACATGTATTCTACCCAACTGTTTTTTTTAGGTGGAATAATAGTCATTTTTGCTTCACTGTTTCCTTACAAAGTAGATGCATGCCCATGCCATTTTGACCTACCAATTCAGTGACATAACTGAAATGAACTCTACTTTGTAAATTCCTGGATATTTCACTTTTTGCAAACAGGGGAGAAAAGAGTAAGGGGAAATCTGTAATGACTGGAAAAAGGAGCCCCAGTCAAGATTAAAATCTAGAGCTATTCACCCTACCTCTCATTAATAAATGCATTCTTCAACGAGTTTTCTTTGTGTAGCAGTATTTCAAAAGAGATCTAATGCATAAAATGTATTTTACAGAAAATCTCACATTTTTTTCAGCATATAAAGCACAGCCATAATAATAATATAAAATAATTTGAAACTATATTGGATATACTGGATAATAATCCCCTCCCTAAAACGATAAGACTTGTTGAGCTATGGACTAAGTTTACTGAAAATTGAAATTTCCACTCTATATTATTTAGCAGACAGGCAATGCCAAATTCTGTTATGGGGTAAAGGTGTCCAGTACTTGGTAAGATACTTGCAGGCCAAAGCAAAGAGCCTCCAAAAAGGGGTGCACTGAGGTACAGGACTAGCATCACACACAGTGATACAAAATAGTTTAATTAAATATGTCATAACAACATCTACCCCCCCCCCCCCCGCCCATATAATTCTGAGTGTTTGTATGTACACATAATTCCAGGACATGTCAATTTCAAGCAAACAGAAAGTGTCCTGAGGCTTCCCCAACACCATCTTCACATTTCTGTTACAGTCATGGCACACATAGATGTATTTTCCAAAATTATTTGGTATATAGCATTGCATTCAATTTTCTAGAAGCATGCATAAAAATCATGCTCTTTTTTTCTTCTTGTCATTCTCTCTCAATATGGCATAATACATAATTTTTTGTCAACGTATTATGTTTCCTTATTGAACTTTATATCAGCATTTATTGATTAAGCCTTGTGTAGAGTTATTTTATTCATTACATAACTGATTGTTGTTAAGAATTAAGTGTTCGAATAGTTGACTAAAAAAGTTAAGTGACACCCACAAGCAGGAATGCCACTGAGGAAGCTATGATAACCAAAGATATCACACAATCTGTGGTGGAGATGATATGCAATCTTATGCCAAGAAGAGGTCCTGATAGTCAGACTATAAAAAACACAACAGCAAATCAAGAAGCATAGATGTTGCACCTACAAATTACTCTTCAGGATTTACAAAATGATATTGTTAAACAAAGGAATATTTTTACCAACCATTTCCAATCTTTACAAGAGTTTCTTTAATTATCACAGAACTCAGAAGCCAAAGTGGATGACAGTGAAAACAGAACATGAGAGAATAGTCTCTGTATCATCAGACTCCTGGAGAAATATGAATGTAATCATTCTCTGAGTTTCAATAGAAAAGATTCAAAACACCTTCTGTGAGAAAGAGACCCACCAGTAACTGACAGACTCCAAAGAATAACACTTTGATTCCATACAGAAAGCCAACCCAACACTTTATCTATTAGAGTCTGGAGTACAATGACAGACAAAAAATCCTCTTGGCTTACAGAGTTGAGTAACTCAGTAAAAATTTAAAAAAAAAAAAAAAAAAAAAAACACAAATTATTTACATTATATAAAGAAGATGCAGAGAGGTGGAATGTGGTTTTCAGCAACATTTTACATTTGTTTCCCAAGCTAATGCTAAGGTTTTCATAAAAAGGATAAAAAATATGATTTGTTCAACACTTGTATGACATGAGAAGACCTGCAGAGGTGACGCAATTTCCTTGGATAAAAAAGGTAGCAATACCAGCCCTATGTTCAGCTACGATGTTGCTTGTAAGGAAAAAAAGGTAAAATACATGAGTGAGTCAACAATTTTCAGTCCATCCAACAAACTGTGAATACTTCCCAGAGACAAAAAGCTAAAACATTTGTAAGTAGATCATACAGCTAACAGATTTGAGATTCTTGCCTCCCTGGCAGATTTGACTGATGAAGCAGTGATTTTAGTGGAGATTATCACTCCTCAATCTTTGGCAGAGGGGCTTGATGGATGCTGAAAATAAAATTTAGACCTCAATCCACCAGTGCCCCCACACCAATGAATGATAATATATACATGCATGTGTTTATTATTATTCATAATCCAGCATACCACTTAATAAGAAAAGCATAACAGAATAGTTTGAGAAACATTACATAGACGTCGCTGTCCTTTGATTAAACTTGTTGGAGAAAGTTTTTGTTTATTACACAGGTGTCATGAATGTTATTTAAATTGGCTCAATATTTTATTATTGATGTAAATAAGTTTTCATTTCATAGCCAGCTTAGGGTATGTGGCAATATAGCACACTTTGCAAGAGAGATCTCTGTGGGTTGGATGTGGGCTAATTAGGTGTATAGCTGCAACACAAATATAATGGTTGTTCTCATATCTTTTTCAAAGGAATCTCAGATTGTGAAAGCAATGACAGTCTAACAGGGAACCTCAGTTTGTATCACTAGTATTCTTTGATACTCTGATTTCATGCTTAAAGACAAATTTCCAACATCTTTAAGCAAGTTATTTGTGACATAAACTGCCTACAATAAGAGGAATATTTTCCACTTCTAATGTTGCTCTGCTAAGTTAATTTAGTGAAATTTCTGGCAAAAATATTTTTTACTTTTATATTTGCTACATAGATTTTTGTCTATATGGTAAAGTCTAAACCTAATGAAATGAGATAGCAGTTGATTCACTGAGAGGACACTGGCATACCATTAGGTGTAAGGAGTGGTTTGTTTGTTTGTGTCTTTCGGCTTTTCCCAGTTAGGGGTCGCCACAGTGGAACTCCGGTCCACTAATGATTGGCAGTAGATTTTTACGTGCTGGCTTGCCGGGCCTAACGCACAACCTTCAACGAAGGAACGCCCATTCACTCATGTCGCCACACAGAAGACGCTCTAACTGAGAATCGAATGGGCAACGTCTAACTGTGAGGTGACAACGCTACCGCAGCACCACCACCGCAGTAACAGGTGTAAGGAGTGGTAAACACTTCATAATGGACCAGTAAATGCATGAAGTATTTCAAGTAGTAAATAACACATATCCATGAACAGCAACTACATTTTTAGGATGACTTTTCAGATTCGAGAGAATTGCCTCTTAGAAGTTGAATAAAATCTATCCCTGGGATTCATGAACAATAGCATAGGCTTTGAGCAAAGCTTCCATGATGTTTACATGTTAGAGCAATGAGCAGCAGCGTTAATCACGTATTCATGCTGCTCATCACATTTACACAAATACAAGCATATTTTCATGGCCAGAAATAGTGTTGGAAGCTGCAAAAATGTGTTGTAAAGCATACGTACAAACATTAAACAAACATGTTTGGCTATCGGCAAACCAGTTATGCATGCTCGGGCACGGGTGGACAGCACAAAAAGGTGCATACAGCAAGTATGCAAGCTGAACCAAGCAGGGGAAGTGCACTGAATGCAATATGCAGTGAAATCAATTACATAAATACAGAAATAAGTAAGAGGGGAGGGTAAATAGCAAGGGCAAGTACAATAGACAGATTACCAGGCAGGGGAATTGTACTGAGGACAATGTCTACAGAAATCAAAGATATGTATACAGAAATCCTTAAAGGGAAGGGTAAAAATTTCAAATTATGCCAAGATAATTTATTTCAATGTACTTATGTCATAATAATAATTTTGTAATAATAAAATTATGCAATATGCATGCCATAATTAATGGTGGTCACATTTCCTGAGCAAACATAGGTAAATAAAAACAGACATAAAAGTACAGAATGTGACTATTACAAAAAGTAACATTGTAACAAAGGGGAGTAATGTTCAAGAGAAATCTTGACCAATGGATGGGAGATCGCAGATATACCCCAGGGATTACATCAGTGTCACTGCTCGACAGAGGCACAGCAAAATAATGGGTATAGTTCCCCATACTAAAGGGGTGGCGTAAGCCACAAAACTATGGGCTAGGCTTGTAAATGCCCTCGGGCAGATAGCCTAGTATGAACCTATGAACCTAAATGAGATATAAATGTGATTAATATGCTGAGTTGAGATGACAGTTAGCAAGGACAGTACATACATTAGGGGATATTGGCATAGCATGCATTTCGTCAATATAACATGATGGAAGATAAGAATGGCTCATAAGCCACAATCTCATTTTACAAGAATCCAACCCATGCCATCAGTGTTACCACTGAGCTGTGTATTAACTGCACATGCCACAGAAATAGAAATAACACACGTATGAGGAGGATCACCCTTGAAGGGAATTATGCACTTTCATATTCTAATGAGTACGGATACCATACATAGGTGTGTGTGGCGTTACCAGTGTGGGGCAGAATGTGCAATACATAATCTGCTTGCCTAAGCCACTCCTGTCTGACGCAGTTATTGGGCAGATAGAGAAGAACAGAAAAATCTTTCCCCCACTCAGCATGGCTTCCGTCCAGGACACAGCACATCTACTGCACTAATAACCTTCTTAGACATAGTCAACAAAGCCTGTGACACTGCAAATATAGCATCAGCCTTATTCTTGGACCTATCAAAGGCTTTCGATATCATCTCTCACCCTATCCTCCTTTCTCATCTCTCCAGTATAGGCCTCTCTTCACAATCGCTTACCTGGTTTAAAAGCTACTTCTCTAACAGAAAGCATGCTGTTAAATGGCAGAACTCTATTTACCCCTACATTCACAACCCTACAGGAGTACCCCATGGCTCAATATTAGGCCCACTTCTGTTTAACATTTTCGTCAACAATCTCCACCAAGCTATCCATCAAGGTTCCCTAATCAAGTATGCAGACAACTTCACTATAGTCTGCTCGGCTCTCAACTCAGATATATTAAAACAACTCACCCACGCCGCATTTTCTACTGTGGAAATATGGCTCCACAATAACCACCTTTCTTTAAATCCCAAAAAGACCAAACGTATGATCTTTACTCCTAAGAGAAATTCTCCTGTTAATAAAGCCAACTTCGAATTACTCTCCCTTAACTCTACCAAAATCACGTTAGTGACCGCTACTAAATTGTTAGGTGTTATAACTGATGACAACCTTAAATTCGATCTCACATACAAAACAATATTAGCAAGACCCACAACAAACTTGGGCTTCTCTATAGACATAATAAGTTTCTCTCCCTCGCTGCCAAACAAACATTAGCCCTACCTTATCATTTACCCTCTGTAACATATGGCGCTCCTTTTCTAGCCAATCTTCAGTCGTTGCTAAAAACAAAATTAGACACATGCTATAACAAGACTGCTAAATTGACCACTAATAGCTGCCACTTTACCCACCACTGTACTGGCCCAAAACAACTTCAATGGCTGGAATTCCCCCACCACCTACTACTCCTTCAGCTCACAACTGCTCACAAATTGATATATAAACCTCAAGACTGCCCTGCACTCAGCCCTTTATTCACAGTCTAATCCTGTCAGGCATCTTTGTTCTGAACACCAGTATCTCGTACAAATTCATAAACCCGAGCTACCTGCAGGTCAACTACTATACTCATGTAATATTGCTAAACTATGGAATAATCTACCTCCATCTATTCACTTACAACAATGTCCATCCTACTTTAAAGCTGCACTTCACAACCATCTTCTCGCCATGTGTACGTGTAATTGTTCCACTACTCACTCAGCCATTAATTGTCCAATTTTAACCCCAAGACCTTACCCCTAGCTTTTGCTAATAAATCTTTCTTTTTTCTCTACACCTCCTCTTGCCTCCTTTTAATTCCATTACATCTTATTCCTCCCTCCCTTCTTTCTTCTTCCTTTCACTTCCCTTTTTTTTCATCTGCCTTCCTAACCAGTTCTTCTTCATCCACCTCTCTCTCTCTTCCTTTTCCTTCCTTCCCCTATTACTCCATAAAGTAACTGCTGCTTACCTTTTAACTAAGTTGTATTTACATTTACATACTCAGATTAGTTGTCCTTATTAAGGCCTTACCGCACTACTCTTCTCTTCCTGCACAAATCAAGCAAATCTTAATGTAATTGTTTAGCTTTGCACTATGTCCTGTTATTATTGTAGCCATGTACTATGAATATGCTCATTCCCTTATGTCAAGAAGTTTGTAGCTGGTTTATTTCATTCTACATAAATTCATTTAATTATTTTCAAGAAAAATTTATGTTTATTTCATTCTATGTAAATTCTGTAAATGCTTTAAAAAATTATGTACATCTTTTTGAACATTCTGAGCTTTTATGTTAATTTCTGTTAATTTTTATTGTACTTGCTCTGTCAATCTGTAGCTAAATCTTTCTTTTTGAACTCTGAATTTTTATGATAATTTCTATACAACATTTTGTACTTGCTTTGTCACTAACTGGAACTTTTCTCCCCGGGCCTCCACTGAAAATGGGCTCATCTTAGCCCAGTGGACTTTCCCAGTAAACAAATGTCAATAAATAAATAAATAAAATAAACAGATGCAAACACAACACTATAATGCAATTTATTCCAAGGAGCTGAGTATTCTCTGCATCTGCCACAGAAGACAGTAGTAGATAAATATTGTCAATAATAACAGGTGTAAGGCACTTCTGAATCCATTTTCACTTACATTCACAATCACAGTCATGAGGTTCTCACTGCTGCATTTGAACTCCATGCCTATCCACTGACACAGTCTACATGCAAGTGTATTATTGGCATGTGCCACAGAAGAAGTCTGACTTCATGTGAGCCATACTACATCTTTGAAGGTATGACATCAGCTGTATGTCGCAAAGGAGATGTGTGTGCAAAAATGGGTTCTACAGCCATGGAAGACTCTAAATGCTGTTAATAATAGGTATAAGACACTCCTACAATCATTTATATTCTCACACACACACACACACACACACACACACACACACACACACACACACATTCATGAGGTTCTCACTGCTGTATATGAACTCCCTACTTATCCACTGGTACAATCTACATGCAAGTTTATCATATACACGTGTCATGGGAGAAGACTGAATTTAGTAGTGTGAGAGTGCATTTTTGAAAGGATTACTTCATTGCTGTGTTGCAGACAGTATATGTTTGTAGACAGGGGGAAAAGAGGATGTCGGATTCATTTTACCATATATATATATATATATATATATATATATATATATATATATATATTTACATTAATCCTCCAGTGAAGCTATGGCTCTATCATCACACATACAAGTTGACTGCTGTGAGATTAGGACCCCCTACCTATCTAGGTTACATAATTTGGAGGACACAGAACTTAACAGAATGACCATTGCTGAAGTCTGACTGCTGAAGTGTGAGAGTGCACTTTATATAGAATGACATCAGCATTGTGTTGCAGAGAAAATGATGTTGAGAAAACGGTCTTACATCGATGTGGACCCTCCCGCCACTGTAAGTTTGTCCAGACTGCTAGTTTAATGAGGCCAGCAGTACAGAAGGTCATAGTCACCTGATTCTATACACAACCCCTCATACACACACATGTTGACTGCTGTGAGATCAGAACCCGCTCCCTATCTAGATACATAGTCTAAAAGGACACAGCACTTAACACAAGGGCCACAACAGAAGTCTAACAGTGTGAGAGGATGACATTGTTGTGTGGCAGAGAAGATGATGTTGACAGAGGGGTCTGAAACTGATGTTGACTCACCCTCTACTGTAAAAGTTTCTCCAGAGTGCTAGTTCATTGAGGCCAGATGTATATAAGGCCATAGTCACCCAGCTCTATATGCAACCTCTCATGTACACACACACACACTCACGCACACACACACACACACACTCACACACACACACACACACACACACACACACACACACACACACACACACACACACACACACACACACACACACACAGGTTGACTGCTATGAGATTAGAGCCCCCTGTCTATATAGTTGCATAGTCTAGAGGACACAGTACCTAAGGCAAGCTGAAGAAGTCTCAAGTTCTACAGTGCTGCATACATAGGATTAGGTTCGCATTCTGTGTCAGAGAAGATATTGTGCTGTTAAACATTTTGTGCAAAGACATATTTCTTGATATGAAGGAGTAAATGCAATATTCTGAGCAGTAATAAATACATACTGCTGACTTAAATCAGCTATGCTGTCATTAATGTATATTGCAGAACTGAGACTGACATGTACCTGTTTTACATGATGTTGTGTAGATGAGACACACACACACACACACACACACACACACACACACACACACACACACACATGCACACTTGTGAAACACAGGATGGACAATGAAGCATTATTCATGGATCATCAGGTTAGGATATTGGTTTGTAAGCAGTAATGAAAGCTACTGTTATTAGCAATAGTCTTATGCATGGGAAATGCGCATTGTCAATACAAAACAATCCTTAATGTTCCAATGCATTAGGACTAAGTAAGGATGAAGTATGTGTGCCAAGGCTCCATGTGGTTGTACGTCATTTGTAAGTGCAAGTGCTGCAATGCAGACGTAACTGTACAGAATGAAGTGTTCAGTCAACCACACAGATCACTGCAGTTCAGTTATGTACAATAAGCCATTTCCATGTAATGAAAAAATAACATGCAGGAACAATATTTACCTGTGTTCAAAATCTTTCTCATAATGCACAATGTGGAGAATGTCATTGGCACAGATGCTGGCAAAGTAGGTTCATAGGTTCATACTAGGCTATCTGCCCTGAGGCAATTATAAGCCTAGCCCAATTCTGTATGGCTTACGCCACCCCTTGATTTGAGTATACTGTGCCCTTTAAGGTTTAGTTTACCGTGCCTCTGTCTAATAGTGACACGGGAGTAATCCCTGGGACAAACCTACGATCCCCCATCCACCTATCGAGATTCTTCTTGTATTAGCACTTGTTATTCTAATTTGAGGTGTTTTACTTAGAATGTGAAGTAGCTGTGTTCAGTGGTACTCACTGCCAATCTTTGTGCAAATAAGGAGCAGAGAGAAAATGGTCTGTGATTAAATGTAAAACAGATATGTTTTTTCCTAATGTTTAACCTGTTGTGATGTCAGCATTCATCACAGTAGTACTTGCTCAGTTCCTGGCAGATATACACTTTGCATGTTGTACTCTACCTTTGACATATTATGGCAAAAGCTTTATTCAAAAATGATTTGTTGTGCTTGCCTTACCTGTTGGTGAACATTTGGTAAACAGGGTTCACTACTGAAGGAAAAAAGTGAAAACTTCAATTTGGTCAAATTTCTGGAGCATAAACAGGCTTTGCCATTAGCACTCTGGATAATACTGAGTGGAGAAATTCTACCTGTCACTTGACTTTCTCTGTGGCAGAAGGTGTAAGCTCATTGTAAACTAAATGAAAAAATCCGAGGTGAAATGGGGTTCAAGTCCAGTATGCAGCTAATTTTACAAAAGGTATCAGAATGTGATTATTATAAATAATTTTGATCATGACTGCAACACTACATAATAATATCTATCCCAAATATGTTGATTGCTCAAACTGTGTCAGCAATGCCTCCTGAAGTAAAATTTTAAATAAATGATATATCAACCATGCTTCAAGGAAACTCATAAGTTAATTGGGTGTACGATTTGTTAAACATGACAAGGATGGTATGTATTTCGAAATAATTATTATGACATATCCTAACTATGTGTGTGTAGGACAGGATGTGTTGTGAAGTCATCTTTAACACTTTTTAGCCATGAGGTACCACTAGCTCGTCTAAGTAACAGCCCTAGAGCTTTTAAGGTTCCTTTCCTGTGTACTCTTTCTTTTTTCTTTTCTTGGTTTTAATTACTAGTAGCTTTTTCCTTAGTGTATCTGGCAACATTTAAAATAAATACATAGTGATTCACTTACCTGCAGCTCTGTGGCACTAGTAGTGAATGAATCACTATTTGGGTTTTTTTTTTTTTGGCTCCATTCCTCCTCTTCGGCTCTACCTGCTCCATTCTCCCTACAGGCTCACTCGGCTCCCCTACCCTGCTCCCAGTTCCCACCCACCCCCAGCACCACTACACTTATACCCCCATAACCAATCCCACTCCAAAATCACCCTATCTCAATTGTCCCCACCCACCTATTCATTAAACTCTCCCTTGGCCAATCTCTACCAGTAATCTCCCTCTTCATTTCCTATCTCCTTTCCCCCTGCCATTTTCTTCTCTCATTCTTCACTATACTACAAACCAATCAATACCATCACCAATTCCCAACCACTAATTTCCATTCCTCCCTGCATTAACTAATACCCATTTAACCGCTATGCTACTTAAGCCTATGCTAACTCTACCCCTAATACTACTTCCTCTCCTCCTCTCCTGCCTTCATCTTCTCACTAGTCTCCCCAATACATTGCACTCCCCTGCTTTTCACTCAACCTCTATGTATTCCAGAAACATATCACTCTCCACAATCTAGATTTCTCCCCATCTTTACAATTACAATAACTCTCTTTTTTTCCCAGAAAACATATTCCTGACAAGAGAAACTCTGTCCCCATTCCAGGCAATCCCAATCTTATGTTCCTCCTTGACCTTAAAACTAACACTAAGCATTCTAATTCCTTTTATCCCACCTTCTGAAACTTATCACTACCCTTCTTTCTGGTGCTATTCATCCCAACCCTGGACCCTCAGCCTATCAGTCTAGTACCTCACCCTTACCACCTACTTCCTCCCCCCATACATCTCTTCTCTTTGCTACACTGAATGCCTAGAGTTTATGTAACAAACTACCTAATTTCCATGGCTGGCTCCTCCACAACCAGCCTGACATTCTCTCTATCTCTGAAACATGGCTAAAGCCTCATATAAAAGACCCTGAAATCACTCCTCCCAGCTACAGCATCATAAAAAATGACAGAACCCATAAGAAAGGGGGTGGTCAATATATTTCTTCCTTATCAGTGACACCCTATACTAAGCCCAAACCCCAATTTCTTACTGCCAATCTAACCCTTGCCCTCCTAAAGATAAATAACCACAAAAATATAGGCATAGCTGCTCTATATATCCCACCCAGTGACAATATCACTATTCTAGAAGAAATCCTCTGGTTCTCATCTAATATAAGTAACGAAACAATAATCCTAGGCAACATTAATATTAATTGGACTACCACACAATCTATCACAACCTCCCAGAATATAAATCTATACATTTTCGCCCAACTTATCAACTCACTTACTAGACCCTCTAAACACAGCCCTTCTGGTAGCACTCTGGACTGGATACTAGTTTCTCACCCCCACATTATCTCTGACAGTGGTACCCTACCTGACTATCTTTGTGACCATCTTCATGTCTTCACTCATTGTTCACCCTCCTCCCATCATCTGCTTCATAACTACATCTCTACTTGCTCTTTGAAAAAATTCAACCTCCAAAACTTCTCTGACTCTCTAAAACACATAAACTAGAACCCTCT
This sequence comes from Protopterus annectens, assembly GCF_019279795.1. NCBI lineage: Eukaryota > Metazoa > Chordata > Ceratodontiformes > Protopteridae > Protopterus > Protopterus annectens. The sequence continues at coordinate 673,854,808 of NC_056726.1, read as the reverse complement.
AAAATTCCTTCCTCTGGCTAATGCTTGTACCTGTTTCAATACTACATTCATTAACCTGCTAAACAGCTTTGTTCCCCTTAGAATTAAAAGAGTTAAATGCAACACTGTCCCCTGGATAACCAAACAAACTATAACTCTTATGCCTCTCCGAGACAAATCATGGAAACATTGCCAACATAATAGCTCCTTCCTCCCTGAAAGAATATAAGCAACTTCATAACAAAAGTCAAAAAACACATTGCTGCTGACAGGAAAACCTACTACTCCTTACTTTAAAGTAACCATAAAACTAACCTCAAAAAGTTCTTGAATAGTATCTCTACCCTCCTCCATCCTGGTAAAAAAGGCAACCCCTGCCCAGATCCCAATGTTTCTGATCTTTCCTTGGCTACCCAATTTAACTCCTTCGTCATGGACTCTATAGCCAAACTCACCACATCATTTCCAAACAATGTACTTGCCTCGACCCCCACCTATCTCCCCCAATTCATCCTCTTCAAACACCATAATTTCTCATCTCATCCCTTTCATGAGCAAACCCATTCCTGTTTCCACCATAAAAACACTTACACAAATTGAAACAATGTTCAAATGCTTCTGATGACCTTCCATCTAACTTCCTCAAGTTAGCTGCAAATGGCATAGCCTTTCCCATCTCCATCCTAATAAAGCACTCAGTTAAAGAATCTTATGTACTCCTACTCTGGAAAAAAGCCTTTATTATTACCCTTCACAAAGGGGGCAACAACATTGGCATCTCTAATTTTTGTCCAATTGCTATTTTATCTCCTATCTTTAAAATTCTCGAAAAATGTATTCACCTACAACTACTACCCTACCTCTTAGACAACCATCTGCTAACCCCCACACAACACAGATTTAGACCTGGACCCAGCGCTACCACTGCTTTCCTCTCCTTCCTCAAAACCGTCAATAACACATGCAACTCAGGCAATATCGTATCTACCCTCCTTCTAGACTTATCTAAGGCATTTGATACTGTTTCGCACAATCTCCTCTTGTCCAAATTCTCTCATCTCACTGTATCCACCACCTCTATCAAATGGTTCTCCAGTTACCTCTCTGATAGGCAACAAGCTGTCAAGTGGAAAAACTGCACATCCTCCTTCCTGAACACTCAAACATGTGTACTTCAAGGTTTTTTACTAGGTAGTTCACTATTTAACAAATTCATAAATGACTTATATCAATGTATCCCAAATGCTAAACTTGTTCAGTACGCAGATGACTCTACAATCATCTGCTTTGATGGATCCCTCCCCAAGCTCTTGAAACTAAATCAAGAAGACTTCTCTGCTACAGAGTGCTGGATGTTAAATTATCACCTAGCACTCAACCCATCTAAATCCAAAATCATATTTACTACTTCCATTTCTACCAAAATAGGCAAGAACACTTTTGCATAACTAGCCAAACCAAGACCACTATCAAAACCATCCCCATGCAAAGCTTCTAGGTGTCCTTATTGATGACCAATTAAAATTTGATATTCATCTGCAAATTAACATAAAGAAAACTCACCAAAAACTAGGTATGCTCTATCACCACAACCATTATCTTACTCCCTCAAGCAAGCATGTCCGTTCAACCACCTACCTCATTCCCTTTCTCTTGTATGGTGCCCCCTTCTTACTAATCTTCGAAGCTCTCTAAAGCTTTTTACCTACTGCTGGATTAGAAACCTTGGCAAGATGGAAGATTAAGCTTATAGAGTTAATCATTACCTCAGCGTACCACAAAGGAAATCCTCTTTCCCATTCGCAAAAAATCACACAATTGAAGGGATAGTTATAACCTATTGAGCTGAAGGAAGATGGAGGTATTACCTTCAGCAAAGTAATGAAAATAGAAAAATGCCATAAGATGAACTTTATATCCATCAGCCTAATGAATAGTCAACAGTAAAAAAGGGGTGATAGAGAAGGGATGAAGTTAGAGAGAGATGGACAGAATCATATCAAAGGGTGGTGTGATGGGTCATTAATGCACATCTTTATGGAATGTCTTCCTTATTAATCTGCCATGTTGTGCATAATTACTGGATGGCTATAGTGATCACGAAGGTGTAGGACATGAAAAACATGATTAAGACATGAGCAAAATAATTGTGCTTTAATTATTCTTCCTTATGGACATGGATGTTTCTGTAAATGCTATTCTGACACAGTATTCAAAATCTGTTCATGAAAGGTTGTAACTGGATAAAAATTAAGATGTATGCCCTTAAACATATCATAGAAGTATAGCATCATACTGTGACATACATCTGGAATTGAACCACTGATTCAAAAAGCCAAAAAGCAATCTTCAAACAAATGATTTATGTCAACACTCCACAGAGAACGTTGCACTTTGTTATATCCAGTAGTCAAAGAACTGTAAGAGTAACTGTGGCAAAGTATTGCCTTTTTTCTGTCTTTACTCTGTATTCTGATAGCACAGCATGTTTAAACACCTTTGCTCAAGGATAACCACTCTATAGCAGGTGATGGCAAAAACTGACCAGGTTTTGCCATAGGACATGAGCAGCCATTTGTAGTTGTCGTCACTGGTGCATGATGCCAAATTCTGCACAAATGCTGAGGACAAAAAGTGAAGGCTTTCTTATGGCACAGTTCTGGCCATGTGTGTTATATGTGATTCTATTTTTTGACCAAACTGAATGTGTGAAAAAAAAGTTGATAAGAAATTGGTGAATGGGGGTTGGTAAGTAGAAGGAGAACACAGAGGAATGAACAGAGGAATTTGCAGGAAGGACGTGGGAAAAAAGCCATAGCTATCCACTTCTTCACAACATAAATGTAGAACTGTAGACAGAATTTGCTGAATTTGGACTATCAGGCCAGCAAAGGTAGGTGACAACAACAGAATAATGTAGAGCCAGTTATACCAAGTCATGTGTCAAGATCATGTCTTTCCATGCTGACAAATATTGCACCCCCTTAGAATGACACCAGAAACTAAGCCAGTTATTAAAATCAGTCATTTTGTGTTCATATTGTGGCATCATCCTTGGAGAAGGTAAAATGCTGCAGAGTGCTAGGCTCATACCAGCCTGCGACACATTTTGCGAGAGCTACATGATGTCCCTCTTCATATAGTCTACGGAGATAATGTCTCAGGTCATTTCCTCCAACATGGACTATGACTGAGTTATACTGATACTTGTGGTCCAATTATCTGAGTGTGTACGTAATGTGGTGGATCAAAGCCCCTGATAAACAACTGGTCGTGACTTTCTCCTTACTCAGCTAGGTGAGAGGGACATCAGTGTGTCTCACGATGGAGTCTCCAATGACCAGAATGTTGAATTGTGTGGTGGCTTCCCCTCTGGGCTTAGAAGTAGAGGCTCCATGAGGCTCCTTGAGATGTGGCTGTATGTGTTGATGTGGGTGTTGTTTTGAAAGAGTGCATTTGGGGCTGCTGAGGGTATTTGTTATGTGTACTTCATTTAGGAGGTCTTTGGGGTTTAGGATGGTTACATTTAAGTGCCTCAGCATATGTGAACCTATATGTCTGCTTTGAAATGTGTGTGATGGGTGCAGTATGCGTACTACTGACAACCTCATTGACATTAAGAGTACTTTTATGTGAGAGCTTGGCCTCCAGTGATATTGTGTAAATACATCTCTCGCATACCATATCAGTTTGTTTGAGAATTAACCGGTTGTTAGTAAACATGAGACAATTTATACATTGCTTCAGGATTCCCATATCCACCAAGCTGGTAACAGAGATAGTGGGAAAGTTCATATCCATGGCAACAGATGCTTTTTTATTGATTAGACAGTTGGGATGAGAATATAAAGCAAGAACTGCAGTGGTGGTGCTGCGGTAGTGCTGTCGCCTCACAGTAAGACGTCCTGTTCGATTCTCAGCTAAAGCGTCTTCTGTGTGGAGGCATGGGTGAATGGGCGTACCTTCGTTGAAGGTTGTGCATCAGGGCTGGCAACTCGGCATGTAAAAATCTACTGCCAATCATTAGTGGACCGGAGTTCCGCTGTGGTGACCCCTAACCGGGAAAAGCCGAAAGACGCAACAACAACAACATCAGGAGTATCCAGTTTGCAACTTTGGGGACAGTGCTTATATGTAGCAAACTATTACATCAATTCTTTCTCTTCTTTGTATCTTATCCCCTTGTTAGAGAATACCAATGTCTCACATACAGATAATTAAAGATCTCTTAAAAATTGAAATGCTTTTCTTAAAATTCCCTCCTGTGGATTTGAACACAGCAGGGCACTGGACCTCAATAAAAATAATTCTAAAAAAATATACATAAACAGTACCATAACTGAGAAATTCTCACTTAAACAAGGTATATAATAAAAGAAGAAAACTTCCAGCCAAAATCAGGAAGAGCAATTCCCTTGAAAACAAGAGATCTCTTATACAACTAAACAAGAGGTCTACTTAAGTCCAAAGCCATTTACAGGGGCAGGATAACCATCAGAACCTTAAATGTAACACACACCACCTTGACTGATCATGGTGACATAGCAAATCTAATGGCTGATAAATTCAGCTCAAACTTCACTCCCCATTCCTCCTTACCTCCACCAGGTAAAATCCTCTCCAACATACTACCCCTAAATATTAGCAGGGACCAGATGCTGGCAGCGCTAACTAAAGCCATGAACATTGCCTCCATTGGCCCCAACAACATCTCCAGTTGCCTCCTGAGAAGTCAGGACCACTTGAGGCACTCTTTAACTACAGCCTTGAGACAGGCTACGCACCAAGTGAATGGAGGACAGCAACAATGCTGCCCCTCCACAAGGGCAGACAACAAACAACATACCCATCAGTCTAACAAGCCTAATATGCAAAGCCTTGGAAAAAAATATCATGAAAATGATAAACAAGGTCACTGGCAACCTACAGAAACTGGATCCATCCTGATTTGGCTTTAAGGGAAGGTATTCTAAGGCATTCAATACAGTAACCCACTTAGGCATTGTTGACTAGCTCTCTGAGCTAGACATAAATCCCGACATAACTTGCTGGATAGCCAGCTGGCTCATAGACAGGACCCAAGAAGTCAGGATCAGTGAGACCCCCTCCACCACAAGGCAAGTCACCAGTGGAGTACCCCAGGGCTCCATGATGGTCCCACTCCTGTTTGGCATCTACTTCTCATTCTGCCAGTGTTCAAGGCCTCTGGCTCACCGAGTTCATAGATGACTATAAATTGGGAGCTATTATAGAGCCATGGAAGACACCAACATCTTACAAGAGGGTTTAACACAGAAAAATGAGTGGTGTCATAAACATGGCCTAAAACTCCATGCCAAAAAATGCATTATAATGCCCTTTTGGAAACTGTCAACTCAAGTTAATCACACTTTTGATAAAACACCCCTAAGAGCTGACCTAGTAGTAAGGGATCTGGAACATATGTGGACAACATTCTGACCATTGACCAACATGCAGTTAAGACAGTAAGAAAATCATTATTTGTTGACCAACTAATAGGACCTTATAGTGCCCATCCTTATGAGAAGTATCATTGAATGCAATGTCCCCTTTTTAATAACGAGACACTTGCAACAGTTCAAAAAAACAAAAAGGTTTCTCACAAGGTGAATTCAGGGCATGAATATCCTGTCCTACACTGATCACCTAAAGTCTCAGTCTTTATATTCAGTTTCCTACTGGCTGCTAAAAGGGGATGTTTACCTGGCTTACAGGGCTTCCTCAGACCCAGCCCTGATGGATCTGCTGCTCATGCACAAAATGAACAGCACAAGAAACACTAGATCCAGGGATCTGAACTTTGTTTGTGACATAAACAGAACATGTGGAAGAGATGGATATGCATTAAGGATCCCCACACTATGGAATCGGCTCCCTACCCATGTAAAACAGAGTTCATCCCTGACCCTGTTCAAATTAACCCTTGAAATTTGGATGGGAAATGTTAACTTTATGGAGAGAAGTCATCAATAAGAAAAGTATTGTCGTAACTAACATCCACCCAACAAATCCTTAGTTACCTCCCTACTAACATGCTGCCCATCCATAAATAGATGCCCATGATAATTGGAACCCAAATGGCTTGGGGGTGCATGACTAGACTAGTAAGGGCTGTACTGGTCATTAGCCTACTAGCAGCCTATGAATCTATAAAATGTAACAACTTCATATCCTCTGCCTATGGAAGAAGTTCCCCTTTTCAATTAAACTCAGACATTGAGCAATACTTTTATAAAGGAAATGGAAAACTACTATAGGTATCCATAATTTTCAACATGGTACCAGGGCATTCATCTCCTCAATGGTCAACATGACTTAAACTTGTTTACCAGACCAGTAGATCTCTGTACCTATGACGGACAAAAATTAAAAAGAATTTCTATTACAATGAATGGATGACAAGATTTTTTTCACTCAAGGAAGAAATACATTTTGGTTCAGTGTTTGGCTCCAAATCAGGAAAAATGGCAATAGCTGATGTTACACTCCAACCCCAGGTAAAATGGGAAAAGGGGATTCATTTTTTGATGTGGCATCTGATTTGCAAAGATTGAATTATGCTGTGGTATTCTTCATGCTTCTCTCTCTCTCTCTCTCTCTCTCACACTCTGTCTCTGTTTCTCTCTCTCTCTCTCTTTCCCATGAGAACAGCTAAACTGGTGATTTAACTCTGAGTTTTACAGATGTAATGTTTGTGAATATTTTCTGTTTCAATTCTCAGGCTAGCTTTATTAGATTGCAATTTTCCTATGAGCTTGTTTTTTTTTTTAAGTATAAATAACCAGTACACCAGGTTATGAGTTTGATTCTCAGCCTGAGCAATTGTCTATGAGAATACTTTATTATATTAGTCAAACTGGCATGTTTCTTCATCTGTAAATTATATACTCTGTTGCTATATATTCTGAGTGCTTTGTTAAACATACTTGCATTCATATCTCTTTTCTTGTCATTGTATTGATTAGTTCCTTCTGGGAGCTCCGGTCATGCCTGAAAATTGCATTCTTGATCAGTGTATCTATCCGGTTAAGACAGGAATAAGTAAATAGTAGAATGTCACTCCTGGTGTCATGGTGGCATGGTTAATTGGTAATTTCTGCAAGTTAAAAAGTGATCACTTTGACGGAAATGGGTGTAATAGATAATAACAAATTATTCAAGCATTAAGGCTTTTAAACAGTAAAACTATATTTACTAACATTATATACTAATATACTAACCAAATACTAATACTAACCAATACCAAATACTAACATTACACCTTTTCATATTAAATCCATCAACGGAACCATCATAGCCCCTGTTGCCAGTACCAAATTACTAGGTGTTACCATTGACTACAAGCTAAAATTTGACATCCACATTACCCAAACCATCAAATCGGTTAACAAAAAACTTGGATCCATGTACAGAATAAAAAACTTCTTAACCCCCTTGACCAAACTAACTATTTCCCGCACGCATCTCCTCTCCACCCTACTATATGCATCCCCAGTATTTTCCTTCCTCAATTGCTTATAACCATATTGCTAGATTTATAACAGGTTAATCTTCTCAAACTTAATAAATAATCCACTATCCCGACAGAACTCCTCACTGTGTAGTACAACCTTAACTCCTTAGATCAGCTAATAACGCCCAGATCTTAACAACTAAAGCTAAGAACTCGGTGGTGATGCCGAACTCCCTGCCAAACACCCTTAGACTCATGACCTCACATCAACAGTTCAAACAACCTCAAAAGCCATCTTAACTTATCAAATCTCCTGTACTCATAATTTGCCCTGATAAGTTAGTTCCTAGTCCATTATTCTCACTGTGTTTATCCTATAACACTAGTTTGTTTAACCTGTAGCTTTGCTACTTGTGCTTATATTAAGTCATTGTCATTTCCTATTCTTATATTGTAAATGTAACTTGCTCTCATCATGTATTGCTTTTATGTTGGAGCTTTTCTCCCCGGGCCTCTACTGAAAAGGGATATGTATCCAGCTGGACTAGCCCGGTCAACAAATGTAAAATAAATAAATAATAAATAAATAAATATTTTGTCCATATAATTCTAGTGTCATTTATGCCATGTATGCAGTATCAAGTTATTTGCCAGACAAGTAACATTTCATAGGATCATGGTAAAATACTAGGCTATCAGTTTTCAGACTATTACAAGCCTGACCAATAACTAGAGATCAGAATAATGTACCTTGTATCACTAAAGTAAAGACCTGAACCATTATGGCAACCCTTCCTGTCTATGTTCATCAAATAAAAGTCTATTTTTTTATTTTTTTTTTTTAAATCCTTGGATATGTAATTTTCTTATCTGGATATTCTCAAACAAGCCACCATTTTTTCGTAGGTAGGTACTAGGCTATCAGCCCAGCGGCCTACGTAAGCCTAGCCAACAAGGTTCCCTAGCCTACGCCACCCAAGAAAGTTATTTTCCTGTGCCACTGTCGAGCAGAGACACAGAAGTGATCCCCGGGGTGTATTTCCTATTTCCCATCCACTCATCAAGATTTTTCTTGAAGAGTGCTAATGAAGAACTTTGCTTGACATACAGGTTCATAGGTAGGTACTAGGCTATCAGCCCAATGGCCTACGTAAGCCTTTCTTGCAATAATGCCACTTCTGCTACACATATGAAACTACTGCTGCTGAAATGCTAATCTCTATCCACACACACATTACACAAACACATGCATACATATGTCATAGACTCTGAAAAGGCTGGAATTGTGAAATAATGCATTTTAGTGTAGGCATTTTTTTTTTTGCAAATTATATGATATTTCCACAAAATGTACATAACAGACAATGTTTATTACATTTGCTGAAGTTGTGTCACTTTTTTCTTAAAGAAATTATATACATGAAAACAATTATTAGATATCTAAAATTTCACTGTATGCAAGTTTGCATTAGTACTGAGCATGGTTATGCTTTACTTTGGTGGGTAAAGTGTTAAATGTAGCAGGTCTTAGTGGCAGCTTGTACCTATCACACCCTTTTATCTTCTTACCTATTTTTTATGATGCATGGTTCTAGAGGATCTGTAAAATACAACATACCATGCAAACTAATGCCTAAAGCAATGCATATATTCCATCATCAGTATTATGTTTCAAACAATCCGTGCATGTATTTGCCTAGTGTAGGCAAAGGAAGAAGGTTTTATGCCTTAAACCACACAGTGGCATACAGTGGCCAGTGCTGGGTATCGCACAATACAAAAAGTCTTGTGCTTCAGACTTACAATACATGCTGTGTACTGATGTAAAGTATATAGCATTATGCTTTATGCTATTGCAGCTCATCTGGCAACAATGAAGGAAGACACAAACTAACTGGGCTTTATTATACCATGGGGCAATATAAAATGCCAAGCATTATGATAGCACCAGGTTTTCTGGGCCTTAGTCCAGCTTTGCATATCTGAACCTATACTGTGAGGCAGGAATAATTTCCTTCATTCCAACACACAGTCAAATGATGAGTGTTTGTAAGCAATTAAAAAATGTAAATCACTGGGGCACAGTTTGAAGAAATATAGCATACCTTGAGTTTCAGAACTATAAATAACCAGACCAACTAGAAATAATACTAGCAGCTCAATCATAGACTGGATACTTGTCTCTGACCCCAACAAATTCTCCAAAACAGCTACTCTTCCCTGCAATATCAGCGACCACCAACCAGCATAGGCCATACGTAAACCCCCCCGACTACCCAGCCAACATCACTACATAATGCGGACAACCCTCAGCAATTTCAACCCACATACTTTTACCAACCATCTAAAATCTGTAAACTGGAATATTCTAAAAACCCTCCCACTAGATGAAGCAGTTGAATTTTTTAATTCAACCTTCCTAAATATCCTAGACAGCCATGCCCCTCTCCATTGCAAAAGAGTAAAATCAAAACACACCACCTGGCTTAGCAAAAGTACCAGACAGGCTATGCTCACTTGAGACAAAGCCTGGAAAAAATGGCAAAGAACTACAAATCCCACTGACCTCCAACTGTATAGACAACTCTGCAACAAAGTAAAATGCCTAATCATAAATAATAAAAGAGATCACTATATTCAACTACAGCATAATTATAAGCAAAATCCAAGACATTTCTGGACCTCAAGTCTCCTCATTATTAAACCCTGGGGCAAAAAGTAACCCCTGTCCATACCCAGAAAAAACACCATTAAAAAATTGCTTCTATCTTCAACTCATACTTTACAGAAACTATCGCAAACCTTACTGCCTCCTTCCCACCTCCACCTAGTCAACCTAATCACTACCCCAATAATAACAAACCTACAACCCCTTCCACTAGTACATTTTCTCTCTCCCCCATCCCTACCTCTACTATAATCAGGCTCCTTCTCAAACTAAAGCCAGGAAGCAATGCCCCCGACAACCTACCAACCGAGAACCTAAAAATATCAACTGCAGCCATATCCTACCCAGTCAGTATACTCCTAAATAGATCAATCCAAGAATCCTACATACCCACCATCTGGAAGAAAGCATATATCCTTCCCCTGCATAAAGGTGCTAACAACTCTGACACCTCTAATTTCTGCCCAATCACTATACTTTCCCCCATTTCCAAGATCCTAGAAAAATGCATACACTCCCAGCTCCAGCAATATCTACTACACAACAATCTTCTTTCCCCCTATAAACACAGTTTTAGACCAACCCACAGTACTATCACTGCTCTGCTATCTTTCACAAACACTGTTAACCAAGCTCACAATGAAGGAAGACTGATCTCGTCCCTCTTCCTCAATCTCTCTAAGGCATTCGACACTATCTCCCACTCCCTTCTCCTCTCCCAAGCTTTCCACACTGGGTATATCTCACCACCTTTACTCTGGTTTTCCAACTACCTATCCAATAGAAAGAAATCCACTAGATGGGATGCTTCCACCTCACCATTCCTACTCACTCTCACTGGAGTGCCTCAAGAATCCATATTAGGCTCCCTTCTTTTCAATATTTTTATCAATGACCTTTACTCTTGTGCTCCCAAACAACTTGGTTATTCAATATGCAGATGACTCAACTATAATCTGCACCACCACAACCATACCCGAATTACTCACACACACTCAGCAAGCATTCTCATCCATTGAAAACTGGATGTCCACTAACCACCTTGCACTCAACCCAAACAAAACCAAACTTCTTCACTTCACTCCAAAAAAAAAAAAAAAATCATAGTAAACAAACCCGACTTCAAAATCTACTCACTCAACAAAACCACTTTAGAAGTTGTCCTACATACAAAACTGTTAGGTGTTACCATTGATGAAGGCTTAACCTTCGATCATCATATTCGCAACACAACAGCATTTAAAAAAAACACCAAAAGCTAGGAACTCTATATAGACATAAACACTTCCTAAGCCCCACCACCAGACAAACCCTGGCCTCTACATTCCTACTACCAACCTTATTATATGGTGCCTCCTTACTCACAAACATTCGCACATGTCTAAAAACCAAAATGGAAATCTGTTATAACAAAATCGCAAGATTCGCAACCAATGCCACCTACTCCTCCCACCACTGTTCCTCACTTCACAGACTAAAATGGCTTGAATTACCACAATACCTCACATATCAACAGCTTACCATAGCCCACAAAATAATATATAAACCTCTCAAATGTCCAGCCCTTTCCTCATCACTAACTCAATACTACCCAAAAAGACCCATCAGATCAAGCAATGAGACCCTGCTAGTTGTTCAAAAACCTAAACTTCCCTCTGGTCTGGCTCTCTGTTCGTTCTACATTGCCAAACTCTGGAATTCACTCACATCAGGACTCAGATTCACCACTGATGCTATCTCCTTCAAAAGTACCCTACATCTCTAACTACCCACTGGCAATGCTCCTGCTCCACACCCCATATAACCTGATCCCCACTGTTACTACTATCTCGCCCATCTTTACTATCCATCCACCTTTCTTCCCCCACTACTGTCACTCTCTTACTCATTTCACATTCTACCCCCCACACCCGCCACACAAAAATCCTCTACTATTCCTTTCTATATTCTAACTTAGTAACACTATTCTACTCACATTCTCCTCTTAAATACTCACAGTCATCTATCACCTCTTCCTTCCTTATACTTCATACTACACTAGGACCTATTTAATGATTACCAAATGTCTTTACTATATAGACAAGGAATATTAACTTGCTGTTATCCAATAGTAGTTATTACTCCCATTTTGACTTTGTTGTTGGCAATTTTACTGTTGTATTAATGTCAATTAATGTCAATTTTACTGTTATATTGTACTTATGTAAATTTTAATGTTAAATTGTACTTCTATCTCCTGGAGCTTTCCTCCCCAGGCCTCCACTGAAAACGGGCTCATTTTGGCCCAGTAAACATTCCTGGTAAACAAATGTAAAATAAATAAATAAATTAAACAATTATCAGATACAACCTGCAAATGGGATAAATTTAACCAAAAGATGCAGTGAATTAGAGGTTAGACAAATTATGGATTCTAGTTATGCACACTGTGTGAATGCACATTTTCTCTATGATAATTAAGCTAGAAAAAATGCTGGCACATTATTTGAAAAAGGATAGGTAATTATGTCCAAATTGAAGAAAAAACAATACTGGGTGGCAGAAATAAACATTTAAATCTTACTCATACCCCTAAGAACATTCCTGAGTAAAAAAAATAAGAACACTGCTGCACTATTATGAAGAAACTGTAGAGAATTTTTTTTTTTCTGTTTTTTATGAATTGTATTAGTATATATAAGTATATGACTATGGCATTTATGATTTTACAGTTGATAAAAAAGAGCTTAGACTAATTACTTGAATGCCACAAAAAGAACATACACATAGACAATGACAGTTGCATCTTTGGTTTTTAAGTTGCATGAGGTGGATTTCTATGGCTTGAATTATCAAAGTAGATCCCAGTATTTATGTTCCATTCATAAGAAATGAGAGGAAATTATATATAATTATTTAAAATCCTAATTCCACATTTCTGTGCTCACTCTGTATACCCTCACATTTCTCTTATCATTTAATTAATTTAATAGAACATAAATACACATCTGTTTTTTTTTTTTTTTTTTTTGCTGCTTTAATTTAACATTTCATTCAGCCGATTTCAGTTTCTGTCTAATGCACTTGACACTTTAAATTGAGAAAGGATAAGGAATAAGGAGGCATTTCTTCCATAGCATTTGGATGACGTACCATGCAATGTGTGAGTATGATGTATGTTTAAATGCAGTTTCTTGTCTGCAGAGCATAAAGCATGATTGGAAATGGGAGATGTATGACACCAAATGAAGTGAAGGTTTTTAAATCTAATATGTAATATAAAATTGTGCCATATGTCATATACAATATACACATTCTCTGCATCATCATACCCTATAAACATTAGCATAGTGCTTATCAATGTTACTGAACAGACACAGGTGTATCTAGCAGCCTTGTACAAAATTCTATCAACATTTCATCTCAGCAGAAGTAGATCTGAAATATACAAAACAAAATGCAGTAGCTTCTACATAAAAGGGGACATAAAAAAGGTATTTTGTACACTATGTAGGTACAGTCACACCCCCTCCACTCATCTACACTTTTGGCATATCATCAAAGCTACTAAAATTCCCCAGGATCACCACATTCACTCTCTTTGCTAATAACTAAAGTAGAAGTTTAGACAATGGACAAGCAAAATAAAGGTGCAGAAACACCTCAAAATACCCTAACCCCTTAAAACAATGTATATACCCAAATGCACTATAAATTTGACAAAAAAACTTAATTAAATTAAAAAATGAAACATGGGCTAAGACTGCATTTCTGCCTTCAGTACAATGGGGAAAAGGAACTCTCACACTGCACATATCAAATGTGCATATATCATCCAGAAAAAAATATGATTGACATGTATCAACCACTAGAAACCAGAATCATTATTATTAGAGTGAAACATTTAAAAATAAAAGGATAAAATAAAACAAACGTTATCTGCAACTCATCAGCTCAGAAATAGCATTAATGGCAAACTGGCTTGATTCTATCAAAAGTAAAAATGAAATATACATAAATTAAACTATAAAACAAACAAATCTTAACATAATCCTTTCTAAACTGCTAAAATGCATCAAAATGAACTGTCAGTGTAAAAAAAAGATGAAAACACATGATATACAACAGGAGCAAACATAGACTAGGAGACAGTCTATTCAGACAAGCCTATGCAAACTAATAGAAAAATAAACAGTTACCTTAACCCCTTGGAGTCAATGGGAAATACTGCACTAGACATCAAAGAACACAAAAAGAATGATAAGTGGTATACAAATGGGTCTGCTTCGCATGATGCATGAACTACTTTGCATACCTTGTACTGCAGCATTAGGAAACTTGGTTTGTGAATTTTTGCTTCACCAGTTATATCTATAAAGATGCAGTACATATTTCATGTCTGACACACCAGATCTTCATGTGTTACACATACCAATAGATATATAGATAAATAGGGGCTCTGATGTTCAGGGGAAGGGAACACTTAGTGAAAACATACTTTACTACATTTTAAATGTAAATTTCCTTTTCTTTAGGTTTCTACATTTTTTTTTGGCAGGGGTGGGAACAGCTCCTTCTATTTTATTTGTGGGATATATATATATTTTTTCCATGTCTTTCTTGTATTTAATTGTCTTTTTTACCTGGTAGTGTCACTTCTTTCCTTTAGGCTACTGTGGTTCATAGATGCTTCCTAGACTAATGATCTAGTTCTAATATCTTTAGTAAGATGAACACAGAGCCCATTGAATTATGAATACAGATAACCCGGGGCAGGAAGACATTTACATGTTACCCCTATCCATGTTGAACAAGGATGCCAGTCCAGGAGTGAACTTGTATTTTACGGGTTCATATTACGTTATCGAAAGATAACGTAATCGAATGCTCAGAACTTCGAAACGGCCACATTTCGAACCCTATTTTCCAATCCACTCATCCAAATTATGCTTGACGAGAGTATGAGACATACTTTGCTTTGATTTTAATGGAAGGGAAGATGATTCCAGCGAAGTGGTATTCTCCTGGAGATATATCTGTCCCTCCAGCATGTTCTGCTTAAGTTATTGAAGAGCTTGAGATCTATTGAGTCAGTCTTTCAGCCACTGTTGCAGTTGTAGATATTCAGTAGATCTGAAAGGATGGGGTCTGTAGAGGCTCTGTAAGGGAGGCACAGAAGCCGAAAAGTGATCTGGCAGTGTGGGGGCAAGGGAGTGAAGTTAGAGCTAAATGTATCCACAAGTAGATTAGCCATATCCTCTTGATTACAGTATGTGATATGATTTATTATTAGCTCTGCTCAGTTTTGAGCATACTTTCTGAGGTTTCTAATATAGTTAAAGAAAGCTCTGTGATTGTCTTTTGCCAAGGTGGCTATTTTTACCTCATAGCTTGCTAGCTTTTATATGTTTAATGGAGACTAGATTTCCCTGTTAAGTTTGGCAAGAGCATTTTTGGCATTTGGAGGGTTACATTTATTTTTATATGCAATGAGTTTTTTTCTTTTATTATAGAACATGTTTATATTTGGGTTCCACCATATCGATGTATTTTTAAATTTGGCATTATATTTAGGGTCTATATCATATGAGCAAATCGCACAAATTGTGAACGCTCATAATATCGAATGTACCAGACCTCAAACTTCCTATTGTGGGGGGTTGCACCCCCAACACCCCCACTAAATATATATTCCAACTCCAAGACCGCACTACAGTGAGGAAAGGGCAAATATCCCATTCTTCACTGTACCACAATCTCAGAAAAAGCACTTCAAGGTCCGGTACATTCGATATTATGAGCGTTCGCAATTTGTGCGATTTGCTCATATGAAATAGACCCTTACATTTATTAGGGAGGAGGTCAGATGCTCTTATACAGCTAGTTCCATGTGCATCAAATTTGAGTGGTGAAGGATTTCATATTTGGTGAGGGTCATTAAGGTGTAAGGGAATGTTGAATTTTGCCAGGTTATCACTCAGTTTTTACAAGATTACATTTAGTATAATCTCTGAACTGTTGGAGGATGCTTCCAGCTTCAATGTTATGGGAAATATGACTGATTTATGGTCTGATTTGGCTAGGGAGGATATTGCAACTGGTAGGAAACAGAGCTGTCCCGTATTGATTGAATCAAGTCCAGGATGTTGTCTTCCCTAGTATGGGTGCGGATAGTCCAGTACCTTTGTATTTATGAAGTCCAGAAATCTCTGGGCATGCATATTTTGGGATGTATATATTTCCCAGTTTCAAAATTTCTAAGACAGTGTTGGTGTGGGTGGGAGCAACTGCTGTTTAAATGTCTATGCCTGAGATCTGCTGAAAATACTAAGAATTAAGTAGAAAAATATTTTTTTTTAATACAGACTCAAATATATAATTATATATAAAACATATGAACACATCTGGCTATTAGATATGACAAACATGTATTCTCAACACCAGAGTTACAGAGTACTTAGGAAAAAATGATTCTGTGTCTGAATGAATAATCATGTGATAAATTAAA
Organism: Protopterus annectens; assembly: GCF_019279795.1. Lineage (NCBI taxonomy): Eukaryota > Metazoa > Chordata > Ceratodontiformes > Protopteridae > Protopterus > Protopterus annectens. Next base: position 673,838,200 of record NC_056726.1, on the reverse strand, counting down.
TTCACTTAACTGTATAATAAAGTCTCCATTATCCTTAAATTAACCTAGAACTTCTGGCAAATACTTTTTCAGGTCTTTCTTGAGAGATATATATATAAATGGTTTCAGCCAGCTACATCCTATCAGAGACTGCCAGGTAGATTGCGGTGTTCAGAAGACTTTTGTGTATCTTTGGATAACTGAATAGATAGACAATGCCAGATTCCATCTGACAGGTCACCCCCTCCTAAATTCAGGTGATATATAAAATTATTTACACTACCGGTCATAATTTTCAGTATTAAACTTGAATATCAACATCTGCTTAGAATGTAAAACAGATATATTTGCAATACAGGCAGCAGCATCTAAAACAATAGTTATTTTAGCTGGTAGTCTAATAATAGTTACATTCCTTTTCAAAGACTCAAATGTCATAAACAGTCTCAGTAGCTCAACCAGTAGCACACTTGTCTCTGGTGTAGAAAGATATGAGTTCTGTTCTTACATCAAGAAGCTGGTTTAATCTTCAAATGATAACACTGTGGCACAGCATAATAGGGGTGCTGTACTCCTGAGTTTGTCATCCTTCAGGTGAGACATTAAACCAAGGCCATATCTGCCTGTGCTAGTGGTATCTCAGGTGGATATAAAAGATCCCATGCCACTTATCAAAAAGAATAGGGGTAGCTGTATTTAAATATGCATCTTAAACATCACACCAATTCCATTCTACTTACATTTCTGCAATATGTATGACATTTACAGTATTTACAATATTTATAATACTTACATTTGACATCTTCAGATGAATAAACCTTAACATTTTTTTATTCTGCTCTCCATCCTTTACTCCACAGCCTTCTTTTTATTTCAAGCAACACATCTCCATCATTCCTATTTTTATTATGTAAGACCTCATTAAATCTTTTTAACAGCACCCATACTGTAACCATCTATATACTATCCTATCCATCCTGTCAACTTCACATTTTATATCCATGTTTATATTTCCAAGACTTTCCATTTTCACTTGTTTTGATTTTTTCCCATGAAGTCTTCATTCTTTTTACAATCCAAAACAAATGTTTTGTCATTTCTGCTGCATTACTTTGTTTTCATTTTCTCTCCTCTACTGCTTTGATTTTTTTACTCCTTTTGCAGGCAGCTATCCAATAATTATCTCCACAAAAAATCTCCAGCCTCATAAAATGTTAAAATATTTCTCCTCTGTTTTTGTTGTTTTTTTAAATCTCACCCTTATGATCTCTGTATATTGAATATTTCTCCATTAATATCTTATGCCTTTCTTTCCCTTTTTGGTATCTTTTTTCTCCTGTTCTTATTTTTCTTTTGCTCCATCTCACCCTCTTTCCAATAGATTTAACTTCTTTCTGCTCTTGTCCTTCTACTGTTTCTGAGTCACCATCTTCCTCTTGTTCAGTTGCTTACCCAACATGCTTATTTTCTCTTTGCATCTGAATCTCATATGCCATTAATCATTCCCCTTGCTCTTTTTCTTTACCTTGAATTGTATTTCTTTCATTCTCTTCCTCACTTATGTCAGCCATCTCACTTTCTTCCTGCATATTGTTTTCTATATATTCTCTTTCCTTCTGCTCAGTTTCTTTTTCATGTTCCCATTCTTTTTCTGGCATAGGACATTCAAACCACCAACGGTGAGACTCATTAGCAGTATAACCTTACTCCTCACATTGCCCACATCTTTTTGTACATTACTGAATCAAATGTGCTTCATTGCCAAAATAAATCAAGCCTTTGGTTGTCACCTATACCTTACAGTTGTTCTTTTTCCATTTATTATTGCACTATTTGAAATATGCTATTATTGTCCATCACGTATAGCCAGTGTAACCCATATTTCTCAACTGCCCATTCTGTTATCACACATTTTCTTTATGTCATGCACTTTGCCACATATTGTAAGAAAAAACATTTTAAGTTCAAATTCTTCTATGTCTGAAGTTCTGAATTGCACACTATTCTTTTTAATTGCAAGCAAAAGTTCTGAAAAATAATGTTTCTCCAAGGTGATATGCTATTTCATTTATCTATTTCACCCATAATTTTTTCTGTACTTGAAAAAAGGCTCAAAAGTCACTTCATAAAAATCTGTCAACTCTAGGTATCAAAGCTATTTATGTCTTTTAAATTAAATTATAATGGCTGCAAAATATTTGGGCAGCCGTGGTGGTATAGCAGTTAGCACTGTCACCTCACAGCAAGAGGTCTGATTCTTGGCTGGGGTGCCTTCTTTGTAGAGTCTGCATGTCTTCCCTGTGGTCGTGTGGGTGTCCTCCAGGTGTTCTGGTTTCTTCCCAGATTCCAAAGACATGCAATAGGTGGATTGGACACTCCAAAATTGGCCATTTGTGTGAGTGAGTGGTATGGAAGAAATACTGTGGCAGGGCTAGCCACCTTGCTGTGTAAACCTTGGCTCAAGATAATTGTCACTGTTGAAAGTGACAGTCTGACCCCATGTGCAAAATGGCAAAAAGGCGTTGAAGATGGATGGATGTAAAATATTGCCCATAATGTCATACCTGTCTAGAGCAGCACTGGTTTTGCTTCTTAGTTTTATCATTGGTCTTTTTTCTGAAAGTGCTGCCCTTCTTTTGCAAACAAGCACCTCACTGACTGTTATATACTGCTTCTTGTTCCTTGTCTTATGCACTTGCATTTTTTTACTTAATTTCTGTCTTCTAGATTACTCAGTTGTATATTCTTAAACTTGATTACCCATCAGCCAAACATGCCTCTGTATTTTCAGCCTCTGTAATCTGCTTCTCTGTCACACTGCCAGCTTCATTAGCATCTACAGTACTTGATCCATCACAGCAGGTCACCTCCTCATTTTCATTTGGTTCTCCTTCCACCATTAACTTCTGCAATATCCCCGCATCCAAACCTCCACTCTCCAAATTTCTAAATAGGATTTCATCTTGCTGCAGTTTTTTCTCAAAAAATTCTCCAACAGCAATGTTTACTCTTCCTCCATATTAGAATTATCCGAGCACTAATGCTGGTGCCATTTAGAGTTCAAAAAGAGAAGGTTTTTTTTACTGATATATACATTACATATTATTTACATATTTACATCAATTTACAAATCTCCATACATTATAAACTTCAGTTTAAGCATTCCTCCACTCTTTTATCCACAACAAAAACATTATTTTCTCCAGAATCTTTGTCAAAGTCCATTTTCCATTGTATTTAATTTTATTTAGTCTCTCGTTCCATATAGTGCATGAAACATAAAATATTACTCTGTATATTTTTTCACTTCTACCTGTTTTGTGCTTATCATTTTCCATAAATTCTTTTTTCTCTTCTAAACCCAATTCCTTTTCATTAATTATCTTTATTCCTTTTCCTATTCTTATATAGTCTTAATTTTCCTGTATTTTAACTCATATAGCCACATGATCCAAAAAAATCCAGCATACTTAATTCTTTTGTTTTACTTTAAACTATCAGATATTTAAAAATAATCAATTTCTGTCCTAATTTCATTCCCTTTGTAGGTCCAGTGGTTATTCTCCCATACACTTAACTTTCTACTTCTCATAATTTCTTCAACCATTTTGACATCACAATTTCTCTTATTTTTTCTTAAATTACAATTAATATCACCCACCACTATGTTTATATTTACACAAACAAATTCAAGAATATTTTTAAACATAATTTCTCTCTCTTTTTTTGTGTGTGTTACATATGCATATAAAGCTATAATTTTATACACATATTTTTCCATCTCAAGTCTATTATCATAATCCGTCCTAGTTCCACTATGGTTACAGCTAATATTTTAATGCTTTCTTGACATAATATACATATGCCCAAGCATGTTTCTTTCACCATGTTCCAAACTATCCCACCATTCCAAAGTTTTTCAGTTTGTGTCCTGTCTTCCTCTGTTAATAATCTGATATCTTCTAAAACAATAATATGTGGATCTGCTGCAGCACACCACTGTAATATACCTATTCTCCTTTTAAGATTTTTCATACTGTTCACATTTAAAGCTAAGTTCAGCTTTTAAGAACAGTTAGTATAATAACATATTTATCCCTTTCCTTTCTTATTTTCTCTAAGCATTATATTTTTGAATTTTCTTTTCCTTTATTTAACTCTTTTCCGTCAAATTCTTTTTATTTCTTACTCTATGCCAGTCAGCTTCTTCCTCACTTGTCTCCTCTGTTTCTTTCTCCTTGGTACTTTCTTTAACTTCATGTACAACCTCTTTATCAGTCTCATCTTTTTGTACGTTTGCTTGTATAACACATTCTATCTCTTCCCCAAGTATCACTTCATTTATATTTTATTACACATTCATTTCACGTTCTGGCCATGACTGAACAGTATTGACACATTTTTTGCACTTTAAACTTATATTGTTTTGGCTTTGTTTTACCACAGAAATAACATCTTTTATCACATTCATTTATTAAATGATAATTTTTTACACAAAAATAACAAGTCCTTGGTTGACCCCTGCATTTCACAAAACCCCTATTAGCATTAATAATACTAGGTGAGTGCATAACATTATCATTTTCCATTTTCAGTATTACACTACATTTCCATCCCCCAATCCATAGCTCTCTTTCATCATATGTTTTTGCAGTGTCCATTACTTCTTTACATATAGTTAACAAATGTTCTTTCAGCTCCTTTGCTTCAACTTCAGTTTTAAACTGGATGATTATTATTTTTTGTTTGTTTGTTTGTCTGTAAAAAACTTGTACCACATATTCTGGCCATGGATATATATTTTTCTTTTGTTCATATGCACCAAAAAAATTCCATGGCCTGCCCTGTCTCAAATATCAAGTCACAAAAAGTCTGTTTATTAATTAAAATAAATGTTCTTACCTCTTTTGCTTTGACACCCAGAGGTGCTATGACAGAGTCCCAAACCTCATACCTGTCCAAACTTTCTTCTTTTTTACCGCTCACACATACTGCATACTTCTTTTTTGGTTCTTTTATTTTTTCTTTCTTCTTTGTTCCTTCTCCAACAGTTTTTACATAAGTTTTTGTCTCTGGAATTTTTTCTGGCACAGTCTGTTCTTGTCCGTTTTCTTCTTCTTCTTCTATTTTTTCCACAATGTCTCTCCAGGAAATTGCTGCTCCATTTTCTGGCTCACTTTGGTTTACCATTTCTTCCAAATAATTATCCTGCAACTCCTCCCACTTAATTTGAGGGTTATAATTATGCATTTTTCAGAGGTAACTGTCTCCTTCAAACAATGTCCTCTGAAAGTTTTCCTCTGAATCCATCTCTGTTTCAGCTACAATCTCCTTTCCCTCCAATGTCACTATTTTTTCAGCAGCCACATCATCAGAAAAAACTTTTGGCAGCAATTCTACCATTTCAATTGCATTTTCAGCAGCTTTCATTCCAGTTTCAGCAAAAGTTGAATCAGCCATGTTTTCTCCTTGTTTCTCCAAGCTACCTCTGCACTTAGAACAGGGACAGGAAGTCCACTGTGTCACACACAAATGCTTCCCCCTACCACCAAGAGTAGGGGAATTTCCCCAGTGCCATGGCCAAAATTCCTTTAGTCAGTATAAATACCACCTCAGGTCTCTCCTGAAAAGAGACCATTGGGCTAGTGGAACTAACCTAATCAACAAAGTGTAAATAAATAAATTTATTTTGGGTCAGACTGGAGAACCTATTACTGTGAAATGTTCAACAAGCTTCTCGAATCCTTTTTAGAAGACTCAGAGGATAAACTGACAATGGAAGTGCTCAGAGTGATAAATGTCATTACTTGGAAAATGCTAGAAAACAAATGAACCGAGTAACATAAAAAAGATATTTTTAATGACAAAGCTTTCAGGTCAAAAACCCTTCATCAGTGTTTTTGACCTGAAAGCTTTGTCATTAAAAACTTCTTTTTTACGTTACTCGGTTCGTTTGTTTTCTTGCATTTCTCATAGTGAACTGTTTTACTTAAGTTCATGGTTTTGTGCTTATTACTTGGAAAATGTAATGTTAAATCAATTATTATATACAAACAAATGTAATCCAGGGGTACCAACACTAAATCAGCCCTGATAGTAGGACCAGATCACACAAGAAAAATGCCATTTTGTACTGGTGGCAAATGTGAGGATTTCCATCAGGCAGTAAAAGATACAGTATCACAATAAACCAGCTGAGGTATTATGAAATGATATAGCTAAAAAAAATCTCAGAAAGAGTCCTTACCATTTAAAAACACTGATGAGATATTCATGGCTAAGGAATGTCAACCAAAATGTTTACTGCAACCATTCTGATGAAGGAGGATTATGTTGTTTAAAGCAGAAATGTGTTTTCTTGAGCACAAAGAGAAGTGGCCTTTGTGGCATTACTGTGTGTAGTGTCATGTTTATGTTCAGGTTAAATGAATGTAGATTCAGCCTTTATAGTCTCACAAACATTCTCAGGTTATTTATTGCTAACAAATGTGATAGAAAGAAGTGAGCAGCTCACAAATGAGTGTCCAAAAGTCTCTGTATATCTGTTGTACGTAGAGGATATCACGAGAAGGTAGCAGTAATGGTAGGATCAGTTTTAAAATATGTCTGGCAAGGTTGCTATATAGTATTCCCTCTCACAAGAACTTATCAATATGTACAGCTGAGTCAGACAGCTGCACAGTGCAGCAAATTTATACAGACTTAGTTGTATAATTTTGTTTGGATATCACATCTGTTTGCAGTTTTCAAAATACTATCATCTTACATCTAAATTACTGCATTTGGCAACTGTATTACAGCAGTTCAGTTGCACTAATAAAATAATCTATATTGGGCAATATTTGGCAACATTATTAAAAGTTGTTTGGTTAGTGAGATCAGAGAGATAGTTGGCATTCGTTAAAAACACTGCAAACAGACGTGTCTGTTACACAAAAGAACATTTCTAGCTTTGTGCATTACTGAGTATCTTACTAGTTATGTTTAGAAATGAATGTAACTTTGAAATCAATGAATCTGTTTCTTTGAGTAGTGTGAAGTTAAGGCTTTGTGCATTCATTTGTTATTAAAATGTGCTTTCCATTTTTTATGTATAAATCCATAAATTAACGGCTGTACTCAGTTTAATTTAAAGAGATGCCTGATTCTTTACCCCCACAACAAAAGAAGAGCAGTTAAGACAAGAAGCAAGTGCGACTACAGCATACCGTTTTTTATCCAAAAGTATGTTTGTGTTAGGTCTAACAATCCAACATCAGATATTACAAAGAGTAAATCTGACTTATAAACACATGACCTTTGCAACAGTGATATTGATTCTGTGGAATTTTAGACAGTACAGCAAGTAAATGGACATTTTTTTCAGTTTACTATGTTTGAACTCATTATAGTTCAGTAATCTTGTTTGTTATAATTTGTAACATTTGTCACGTAAAAGAACAAAATCTGCTATATGTGTATGCAGAGAATACTTTAAATATATATTACCTAATGAAATTGTTCCTCTGAAGTGGTGACTTATTAGCTTTCTGTTGACAGATAAAGATAGTGTTAACAGCAGCAAAGTCAACAATGATACTCCAGAAATTCTTCATAACAAATGCTTTTCAAGTCCCTTCCACTGGAAGTGGGTTTAGGCAAATAAGCAAAAATGTGCCAAGAGCAAAATAAGTGCCTGCATTTCAGCAAATTGATGGATCTAGCAAACAATTCAAAGTAATTCATATCAAAACTATACTGTCATTACTTTAAATAGGGAAAACAATATAAACGTAATAAATTAACTACCAAAGTAGACTTCAAAAATCCATTTGATAAAATAGAAAAAAAAATTACTTACAAATCTTAAATAAAACAATTTTAGTTTGAGGACATGATGGACAAGCCAAAACAGAAAAAGACAGATAAAAGAAAAGAAGAAAAAAGAAGTGCTATAAGAGGCAATTTCAAATGCTTGAAAGTGAAACATGAAAACTAGAATCTGTAGATAATTTGCTTGGTACACAAAGTTGCACATGAGGTTTTGTGTATTGCAACAAGATGAGCTAATTCATAGTCTTCCTGCTGTGCTAGTAAACAGCAAAAGTTTTTAAACTGCATGTAGGTGCAGTAGTCTGTGGCCGAAGTCTATCGCAGGCACTTCTTTGGAAACAAATTTAAGCAGAACCAAGATATGTACATCTCTCTACCAGGCACTGAGTTAAAACCTGGTAGGAATAAAGCAGACAGATTGCTAATCCAGGTAAGTAGTACATTGCAGCATGTGTATTAGAGACAAGGCTGAGTGCATACTTGTTTGTGTCTGTGCTACTTGCTTTAAGGGGATGGTAAGGAACTCAGACCTTTTTGTACAGGGCAATTTGCACTTCTATATAATATGATTATGAATCCCATCTTACGCACATCTGCCATAAATTACAGATAAAAATCAATGGAGTCTTACTTATTGTAGACTCCGTGATAGAGTCATAATTTAGAGAACTGTTAGAAACTACAGCAGGCTCTTCACATTCCTTATAGATTAATGTCTAGGTTGGTTAATTTACCCTGAAACAATTTTTGTTTTGCATTACTAAATGATTTAAGAAATATCACTTAAAAGAGATGAAGGCGTACAGTGCTGTTGTAGTTAATTCTTTCTGTAAGCCCAAAGTGTTGCATCAGTGCTGCATAATGCAGGCACTGACACCCTTTCTGTGTCTGCAGTTATAGTAGCTCAGTAAAGCTAAACAAGACAAAAGCTGTCTAAGAACATAGAGGCTGAGGTAAAGAAATGCACTGTGTACTTATTTAGTTATATATTTGTTTTTTTGTTCATTCATTTATTATTTGTTATATATATTTTGCTATCAGAGTGTCTGTCTGGGCTGTTTTGACTAAATGGCTCAGGATCAGAAAAATGGGTCTCAGTTATATAAAGCGCCTAGTACAGATATATCAATTTACATGATTGCAAAAAATGAGATTCAGAGGTATCTTTAGCCACAACAAATATTTCTTTTTCAGCTAATTTGCATGTCTCTAAATTTCAAATATTTGCAGTCAGTGCAAAAGTACTTTGCTGGAGTAATTATCTCTGGCAGTCTATGCATTGTGTTGGAACACACAAAGCAGACAGACAGATACACACACACACACACACACACACACACACACACACACACACACACACACACACACATGCATGCACACGCACATGCATGCACACGCGTGCGCGCACACACACCCACACACACACACACACACACACCACCATTGTGTAAAAAGATGACAGTGGCTGTCTTCCACTCAGCCAAAACTGGTACTCAGGCTTTGGTTGAATTGGGCGCCTAATGCTGCTGCAAGTTCCTGCCTGAGTTCATGTAGGTTGCAGCCTGAGATGTTATCGGGTTTTCACTGAATCTTTCAGCCAGCAAGTTTGCTATATCTACTGGAATTTGTATATGTGATGTCCTTGACCACCAGTTCTGAAGAGATCTGGGTGCTACTTTTAAGATTACGGACATATGTGAAGAAGGCCTTATGACTGTCTCTAGTAGATGTGGCCAATTTGGACTCGAAGTTTGCTTTGGAGGATTTCACTAGTGCTCTTATTTGCTTGTTTAGTTAAGGACAGATTGCTTCCATTTGGGCACTTGCTCCTTCTTGGTCCTGGACAGCATTTTTTTTTTCTTTTGTTAGAGAGTTTAATTATTGTAGATGTCCACCAGACTGGTTTACTCTTCCATGCAGAGGATGATTTAGTTCTGTCAGGTATTCCTGATTCCATGCACCTATATAAATGTTCATATAGTAATTTGGTATAGTTTTGGATACTGGTGCCAGTTCCTAGAGGGAGGAGGGGGCTGTGAAGCTGTTTATATCATCCCTGAGGAAGCTGTAATCAGCTTTGGAGAAGTTATTTTGATTGACCCTAGCTGGGGGGGGGGGCAAGGGAGATGGTGACTTTGAACGTGACCGCTTTATGGTCAGATCTTACAAGGGAGGATGATACTGCAGGGATGCTGCAGTGGTTAGTCATGTTGGTTAATATCAAGTCCAAGATATTATCACCTCTTGTGCGAGTATCAATTAGCTGTTCCAAAGCATTTGTATTGACAAAATAAAGGAATCTCAGGACATTTGTGTTCTGGCAAGAGTAGTTCTTCTGGTCTATGTTTGGGTAGTTAAAGTCACCCAGGATCAGGGTAAAGGGTTGAATCTTGATAGATTCAAAGAGGTCTAGATAGGCAGTTTGGGCATCTTGGGTCAGATTTGGGGGCCGTTAGCTATCTATGATTTGTATAGGGGTCTTGTCAATAGTTAACTGCACCTGGAGTGTCTCCTGTGCATCATACTGTTGTCTTCCTTCTTTTTTCACTTTATCTCAGTCTTTTACATAACCCAAATAGCAGACTTCTGTCATGCCTAACTTGCATTTTGTTATGTTTGCTACTAGTGACAACTGATCCTTGTTAGTTACCATAGAAAACTGAACCTCTTTCTAGTTTGCCTGCCTGCCTATGAGCTCTGCACTTCTCATCCATGACACACCCTCAAGCAACTTAGTGCAGGTAATGTAAGATGGCTTGAAGTTTAAGTAACTGGTCATCCCACTCTTCAGAAAACAAGCTGCTGTATATCTGGCATGAGGTCTGTGAATTTTGTCCATCAGCCTGTGGAATGTTATAAGCCCTCCATGAACACCAAGAGGCAGGACATTGTAATTGATGACTTCTTCCAGTTTGGAAAAATGTATTTCCACAGTATATGGAGCCAGTGAAATTTTCATTTTTAGGTTGAAAGTAGACAGAAATTGATCCTTACTCTTATTTTTCAATTATTTCAGCCATGCAGGGTATGTGATATGAATCAAATCTGACTATCTGACTATCTGTTTTACTTTCTGAGGGTCACTGCAATACCTTAGTGACCCATCTAGTTAAAGAATAAGTACAATGGTGCTATTGCAATCACTTTGGGATTTTTGTAAGACCCTAGGGTTTGAGCATTTTCTGTACATCTTTTTAGGTACATAGGTTCATAGGTAATTAGTAGACATGCAATATAGGAAACCATTGAGAGGCCTAGCCCAGTTTTCCAATTGCCATAAAGTACTGTAAAGTTAAGCAACTTACTCTGAGTCACATAGTACGCAAATCGTGGCTGAAGGAATCAAACCCTGGAGTACATGAAGCAGCTCCTTAACAGCTCATAGCCTTAATTCTCTGCACAAACTGGCAGGCAAAAATTGTATTTTCCTAGATGGAACTTAAACCCAAATCCCTGGTTTATGAAGACAGTGCCTTAACCTTTAGGGCAAAGGTGCCAATGGTATTAGGATTTTGGTATGTGGTTAAGTTTCATATTTACATTCTTTCCATGTATGGTTTATATATTGTATTACATTAAAGTGGTTTGACCAGGCAAGTCCAAAAATATCTTTATTTATGAGTAGAAATTATCTTAATCTTCTTCTATATTGACTTCAAGACATCTGTGGGGCCATAACTTCCTCTGCAAACATACTTACTACTGAAACTTTATTTTCTCTACAAGGTTTCAGAACATGTATGTGGTATAACTGTTCTGATTTTATTTTGTAGGATTGTCTCAGCCTATAATTTGCTTCATTATTTTTTAACAGTTTCAAAAGGTCCTTTTTATTTTGCAAAGAACTAACTGTCATAGGTACTAACACATTGAGGGCATAGAGGTTTATGATTGGGTCTCCAATTGTAACCATATTATTATTATTATGTTTTTCAGACACAGATGTAAAGAAATTCACCTTGGTAGTGAAGCTTGAGAGGTGAATCATGGCATCCATGTTGAGAACACACAGTAATTGGTTATGATCAGTAAGACTCATATCTCTTTGCAGTGTGTGGAATTTCATCTACCCTAACTTTTAGATAAAGTGTGGTCGGTCTTAAAAGGGTGCCACCTACTGACACGTTTAGTCACAAAAGAAAAAAGAGCAAAGTGTTTTACCAGTTTGAAAGTCAGTAAGGCACTTAGCAAGTGCTGCTGCACAGAAAGCAAGTAAATATTACTAGAAGAAAACGTCACAGACAGATTTTTTAAATTCTGTTCTAACTCAGTTAAATAAATTACTTACAGAATGACATCTGTAAACTTCAAAGAGAAAAAAAAGAAACATGAGGCAAGTAATTCAGGGATAGTTTACAGTGAATGAAAGATCATTCCATGGAACCCAACTGTAATAGTGCTGGGGGGGGGTTACAATTGTTACAAACCTCTGAAAGTAAAATTACAGTCAGATCATTCCCTACAGAAGTGTTTTACAGGTTTGTTTTTTATTTTATAGTTTTGGAGCATAATCACACCCTCCATGCATTACAAGTACTTTACCCCCTATTTTGAATTCTCTGAGTATTTTTGCTAAATGGTGTCGGTTGTTGTTCTCTCTATGATCAACACCAAAGTCACTATGCCACAATTTGCACCTAACAGTTACTCATAGTATTCAGCCCTTTTAGATAAATGTGGTTGGTCTTAAGAGGGTGCCACCTACTGACACATTTAGTTCTATGTGTGTAATGACAAAGATAACTGGCGTGTATATTGGAGATGTGAGAGTTTGTTAGTACTCTTAAGTATGCACTTTGTGACCCTGCAGAATGGATATGAAACTGCACCATGGAGTATCTTGTGTGGCATGCTATAATAGCATAGGCCCCAGGGCCAATGCTGAATACCACATATTTCTTGTATGTGCAGAACTAGAGCTGTACCCATAGTCATAGCATCAAGCTGAATATCCTCGAGGTTGATGAGAATCCTTTAGAAATTTTGAAAAAGGAGGGCAGAAAATTCTTAGAGATTCCCTGATTTAACTTACCCCTTTCATTGCACTTTTTGGTCACCTCTGCAGCAAAGGAACCAAAAACTGAATCTCTATCCAGAAGAGAAAATAAAATCTCATTACTCACATCCTCTTAGGAAGTTCGGAGAATACAACAAGTCAAACCTCCTCAAAAGAGTACCAAAGGCCATAGCCCTGTAAGAATTATTAACTGAGTCATACACACACTCTGCAAACAAAGAAAAGTGACTAGTACAATAAAATAAACTAAATGATTTAAAGCCTATTTGTTCTCATAACAAGAAATTGCAGACCAGACATTCCTCATACTTTTAAAATTAGTCAGAATAAAAATTAACACATGAGCCTGACAATTCAAAATTCTGAAAAAATCAAATAATCAATAATCTTCCCACGCTTATCAGAAAGAGTAGGACATAAATGAACAGACTGCTTAGCAGCAATAAGAATTATTAAAGCTGTAGCTGCTGGGTCACGTTTGGGAAGAGTTTATAAAACTTAAAAAGACTGAAAGACTTTGGGCAGGATTCACGAAGCCTCTGTGTAAGAGATACATGGCTTACACGGAGGCTGCAGTTAAACGGTGTGATGTCAGCATGTCATGCATATGCATGAGGGCATGCTGAATCACACCGAAGGCTAACACGGTCCGTGGAAGACGGTAGGGGGCGTGTCCGTAGGCCGAGCCCTGCAAGCAGACACGCCCCCAGAAGAGTAAAATTGCCCAAAGTAAACACCCATGACAAAGGCCATGGAAATGTGAATAAACACAACACAACACATGCCCCCACAGACTATGAACATAAAATATATAAATGAACATGTCATATATTTTTTTAAATCATAAAGATGTTTGCCCATGAGTGCGCTCATTTGCGCGGGCGTGCCCGTAGCTTAGCCACAGTTAGCAGTCAGTGGAAAAGGATATAAGAACTAAATAAGGGAAGTAAGCCAAGAAGCAATAGCATAGCGGTAGAGATGTCAGCTGAAGAGCAGGCATTCATGGTTCGAGCCCCCACAACACCAATTTTTATTTTAGTAAAATAAGCACGAAACAAGTCCCTGACAAACATGTACACATATAAAATCATAGTTCATGTAAAATGTAATAAAATAGTCCATTTATTTTGAAGAAATGTGAGATAACAAAATAGTAACAAATGCCAGATGTGCCTATAGCTGAGCTACAGTTTAACAAGGTGAGTGCATCTGCCCGTAGGTGAGCAGTGGTTTAACAGGTGCAAAATGAGTGCCCGTAGGTGAGCAGTGGTTTAACACGCTGAAACTGTGTGCCCCTAGCTGAGCTGAGCGTAATATGCGTGCTGATAGCCAAATGAGGCGTAAACCAGCGTACCCCATTTGCGCGGAGCTGTGCACCACGCCAAAAAGCTAACCAACGGGCAACGTTGAGCAAGCCGTATCAAAACTGCCTTTACACAGACACACCCCTCAGCCTGTCTAGACAGTCATAAAAAATAAAAAGCAGTGACCAGGTTCGAACCCAGGATACTATACACCATAGCCAAGGTACTGAACCACTAAGCCATGACAGCAGTACCTATAAATGCAGTAATAGCAAATATATAGGAATGAATACAAAGTGGAGCATGACAAAGCAGGTTTTGTGAAGTTGATACAATTCCAAAATGGCCAATCACAGATATGTGTGGGAAAAACGGCCTATATAAGCCCCATAGGCGGGAATACACAGCATAAACGATTGTAGAACTGACTTGCAGCCAGAATGACAGGAGTAGGTGAGGGTAGTTGCTTTCGAGCACAGAGGTGGGGCGTTGAGGAGTCCAGATACATGGTCTGGCTCCTAGTCCACAATCATGAGGCCCAGCTCATGCAGGGCCAGGTCCTGTGGGGAGCATATAGGGCTGAGGCGTGGGACCGGTTGGCTCATGATCTCACCAGTGCCACAGGGATTCCAAGGACTGGTGAGCAGGTTCATCACCACCATGCGGACCTGAAGAGATGCAAGCAGGACCAATTGAACCTTTGGATCCAGGAGGCCTGGCAAATGCCCAACGCCCCACTACTGAGTAAGTTACATGTAATTATGTATGAAAGAAATTAAACTAGCTGATATTATGGAGATGTGTATTCCAATATTACTTCATTTATATTACAGCTGCAGGTGTCCGTTCTGCGAACCGCAGAGCCTATGGTGATAGGCTGGTGCGGTTGCGCCACTAGGCAGGTCAGTAATCCTCTCCCAGTAACTGTAAAGAAATATAAAAGTATGACAGTTAGCAAAAGAGTGCAGTGTAGTCACTAAGTAATAGAATGTGGAAGTAACAAGTGTAAGAGTGTATGCAAGTATTGCTTGATTACAAAAGTGTGTTGCAGTCTGTAATCCAAACAGAAAAATGAAAATGTCTGAAATAAAGTCTGAAATAAAGATGCCCCACCTGTAATATAATAGTACACAACCTACAGCAGGCTGAAAAGTATAGCTGCAGACGATGAGCAAATCACATGTGTGAAATATACCCCTGTTGAAATACTGAAACATGACAGAAGTGAGACTGCTGGAAAGGATTGTAATAACTACAGGTAAAACATGTCAATAAAGCCTAGAAGTAAGTACCATCCTGAATAGTAAAATGAAAACAAGTGAGAGAGAGTGTGAGAAAGTGTTATGAATCCACCAATAAAGTAGTAATAACCCCTGAATAAAGTATACTGCAGTCAGTACAGAATGAAATGCATGTGAGAAGCAAAACCAAACAGCGAAATCTGTTCAAGGTGTTGCTGCAGCTGGAATGTGTATCCCAAAATCTGGATATGTTGCTCTCAGTCTGCAGTATGCAGATAGTATGATTGTCTGACATACCAAACGTCCACAGTTGTCTATAGCTATATAAAGCAAATGCAGCAGGATGATGTAGCTGAACAAAGCCAGATATGAATGTGTATGAAGAACAATAAAATGTATATTGATGTAGCAGTAACAGTCCTATCACCAAATTGAAGTAGTTATCATATAGGAAACTGTAGTTAGAACAGTAGTGTGTATATATGTGCAGCTATTAGAAATGTACAGCATATGTATTGGTATTCGAAGGTGTTAATATTATTTTCTTCACCCCACCCTATAACCACATATAACCCATTCCACGTGAAAATGGTATGTGCAATCACAATTAACACCCCTGGACATTTGACCCTGTTGGGTCATAAATATTTGCATGTCCGTTGATGCATCTGCCCTGTTCATACATCCAAACCTGATGGCCTGTTGCCATCAATCAACCCTGCATGTTGTTGGACTGTGTATTGCTGTTCAAATTATGCATGTGTTATGCTCGCTGTTCAATGGTGTAAATATCTGGGTCTTTGGTTAATGGGAATACTAATGCATGCTGTTACAACTAATTGTGAATGGTATTATATGTTACTAACCCAAACTGTCATGACATAATGCAAAACATAGGACAACAGGGAAGGCGGGTTCCAGTGAACCCACCTCTCCCACCTCAGCTGGCGAGTGCACCTGGCACTAGTGCCCAGTCTGGACCCTCCTCCAGTGGCCCTGTACCACCTGTGGGTGGAAGCGCTGCAGAGGATGGGGCTCGTCCCCCCTCTGCAAGTGTGACCGGAGGAGAACCACCACTCACCCTCCATAGTGTCCGGACTGTGGTGAGTAGGGAGATCCAGGACTCTGTTCTTGGGCCCCTATGCCAGCTTGAGGCACAGGTGGCACAACTTACGGGCATGCCTGTTGCCTGGCCTACACAGCCCCCAGCACAGCCCCGTCCTGGGCAGTGAAGGAACAGTGGCAACTGCCCATGGGTGGGGATATCAGTTCCACTGTTGCCATCTGTGGGCTCATGGGCTCTGGATATCCAAACCTCCATCCCCGTCAATTGTGTAACCCCCCCCACACGTGTCATACACCGCCCCTGTATGCGTCTTGTTTGTCTTGTCTGTTGACCTACCCAACCTACCTCCCCAGCTATACCGACTTCCTTCACCTGACATACCACTCTCACCTGAAAAAAAAAAAAGGGCACTCTGTACCCACAAAAAAATTATGCCCCATACATAGCTGCCCATTCTGCACACATGTCTGTTGGACATGGAAACTATCAATTATAATTGGCTGTACAACAAGTATTATTGTTGTCCTGACACCTCTCTCAGGGGTGGAAGGTTTCAAATGTCACACCAAATTAGATACATATGCACAGCTGTTGCTGATGAAGAAATGGGCAGCTATGGGCCTTACCTACATCCCTGCTGCAAACCCCAAGCTTGTTTCCCTACTGTCTTACCCTCTTTATGACCCCTCTTTCACCACTTTCCTGTCTCCCCATTTTCATTTCTTTCAAAGAAAATAGCACAGGTGTGCGCCAGAGTAAGCACTGTTAAGCAGTTGTAAGTGGGTGTGTGCGGAGCTGAACGCAAGTGCGCATGCGTGAGCTCCGTGCAAACCAGCGCTAACCCGGTTACAACTGCTTAAAAGTGCCTTAGTCACTCTGATTGACAGGTCCTGTAGTCAGTTCAAAAGCAAAATAAAATCCCACTGTCAGTCCCAAACACAGGACCTTGGAAACAGTAGTCTGCATGACCTACCACTAAGCCATGACTCTTATACAAGAGCATTGTGCTAAAATAAATATATCATGTAATAGTAGGAATGAATGTAAAGGGAATATAGGATGTGTAGTACACAAAGCATGTCATTTAGAATTACTGTCAAAACTAGTGGATTTCCATAATAGTAGTGTGTTAACAGAAACAGCCATGCTATTTGGTAGCTAGTAGGTAATAATGTCAGTTAATGTACATATATAAATGTATGTATATTTACATATATATATATATATATATATATATATATATATATATATATATATATAGTTGTAGGTGTCATTGTGCATACACACTTCAACAGGGAACAGGAGAAAGGAATGGAGAAATGTGAATCTACAACACAGCCTGAATCATGAGAGAGATACTAACCTTTACACTCACAGAACAGTGTCCACAGCATACCAGCATGGTCCCCGCCCTTACAATCTGAAAGGGCAACGCCTATCTCACATACCCTTTTATAGCACTGTCCTGAAATCACAGTGAGAACTGCAATCAGTACACAACTGGCTGCATGCAATTAGCAAATGCTGGCTTACAATTGGTGCAGAGGCCATCACATGGACCTATGCAGATACCTACAAAAGCATCCTGTACTAACACTCCACACATGCAATACGTTCATTGCACTGTCTGGAAGCAGACAGAGGGAGAGAGACAGACAGAGACAGAGAGTGAGAGAAAAAAAAAACACACACTACACACTGAGTGACAGTAGCAAGCCGTGCCAGCAGCAGCAGGAAGCAGAAGTAGTGGTAACGCAACCAATGCGACAAACACAGGTAATGTAAAGTAGAAGGTTAATAGTCTGCATACTGTGAACCCTCCAAATGTGTCATAGGTCTGTATCTATAGGTATGTCCATGTGATATGTTGTGTGTATGTAGTTCCACCAAAAGGGGATGACTATACATTACATGTCAGTCAGTGTTAGGCCATGATCCTGGCAGCAGTTGTCTGTGCGTTGCCCTCATCAATGGCTGTAGTGACTGTTTTGAAAGGTCAGCCAGGTTCAAAAGGCAGGATCAGCCCATCACAAAGGCAAACTGGCCGGGAACAAGTGTCTGCAGGTACCCAATATCGCTGTATATGCGTCCCATACTGAATAATTCCATAGCTTAGCAGACCAGGCGGTTATGCTTATGATGCAGTAGTTCCCAGGGTCAGTAGAGGTGCCTCCTTAGTGGTGTGGGACCACTGTTGCTGTATGCCAGTGTTCAGGTACATATCCTGTAGTATGGCCAAGGTTAAATATCAGTCTTATATGCGGTTGTATGTCCTCTTGGAGTGCACGTAGCACACATCCAGGGATACCATCAGGTCACAGTGATGCTGTGTGTTCTGCTTTGCTGAGGGCGGCCCTCACCTGGACATGTGAGATGATAGGGAGGTTACATTCAGCTGTGATAAGTATTTCTACTTCTGGGGGAGAAGGAGGGGGGATACGTGCACCGAACCTGTCTGCAAGAATGCTGCCAATATCTGTGTGTTCGGTTAATGTTAAGTAGGTGTGTATTAATTCAGAGCATATCTGAGGTGTTTGGTCCATATGTGTAACATAACTGAAGAAGGCCTTGTGGTTATCTATAGTGTTTGTGGCCATTTCCCTCCCAGAGTAGGCCGTGGCCGTTGTTATGAGAGACCGTAGCGTATTACCAGTGCTGACCACAGATGCCTTCCCTTAATGTGAATCTGCTCTGTCCTGCAGTAGCCTCCTGCTATTGTTATACAATCTGCCTCTGGCTGGGGTCCACCGGACAGGATGCCTAACCTTTGTGCATAGGGTCTGGGTTAGAAATGTGTGTGCGAGTTCCATGCAATCTGTGGGATGTCCGTGGTAAGCATTCACAAAGGGGTCAGCAGTGTGGGTTGTGGCTTCCACTGGCCCAGTGGGGTGCATAGATACCATCTCAGTCCTAACAAGTGAATAACTGTCTAATCACATACATATCAAAGTAGTCTACTGTGCTGGTGGTGGTGGTGGGATATGTATATCCAGGCCGAGTAACTTGTGTCCAGATCACACTAGTGGATGGCGTTCCACATACAGTACCTTGGTATGAACCCCCAGAGTGAGGTTGTGCATTGGACCTGTCGCAGTGTGCTGACCGATTGGGCATGCTACTATGTTGCATGGAATGTGGCAGGTATTGTTGCACAGGTGTTGGCTGAGCACTGATATCTGGCCATGTACTTGTGTATCCACCATGAGACACACACATGCAACATATGGGAGTAGTAGTATATCACTACACTTGAGTATCATGTATAGTATGTGTGCCATATATTGCTGACATGGTCTGCTGATATCCTGTTTGTGTTCTCTTCCAGGGAGATGGCACGTCAGCGTAATCCCGCCTACTCTGCAGCGGAAGATGAGGAGATACACCAGAGCCTGGTGCGGGAGTATGGCATACTGTTTTCCCGCACCAGCCAGAATCAGCAGGAGAGGGCTGCACTGTGGCAAGACCTTGTCCGTAGGGTAAATGACATTGGCATGCATAATAGGACATATGAGCAGGTACAACATCACTGCAGTGATTTAATCAGAAATGTCCGTCAGCGTGCATCGGATATCCACAGGCAACAGGTTGCCACAGGAGGTGGGGTGGCCACACATCCCCCCCTCACCAGACTGGGGGGCTACTCCTAAGTGTTGTGGCTCCAGCCCTGGAACAGCAACAGCAATACACCTGCATCATGATGGAGGCTGGATCCACACAGCAGCACGACATGGAGTGTGCAGGTAATATGCCATATGTACACTTGACTGTTCTGTACACTGTTAGTTTATGCATGTGTAAGGTGTGTCCGTGGTATGTAGCTGTCAACATAGTATGTAATTGTGCATGTGTGATATTGGCAATATCAGCAGCTGACGTGTGAAAGGCAACTGGTGTACTACTGTACTGTATCATATGCAGTATCAATGGCACAGTTGTGCCCACTGACATTAATCTCCTCATTTCTGCAGGTCCCTCCAGGGTTACAGCAAGGCAGGCCATCCATGCTGGTGAGTGTGTTTAACAATACCTATAATAGTCCTGATAGTGCTAGTAATACTAGTGTAACTCAGTAGTGCTCTGTGTGTATACTGCGGGGTGTGCATGTGTGTAGGTGTGCCTGTGTCCACGTGTGCATGTGTGCATGTGTGCATGTGTGCCTGTGTCCACGTGTGCATGTGTGCATGTGTCCACGTGTGCATGTGTGCATGTCTGCATGTGTCCACGTGTCCACGTGTGCATGTGTGCATGTGTGCCTGTGTGCCTGTGTGCATGTGTGCATGTGTGCATGTGTGCCTGTGTCCATGTGTGCATGTGTGCATATGTCCACGTGTGCATGTGTGCATGTGTGCATAAGTGCATCACTGGTAACATTGTGTGGACACTGTAAACTGTGTTTCCTGTCTTCCTCCCACAGGTTCTGGTGCTGCTCTGGTGTCCTGCAGCAGGGAACCTGAATCTGGTGCCACGGGTACTGATAATGATGATATCTGTGTAATGGCACAGGAAGGTGTGTCAGGGTCCGCCATTGGTCAGCCAATTGACAGTACACAGCTGTCAACCCCATCATTGCGCACAGTCATCCTGCCAGTACATCCTTTGTCACCATTGTCCCTAGGTGATGGACAGGATACAGTGGGCATTGACCAGGGTAATGTGGTATCTGTGGCACATGCTTCCCCACACAGCAGCCATGGGCAGGGTCCTGCGATGGTACCACACAGACAGTTGCCCATGGGTTCTCGTGAGAGCATCTGTGGGCGTACTGCCTCTGGCAGACGTGCCCAAAGAGGTCTGTCAACCTCAGCTATGTTTCGGGCTGTCATGCAGGCACAGTCACATATGGAAAGGTACACCAGACAGAGTCTGAGGGAGCTGAGAGCATGTCGCACAGCCATGACTGACAGTATGCATGACATCGCGGATGCTATCCGTAATTTCACCGATGTCATAGACAGACATTGTGGGGACATATTACAGCAGTTCCACAACCAAATGTCCATGAGCCAGGGCAATGGTGGGTGGTTGCAGCATTGACGTGGCCATATGCCAGCAACAGCAGCAGCTGGCAGTCGGCACAGATGACAACAGGCCCACGCACGCCCCCATAGTGCCAGCAGCAGCCCCAGTAATGCTGGGTCTGTGCTGTCATTGGAATGCCCCAGGAGACCATGTGCACGGGGCTCTGGACAGTCCCAACAGGGACCTGTGTCCAGTCAACACACTCCCGCTTCTGATGACAGTACCCAGTCTGGCTTAGTACCGGATACAGTCCGTAGCACCCCTGCCAGGCACAGGTACCATGTCCGTGCCCACAGACACTGATCTGTATGACCTGCCAGGTGCAGTCTGTGGCTGTCCACAAACCCCTGTATATGGCAGCCATGAGGTGGAACTGTGTGCGTGCATACACACATGCGAAATGTTAACACCTAGGGCTACCACATACACGCACACACTGCACCAACAGTGCCCCACCCTGTACTGCTGTCCCTCACTAACACACATACACACACATGTCAATTGGTGGTATCAGTGGCAGACTCAGGCATACCTAATTCATACCCTGTGCATATGATGAAACTGTGTCACCTCCTGCAATCTCCAACATCAGTGCAGGAACAGGTAAACACGTTGCTGATGCACAGGGTGACTACATAGAAGTGTATTAGTAGTATCATGTTGGTAACAGTACAGTGTGCTGATATGACTGTGTGTATATCACAGCATGCCTGATGCAGTAACCGTATGACTGTCCTGAATTATCTGCACCCATAGTACATACCAAAGTGTAACAGCTGCACATTATTGCATACCGGTGGTAAGGATGTCAACAGATAGCCACATACATAGGTAGCACAGGGAGGAAGCTAATGCAAATAGTGATATGCAATGATAGACATGTACAGTAATGGTGGCAAGTTGCCCACAACGACTATGCAATGTGGATGTTTGCGCATGTTGATATGTGTGCAGTACCAGTGTAATCCAAATCACAATTAACTATGACATAATATCAGTTCTACCATGGGCATCTGCGCTGTGCATTCCTGGGTACATGTTGATAGTGCCTACATATTTGCACTGTTACCTACTGTTAGTGTTATGCCTTCTTTGTTGTACAATGGACTACTTCCAGCCCTGCTTACTGTAGCTTTGTTTGCATGCATGTTCGCTTGGGGTTCCCTGGAACACTGCTTCCACCTGCAATGCAGATTTACAGTGCTTCTGTGGACTCCTAGTGACATCTGCATAGCGTACGATACGTATGTCAAGTGTACACATTACAGAACGTCACTGTCTCTCATGTTCGCATGTACGTTGCCTGTGACACATTGCACATGTCTTACCTGGCATTTACCCATGTGTGCAGTCATATATGCCAGTGCTATGAAACAATAGCAGTACACCCACACATACACACCTTCAGTATGTTGTTCCCCATTGGCCCTATGTGTTGGTACTCACCATGGCAATCACACTACTAGGGTAGCATGTGCAAAGGTAACCTGTGAATCACCTCTATGGTCCAGTTGTGGTTTATGTGAGTCATGTGGCAATGTCACAGCTGCCACATGTATGCAGTCAACCATCACCCTTGGCCAGGAACGTACAACACATGTGTGGGATGCCACCACATAGCCAATCTGGGGACTGAGCACTCTGAACCCAGTAATGCCATACCCTGTCAGGTGGCAAATCATACTACAGTGACTACAATACCAGTCAGACATAGACACGCACTGACAGCAAGCTGCACACACTGGGGCATATGTGGGGACTCAGAATAGCATCCTTCCTGAGCATCACATACCTCTGCAGCTGGCACACAGGCATATGTTACGTCAGAACAGAGCACATGCCACACTTAGCACACACATCCCATGTGCCACACACTCACAGCCTGTAGGGCTACACAACACACCTGCTACAGATGTGTCAGGTACCTCTCTTGGCCACTGCAGTGGGGTCCCGCTCAACAGGCTGTACATTGTGAAGGTCACAGTGATATGCCTCTGGGGCACTATGGTCCACCACAAAACACATGCATACAGGTCAGTCAGTGGCATGGACACATATGACTCAGTCATTGACCATGCCACTATGGATGACCTGAGACATACCTCCCTGGACTACATGATAGGGAACATAGAAGGGATCGCTCAGCATGTGGCACAGGCCAGTATGAGCCTGATCTTGATTGCCATCATACCCTCACCAGGTATGCTACCACTATATGTAGGAAAGGTGTTCTATGTCTACATTCTGCTCAGTCTCCAATGTCATTCATAGGGTATCCACTGGCTGTCAATGTGTGCTTATATGCTAGGGAAGCCACAATGATGTGTGAGGGAGAGCTTGCAAGTGACACCCATGGCCCAATGTATATTGGCGAAGCCCCTTGATACACACATACTGCCTTATGCTGCAGGACACGGATTACATAGCCACCTCTGCGGGTATCACACAGGATAGGACACTAACAGCAATGCTACACAACACCAGCAGTGTACACTGCAAGATGCATGCACTGGACACTGTCCTCAGCACGGTGAACTGCAATGTCTGTGCAGTACTAGAGTCCTGATTCATGGCTCACAGGTGCAACCCATCACTGCCAGGTTATACCTCATACCATGCCTGTCGTCCCCTACACATGTAACACACATGGACAGGGGGGTGGTATCCCAAGGCACCACAGATACACACACCTCCAGGTTGTTGGCACAGCACAAAGCATCAGGGCCTATTCATGTGCAGCTAACAGTATGTCAGACTGCCATCTGGTTCATAGCCTGACACACACAACCCTCCCATACACAGGAAACCCACCTATCCTCCATAACAACACTGGCAATATGACAGTCTCAAGAACTGTCTTTATATGGCTGGACTACATCCAGCCAAGCATTGTGCGTGAGCATTACTGTAGCTACAACACACTAGTTAAAGGGTTCCAAGCATGTGGTCACTGAATTGCAGTGGAATGACATGTTACCACTCCCACAACAGGTGGGAACATGCAGCACCTGTACATTGACTACATGTAGACTATATGGCCCAGACCAGACGTGTATCCCCTGCTGTAGGTATTTTACCATATACACCCACACTGTATAGACACATACCGTGTGCGGCCCCTGCACAGTAAGACACAGTCATATTGTTATGCATTGCAAATACCATTTATCCACTCGAGGCATGTGTCAGACATAATAACTACTGCAGGTCACAGGTATTTATGTGCATGTGTCACACACATACATCATGTGTGCATTGCCATTGCTGGTTTAGGCAATGGCATGCATTGTTATGCACAAAGACCCACACAAGGTCATAATGTGTGACACAACCACACGTGGCAGTTGTGGGTTACCAAAACATACCTATATGTACTCTGACAATGGTAATAGACCCAGTAGTAGAGCACAGTATTGGCATTACTGGCCAACTAGCCCTGTTTGGCTGTGCTGATAGTGTGGTGACATCCCCTGTGTTTACTCGGGGAATATGCAGCATCTGGTGTATTGTAGTATTTGCCAAAAGGATCTGTTCTCTCACACTTGCATTTACACACACCCTACTACCCCCACACACTTGCCATTTGCAGGATTCATACCCCTACCTAACAAGGTCATGACACGTGAAAGAGACGCATTAGCGAAGCGCACTATTCAGATTACTAGGAGGTTCCTCTTCTCTGGCTGTACTTATAGGGTGCTGATATCATCAGTGTTTTGAAAGGGTAATGTGTATCAGGTAGTGTGATCTCCTGATTGCCAAAACTAACATGTTTTTTATACAGAATTGCACACACAGAAACTCCACACATCCAAACACACACACACTTGCAGGTTTCAAATCCCTACCTAATTATGTTATGATACTTGAGAGTGACGCTGTA
The DNA here is from genome assembly GCF_019279795.1 of Protopterus annectens. Classification (NCBI taxonomy): domain Eukaryota; kingdom Metazoa; phylum Chordata; order Ceratodontiformes; family Protopteridae; genus Protopterus; species Protopterus annectens. Next base: position 673,812,879 of record NC_056726.1, on the reverse strand, counting down.
GCAGACTGCGCTATTCAGATTACTGGTAGGTGTCTCTTCTCCAGCTGTATGTATAGGGTGCTGACATCATCACTGTTTGGAAAGGGTAATGTGCATCATGTAGTGTGATCTCCTGATTGCAAAAAAACACATGTTTTTCATGCAGAATTGCACACACACAAACTCTCCACATCCAAACACACACACTTGCAGGTTTCAAACTCCTACCTTACTATGTTATGACATTCATGACAGATGCATTAGCAGAGAACGCTATTTGAATTACTGGGAGGTTTCCCTTCACCTGCTGTACCTATAGGGTGCTGACATCATCCGTGCTGAGATAGGGGAATGTGCACCCTGTAGAGTGCTTTCACAGTTGCCAAAAGGGGCATCTCCCTCACACAGACTTGCACACACACTAACCCCCCTCCACACACACTGGGCAGTTGCAGGATTCAAACCCCTAACTAACTATGT
>NC_056726.1:673354920-673507420 GCF_019279795.1 Protopterus annectens | reverse complement strand
TAGTGATCCATCTGCATGCTGTGGGAGTAGAACCCACAGCTTTTTACATCAAAGGCAAGTATACTACCTGTCGTGCTACTAACAATGCAAGCATCCTTGGTATAAGCAGCATTAAACTTCTCTTCTCCTGAAGCTCTCAGCTCCTTGTAAAATCCTCACTCAACTCCTTGAATCACAGGTGGTGGTATGGGTAGAGAATTCAGGCACTTGCTTCTTATAATAAGGTACAGGGTTTGAACCCGTGTAGCATTAACCACCAGGTATACCTAACTGGGGCATTTCACACACACACACACACACACACACACACACACACACACACACACACACACACACACACACACACACATATTCACACACAAAATCCTCCCAGCAGAGCAGCATATAAAACAATGCACACACAATCCCCCCAGCAGAGCAGCATATAAAACAATCCACACACAATCCCCCCAGCAGAGCAGCATATAAAATAATCCACACACAATACCCCCAGCAGAGCAGCATATAAAACAATTCACACATAATCCCCCAGCAGAGCAGCATATAAAACAATCCCCCCTGCATATAAAACAATCCACACAAAAAAAAACACCAACAGAGCAGCATATAAAACAATCCCCCCGGCATATAAAACAATCCCCCCAGTATATAAAACAATCCACAACACACAATTCCCCCAGCACAGCAGCATATAAAACAATCCCCCAGTATATAAAACAATACACACACACACACACACACACACACACACACACACACACACACACACACACACACACACACACAAAATCCCCCCAGCAGCATATATCTGTAGAAACATGATCCCAGCAGCAGCATAAGCGGTATCTCAGCAGAAACAAAACAAAATCCTCCCAGCAGCATATATCAGCATCTCCTTACTTGGAAAAATGTCGGGGAAGAGAGGCAGGCAGGCAACAGCTGCATGAATGTCGGGGGAAAAAGCTTAAGAGCATTTCTTCCTTTCAGTTTGTATGGGTCAGGCAGCGTAAGTTTCTTAAAATTTCCCACTTTCAGTTTTGACGCGGCACACGTATGCACGGGTCCTCCTTAAAGATGCCACCACAGAGTTTTTGTTTTTTCAATTGTTGAAGGCTAGAAAAGACAAGATGGTCTAGTAAAAGTGTGGGGGGCACACTCCCACCCCCTCACTCTATCGTTCTGGCACCCTTGACTAAATCACTACAAAAAATCAGAAATGTAAATCAGTTCCTTTATATTTGCGATCACGTAATTACAAACCAAATGTACCTCAAATACAAAACCCACACAATAGGCTGCTAACAAAAATATTCCATTCCCTACAATTTTATTTATTTATTTATTTTATTTTACATTTGTTGACCGGGCTAGTCTAGCTGGATACATGTCCATTTTCAGTAGAAGCCCGGGGAGAAAAGCTTCAAGAAACATAAAAAAAATAATTAATATAGAAGTTATGACAAATTAATATAAAAAAGACAATTCTTACAAGTATATAAGTAATCATTTTTTTTTTTTTTAGTACAAATTATACAAAATACCTAACTATGTTTTTGCATGGGGTGGCCCCACCTATGTGGGAGTACCCTGCTCTCTAACTTATATATACTAACTCCACAGCCTCATGACCATGATCAAAATGAAAACACCAGGAATTATGTTATAGATATTCATCTATATCTATAGTATATGTGACAAAAAATGCACACACACACACACACACACACACACACACACACACACACACACACACACACACACACACACACACACACACATAGCAAAAGTGATATAAATGGTGTTGGCAGAATTCAACAATTATATAAAGGCTGCACAGTTCTGTCTTATTCCTTAAGCAAATTGCAACACTCTGTCTTTCAGGCAAAATTGTAGCAGGGCATGCTATGATTGCATGAGCTATAAACAGTGCTGTAAAAGCCACTTCTCTCTGGGACCAGTGGTCAGTGTATATTTCTACTTACAGCTGAACTATGAGTAGTGCTAAACTGTGGTCTTTCTAAGGCATCCCAATAATGTTTTACTGTGCTCATAATTAAGAATTTAACCTTTAAGTAAGTAAAGTTTCACAAAAGGCTTGTGATGACTGCCCTCTCTTTGCCACAATCACTGTTTGAGGTTGAGCATACTGTCAACATTGAATGAAATATAAAACCACTAAGGAAAAGCAAGAGTTTAAAACCAGTAAAAATAAATAATGGCAGAGTCTGCTTTTAGGTTGGTCAGACAAGTAAGATCCTACTGTCCACAAGGTCAGCAGCAGAAAATGTTGCATTTCTAATCATATGAGTTAGAAAGCAAACTAAACTAGAAGACAATAGAAAAATATAGAAAATACTGCAAGAATTGTAATACAAATATGGATGCCTTACTGTCAATATAATTATTTGGCATGATATGGCTCCTTCTGGAGATATGTCTAGGACTCATTTTGGTTCATTTAATAATAAACCAATGCAGTTTTCATATTCTTCAATGTGATTTATGCTAAAAGACTACTGAATTTCTAAGTTATACTGTAACAAAGCAAACATGTACATATATCTATCTATGTATAGACACACACATATATATTTTTTATTTATTTTGAATGTGTGATCTGGGCTAGAGCACTGATCCCACTGAACACATGTCACTTTCAGCCTGTGGAAAACACAACTGATGCATGACATTATATGCAGTGTGAATGACAAAATGTAACATATATAAGTGAACATCATAGTTGGCTTGAAAGTATAAAGGAAATAGGTATAATATACAGAGTTACTGAAAAAATGACAATATATACATGCATTATATAGAAAGCACATATTATATGTATGTATATGTATATTTCAGTGGACAGCTTTCATATGACTATATTGAACTTTACAATATCTAAAAAAATCTCTGAAAGCACAAAACACCAAAAACACATAATATGGAATCACAAATAATCTAATAATTCTAGCCAAATTAAATACCCTATATGAAGTTTTATCTTGGCAGTGGTACTGTTAGATAAAGGGCTGTAGTAATGTAATGTGCAAGGTCAGGGTTAGGGGTAATGGTAGGGTTATGATTACCACACGCAAGTAAGGTGATACAGGGGGTGCAGCCCTGCACCGCCTTACTTGTGCACTGACCGTAACCCTGTGCAGACCTCTCCCATTCTAAAAGGCTTTGAATTAAGGAAAGGACATCCATTCTTCCATTTAACTCTCACATATACAATTATAACATAAACAGTCCTCCCCAGCTAGCTCCCAAACATCATTCTACAACTGCACCAAAAAATTTCAGCCTTTAACTCACCTTACCTCTCTTACCGATAGACAACCAAATACCACAGCTGTCAAAAAACAGCCATTTCCCATCCTTACCTCTAAACTCTTGGATGATGTGCCTTAAACTCCAAAACCTCAAATGAGTTCCATAGTAAAATGAAAGCTATCCTAAGAGACAGAACTGCATACTCCTATTTTAAGCAGACCGTACCTACCTGATCTCTACCTCTTTGACCAAACCTACATTTAAGGTGACTTACATTTTTCTAGATGAATCTCATGAAATGCAGTGTTGACTGCTACATCATGAACACTTTTATCACTTACTATAAGTTGGTAAATTTATATATTCTAAATGTCTTTACAACTGTTTGTTTCAAGAAAGATTGCGTTCTCAATAATGTTTTGTTAATATGTACACATCAATTCATCTGACCATGCAAACATTTTATTTTTTAATCTTCAATATTTGCTAATTTTATTTAGGGATAACACAGTGAGAAATAATGTTATCTCACACCAAGAGATTCTCTGGTCTGGTTCTTGGCTGGGATGCATTCTGTGCAGAGTTTCTAAGTCTTCCATGTATACATGTGGCTTTTCTGTGCTTACTCTGGCTATCTCCAGCCCAAAGACATGTGGCAATTGGTCTGGTGAATAAATTTTCTGCAGGCTTGTGTTGTGTGTGATACAGGAGAAAGGTGTAGTAATCTACTTCCATTCCTTTCTTACGTTCATAAGTAGGTACTAGGCTATATGCCTGAAGGCATTTATAAGGCTAGCCAAAATGTGTTGGCTTTCGCCGCCCCGTTAAATTAGTTCCCTGTGCCTCTGTCCAGCAGAGTCACTGAAATGATCCCCGGGGTAAACTTTCTGTTTCCCATCCACTCGTCAAAGTTTCTCTTGAAGAGTGCTAGCGAGGAGCTCTGCCTAATGTAGATTGGACTTTTGTTCCAAAGCATGGGAAGTCTCTGGGACAGGAATCTATCCCTCCAGCACATCCTATTTACTGTTGTGGTGAAGTTTAGATCCTTAGAGCATGTGGCTCAAGGGCATAAGGTTTTCTTTACATGGAACATGTCCATCAATTCTGGGTTGGACATGGCCTTGTATGTCAGGCAGAGATCACCTCTGAGCAGGCGGTATGCAACCGAATACAGCTGGAGTTTCTTCTGTCGAGCTACATAGGGCATCTGTTTGAGGCCAGTGATCCTCTTGGTGAGGTACTTCTGTGGTCTTTCCAGCTGTTGCAGGTGTCTTGTAAGGTACATCCCAAATGGGGCATTGTACTCTATGATGGGTCTGATGAGTGATGAGTAGAGGGGCACAATGACCTCTTTTGATCTGAATGCAAACCCTTTTGTGATTAGGTGGGCCACATAGAAGGATTTTCTAACCACTTTGGCAATGTGATTATCAAAGGAGAGATTACTATCTACTTGGGTCCCCAGATCCCATATTACATTTTCTGTATTTAGGGGACTACCACCTATGTGGTAGTTTGTAGGTACTTTTTTATTTCCAAAGGGAATAACTATGCACTTTTTGACATTTTAGCTTGAGGCCATGATTTTGACACCAGGTATCCGTCTCAGTTAGACCCTTTTGGAGGATGTCTGTGTCAGCCGGTGAGTCAATTATAGCCACTAGTTTGCAGTTGTCTGTGAACTTGGTCAGCCATAGTCCTCCTGTGCTTGTCTGTACATCTGAAAAGTATATGCCAAACAGGAGGGATCCTAGGACTGAGCCCTGGAGAATGCCACTTGTAACCGGTTTAGAGTCAGACCTAGCTCCTGCAACTCTCACCATGTGGATTCTGTCTGTGAGCCAATTGGCAACCCATCTTATGACATAGGGGTTTATGTTCAGGCGGGTGAGCTTGTCTATAATACCAGAATGGGGAATGGTGTTGAAGGTCTTTGCAAGGTCTAGGTAGGCTGTATGTACCACCTTTCCCTCATCTATAGCCTTGGTAACTGTCTCAAAGAAGTCCACCAGGTTTAGGCGGCATGATCTGCCCTTAACAAAGCTGAATTGGGTAGGGTCCAGTGTTTGGAGGTTCCCAATGTCTCTGTTAATGAGTTCCATGATGATGCGCTCCATAGCCTTGCAGACCAAACTAGTCAGGCTTATAGGGCAATAGTTCCTGGGGTCTGTTGTGGGTCCACCTTTGTGGAGCGGAATAACCTTTGCTGTGCACCACTCTATGGGTACGTAGCCTGTGGAGAGGCTGAGTCTGAACAGTGTGTTTAAGTGAGGGGTTAGTTCATCTTTGGGCTCATGTAGGATGCAGCCTGGAACACCGTCCGGTCCCATTGATGCTGTGTTTTTGGCCTTGGAGAGGGCTATTTTAACCTGAGTGCCTGTGATTTCAGGGGTTCTACATTCTTCTGGTATGGTTATGAGCCCTTTTGGGGGTGAGAGGGGGGTGAAGTTTGCACTGAACCTGTCTGCCAGGATGTTGGCAATATCGGTTGGTTCAGTGTATTTTGTGCCATTCTGCACTAACTCTGAGCAGATTTGAGCATTGCCATTTAGATTCTTGACATAGCTAAAGAATGCTTTGTGGTTATCTTTGGAGTGCTTGGCAAGTTTTCTTTCAAAGCTTGCCTTGGACGATTTTATGAGGGATCGTAGTTTCTTGCTGATACTGATCAGGGACATCTTCCCTTCTTGAGATTTTACTCTTTTCTGTACTAGTTTCCTCCTTCTGTTGTATAGCTTGTTTATGGCAGGGGTCCACCAGATTGGTTTCCTTTTCTTGGAGGAGTGAGTCTTGGTTTTGCTTGGGATAGCATGATCCATGCATTCTTGTAGGTGCCCGTAGAATGCATTAGTAAAGGATTTTGCAGCTTGGACAGCGTTATCCTTTAGCATGGGGGCTTTGAAACTTTCTACCTCCGTCTTAAGTAACGTGAAGTTTGCTTTTGAAAAGTTTTTCACGGTGGTTTCCTTGTCCGGGGGTGGGGGTGGAATGTGCATATCCAAAATTATTTGTTTATGGTCAGATATCCAAAATGATTTGTTTATGGTCAGATCTAACCAGCATGGGTTGACCTCTGGTGTGGAACATCAGTCACCCATGTTGGTGATGACCAGGTCCAATATGTTGTCACATCTGGTGGGAGTGTTGACCAGTTGTTCCAGGGTGTTTGAGTTCATAGATTCTAGGAAATGTTGGGCAAGGGAGTTAGTACTTGATTAGTTCTCCCAGTTAATGTTTGGGTAGTTGAAATCACCCAATACTGGGGTGTTTGGTAGGACCTTTATGTTACCCAGTGTTTCCAGAAATGTGGAATGGGGGTCCTGGGACATGGTGGGTGATCTGTAGCAAGCTACAATTTGAATTGCAGTTTTGCCCATTGTTAGTTGCACATGGATAATCTCTGAAGCATCGTGCTGTGCCACTAACCTGGAGGTGTGGGTATCCTTGATGAATATGGATACTCCCCCACCTTTTTTATTTTGGTCCGGGTTCTGTGGCTGAAATGTATGGTATGAGTTGTAGCCTGGTAGTGCTGGGGTGCTCTCTGGAGCCTTAAACCAGGTTTCTGTTACTGCACATATATCACTCTGGGGAAGGCAGTAGTTGTTCCAGATGCCACTGTAGGAGCCAGCCATGACTCAATAGCACTGGATGATGACCTATTGCTCATGTTCTATTCACTTTGCTTTCTTGGCATCTGTACATGCCTCTACAAATACGCTGGTAATAATCATCTACTATGCTTCTATCTGGCTATGTAATTTGCTCTGTTTTGAACTACTTATAATATTTCTCCTCTTTTGAGCTCAAATATTGGTTGAAATGGGTCCGGCTGTATCAGTCCATTATCTTGTTTAGCGAACAATAAATAAATGTCTTAAATGCTGTTTTAGCATGCCTGCCATTACCTTAGATAAGCCCTTAGCATGCTTGCCTTTATCTTGATTGCTCCCAGAGTATGCCTGCCAATGCAGTACATGCTCCTTCAGCACACTTGCTTTTACCTAACTTGTTCCTACAGTTTGCCTACTATTAACTTACATGCTTCTTCAGCATCCTAAATGTCACTTACATGCCTCTTCAGCAATTCAGGTTGTCACCTTACATATTCCTTTCGAATGCCTTCCATTTATGTGCTCTCTCGTCAAGTCTGCTATTATTGTATGTGCTTTGTCAGAAAGTCAGGCATTACCCTGTATCATCCTCCAGTATCCTGTAGTATGCCTGCCATTACATCCCTCATATAAGCCAATAATTGTCTTATATACTCCTTCACCATGTCTATTGTCTTTCATGCTCCCACAGTATGTCTGCCATTACTTTTTAAGTTGCCTCAACAAGTATTCCATTACCTTACATAGTTGTTCATCATGCCTGCTATTATTTTATTTGCTCCATCAAAATGGTTGTCATTACCTTACATTCTCCCTCAAAAAGCATGCAGTTACCTAACGTACTCTCTTGGAATGCATATCATTCCCTTACCTGCTCGCTCAGTATGCCTGTCATTTCCCTTATTTTCTCCCCAAACAGACAAAAAACTACCTTACATGCTCACTTGGAATTCATATGCATACTCTATTGGCGTACCTGCCATTACCTTGCATTATCCCTTAAAAACATACAGTTTCCTTATATACTTCCTTAGAATCCATATCTTTGCTTTACATGCTCCCTCAGCATGCCTGTGATTTACCTTACTTTCTCCCTCAACAAGCATGCAATGGCTTTATGCACTCCCTTGGAATGCATATAATTGCCTCACATGTTCCCTTGTCATGCCTGTCACTACCTCACATGCTTCTTCAACATGCCTGCCATTCCATAATGTGTGCCATCAACCAGCATTACCTTACATTCTCTCTCCACATGTCTAGCACTTCATTATATGTTATTTATAGTAAAAATAAGCTCCAAAATATGCCCCTATGGGATATGCTTCTATTTTGTAAATCCTTAAGTAGTATTGGTCATGTTTTGAAGCAAAAGTAAGTTATACACATTTGGAGTTGGATATAACCTTCTTACCATATACATTACAGAATTATATTTTTTTGAAGAAAAAAGGGTGTTGTTTTTGGATTTTATTTTTTTGATAACTATGTCCCCCCTGGATGTTTTTCTCAGAGCTAAACATCCCTGTCATGATATCTTGAAAGACTGAACCCACAATGCCTTACTACCCAAATTAATGTATACACTACTGTGTCTTCATGCTAAATGAATCAGTAGTAGTTTCTTACTTTGTAGAAAGACAAGTTGTTAAGTGACTCTTCCAGAAGGCACACCTCACATTGAAAGCTAATACATTTGACTGCAAAAGAGTGAAGCCACAATGTAAATAAGTAGTTCCTCCAATAAAAGGGTTAAGTTGCTTTCATTTACCCATAACGCTTTGAGGTTGTGTGCAAATCACTGCTCAGTACCTATCATGATATCATTTTGTGGGTGTGATTATAGAGAAAAGCTGAGCAAACAGGGAAACTAAAAAAATCAAATAAAACTTTACAAATTTCATTTTTTGCAAAGTTGCTTGCAACCTTAACATGTAGAATATAGCAGGAAATGAAATTAGCTGTAAAACAGTGATGCTTCTGAAAGTGACCAATACACTTCAACCTTTTGAATCATTCTAGTACTTGGCCACAGCCTGCCTTCTTTAGTTCTCTATGGGCACGAATAACGACTTCTTCCAATGCCCAAGCTTCTTTATGCCAAGTCCCATGGCATTTTAGTCTGTCTTATGTGCATGTCCCATGCCTAGCCAACTCACTGATTCTGAGATACTGGCTTTTTCTGTCGTTCCTCACTGTCACTCAGAAGGTTTCTTGACATGTCCTTCTGAGTGTCCCATCCCTCTATCCTTCCTTCCTTCCTTTCCTTCTTTCTATATTTTCAATTTAATCATGTGCCAGCGTTCTCAAGAGTTGTGCATATGATACTTTAAAGCAGCATCTGTCATTGCATTGAGTTGTCTTGCTGAAATAGCTGTGGTTCTTGATCCATGGGTTCTTTTAAATAAATCCCATTTTTTTCAAGCACTATAAGTCAAATGCTTTATAATGTTCCAGTGCTACAAAAGCTTACATTTCCCTTGTCTCTCTCTCTCTCTCTCTCTATCTTTTCAAACACATCTTTACTGTAATTAATGAAGAAAAAAAAAACATACAGAACAGCATTTTTGACCAGATCAGGGCAATATAAAGATTGTCATATGCAAATAGAACAACCTAATAGATACTCTTTTCTTATTATTGCATGGTTAGCTTTCCCGATGTTCACTCTTAGGAACCTATTACAAATTTATAGTAATCAGTACTAACTTGGAATACATATTCAGTAACCCACACTATTGCTGATTCTTTTCTCTGGGATTTTAATACTATGAATTCCATTAGTTCAAGTGCGAACACCACAAAGTAGTTCTACAGAAAACTCCTTTCAGCAAACCTAAACTAAAGCAAAGACATATCTGGCTCATTTGGCACCCAGTTCTGCTTCCTGAGCTGGTGTCCCTTAATGCTAGATTGAGGAGCAAAAGGTCCATTCGGCAATATGGCTACCTTCTCTACTAATGAAGAGCACCAAGTTCATAGGTTCATAAGAAGTACTAGGCTATTGACCCTAGAGCCTATACAAGCCTAGCCATAACAATTCCCTGGCTATTTCTTCCCAGAATATTTATTTCCCTGGTCACCTGTCTAGCAGGGTGACTAACGTGATCCCTGGGGTGAATTTCCTATCTCTCATCCAATCATCAAGGTTCCTTTTGAAAAGGGCCAAAGAGGCGCTCAGCTTGACATGTAAGGGCAGTGTATTCTAGAGTATGGGGAGTCTCTGGGTCAAAAACCTATCTCTCCAGCATGTTTTATTCATTGTGATGACCAGCTTTAGATCCCTGTAGCATGTGGCTCTGAGGGATTGGGATTTCTTTAAGTGTAGCATGTCCAACAGTACTCTATAATGGGTCTAATGAGGGATGAGTACAGTGGGACAATGACCTCCTTTTTTCTGGATGAAAAGCCCTTAGTGATGAGGTGTGCCACATAGAAGGATGTCCTGACTGTTGTGGCGATGTGGTTATCGAAGGTGAGACCACTGTCCACCTGTGTCCCTAAGTCCCTTATCACACTTCCAGTGTTTAGTGTACTGCCACTTATGTGGTAATTCATGTGTACATGTTTTTTCCCAAAGGGGATAACTATACATTTTCTGGCATTTAGCTTGAGCCCATGGCTCTGGCATCAAGCATCTGTTTCTGTAAGACCCTTTAGTAGAATACCCACATCATTTGGAGATTCAATAATGGCTCCTAGTTTGCAGTCAACTGCGAACTTTGTTAGCCAGAGACCCTTAGTGCTGGCCTGTACATAAAAGAAGTAGATGCCAAACAAGAGTGGTCCCAGGACTGAACCCTGAGGTACTCCGCTTGTTACTTGACTGGAGCTGGATTTTTGTCGGCTACTTTTACAGTGTGAGTTCTGTCAGTAAGCCAGTTGGCAACCCATCGAGTGACGTAGGGATTAATGCCCAGCTTAGTAAGTTTCTCTATAATTCCAAAGTGGGGGATGGTGTCAAAGGCCTTGGCAAGGTCCATACAGGCTGTGTGGACTGCCTTACCCTTGTCCACGACTCTGGAGACTGATTTGAAGAAGTCAATCAGGTTGAGGAGACAAGATTGGCCCTTTACAAAACCGAACTGGGTGGAGTCCAGTGTTTGAAGGTTGCCAATGTCTTTATTTATAAGTTCCATGATAATGTGTTTCATGGCTTTGCAGATCAGGCTAATCAGACTAATGGGACGATAGTTCCTGGGATCCAAGGTGGATCTCCCCCTTGTGGAGTGGGATAACTGTAGCTGTGCGCCACTCATTGGGCACAAAGCCTGAGGTGAGTCTATGATTAAACATGACTCTTAGGTGAGGTGCCAGTTCATTTTGTAGTTCATGTAGTACACAGCCCGGGATGTCATCTGGTCCCATGGATGCTGTATTCTTAGCTTTGGAGAGTGCATTTTTTACCTGTGTGACCCTGATTACTGGAATCTGGCAATCTTTTGGTATTGATATGGGCCCTTTAGGGGGTTACAGGGGGGGTGAAGTTTGCACTGAATCGATCTGCCAGGATATTGGCAATATCCTTGGGATCAGTATATTTAATGCCATTCTGTTGTAGCTCAGAGCAGATCTGAGCATTGGCATTGAGATTCTTGACATAACTATAAAATGCCTTGTGGTTGTCCTTGGAATCTTTGGCAATTTTATTTTCGTAACTAGCTTTGGATGATTTTATGAGGGATCTCAGCTTCTTACTGAGGCTGGTAAGGGAGTATTTTGCATCTTGGGATTTTCCTCTTTTCTGCAACAGTTTCTTCCTTCTGTTGTATAGTTTGTTTATGGCAGGAGACCACCAGAGTGGCTACCTTTTTTTTGAGGAGAGCGTTTTAGTTCTATTTGGAATGGCACAATTCATGCACAAGCGGATGTGCTCGTACAGTGCCTTAGTGTAGGATTCAGCAGTCGAACTTTCAGCTCCCTTCTGCATGGGTGTCATGACGTTTGTCACTTCTGACTTGAGTAGCATGAAGTTGGCTTTGGAGAAGTTTTTTATGGAGGTTTCCCTACTCGGGGGGTGGGAGTGGGATGTGGACATCAAGGGTGATTAGCGTATGGTCAGATCTGACCAACGAGGGGGTAACCATTGGTATGGAGCATCAATCTCCCATGTTGGTAATAACCAGGTCTAGGATATTTGAACCCCTGGTGGGACTATGGATTAGTTGATCCAGGGCGTTGGAATTTATGAATTCCAAGAACCGTTGGGCAAAGGTGTTGGTACCTGAGTAGTTTTCCCAATTAATGGCAGGTTAGTTGAAATCACCAAGTATTATGCTGTTTGGTTATAGCTTAATATTTTCCAGTATGTTTAGAAAGGTGTAGTGAGAATCTTGGGGCATGGTGGGGGATCTGTAGAAAGCTACAATTTGGATTCTTCTACTCTACTATACTATTATGTTCTTGATGATCTATGTGAGAGCAAAAAAAAAGTCAATTATCTCCAATATGATGTTCCTCCTTTCTCTCCTGGGGGTAGCACCAGGTTCTAAGGCCCTCATGCTCTACTGCCCACCCTCACATTTACTTGAGGACCAAAATGTTTAGAAAATGGATCTGCCAGTCACCTCCCATACAACCTTAAGCACAGGGCAACTGCCCTTGCTATGCTTCTGAAATAATTTTTTTTTGTTTGTTTTTCTTTTGCAGAGTCAATCCTACCTGCATTCCTTATGTGAGGAAACTCTTACCCCTAACTTATATATGCTATATCCAGGGTCACAGAACTGCTAAGAAAAGGGAAAAGTCATGGTGTACTGAAAGTTGTTTTCAATGTAGCCATTTTGGAGCATCAGTACTCAAACTAATTATGTAAGTTGTCACAGTCCCATAAACATTTACACACACACACACACACACACACACACACACACACACACACACACACACACACACACACACACACAATAATCACCATTCAGATTTGATAATAACATAATATAATCCCTTTAAATTCTTTAGAATAAACTGTAAGATAATACTTGTAAACATTTTGCAGGATCTATACTCAGACTGATTATGATAGCTGTCACATTCCTATATACATTTACACACACACACACGCACACACACACACACACACACACACACACACACACACACACACACACACACACACACACACACACACACACACACAGAAACACACACACAAGCATGCACGCGCACACACACCATTCATTACTCAGACTTTATAATAATATAAAATAATCCTTTTAAAGTCTTTAGAATAAACTGAAAGATAATAATTGGATTCCTACTCTAAATTAAACTCGACTAAAATATTTTTCCCACTCTAGGTAACTGAAGTAATAAAATCCAGCCTTACAATTACAGTGCAATTGAATCTCTATATAATTTCCATGTTAAGCATTTATTCATATCATCTTCCCAGGAACCTCATTTTATCAACTGGCTGTCTCTACTGAATGGTTAATCCATTAATAAAAACATGCTACTAATTGTACACACACACACACACACACACACACAAATATATAAATATATATATATATATATAAATATATATATATATATATGTATGTATGTATGGGTCTACTTCAAATGAGAAAACACTCATTTGAACAAAACCCTTATAACTGACATGAAGTAACCGAAATCCCAAAAGAATGAAACTTACAAGAACAAAACACAAAATCATGACAACAATTTATCGGATAAAGCACACCGTCCGTAAAAAAACAAAATAAAAAAAATGGCCAAACACTGCTAAACTACCATCCAACTACTAACCTTTCTCATAAGTCTACACTACCTTAAAGTACAAAAAATTATGTACATTGTTTTTGCAGGGGGGCAAACCCCCATTCACCCCCCACAACCCTGTAACTTAAATATACCACCTCTGGGATCACACTACCTTGTGTAAAAGGGCATATGTATATCTAGTTAGCTACTGCTGCAAAGGACTGCAGGTCAGTAACTGTTGTTGTGATTTTGTGTTTCGTTCTTGTAAGGTTTGTTTTCTTTTGGGATTTCAGTTACTTAGTCTCGGTTATATGAGTTTAGTTCAAATGGGCATTTGCTCATTTGATGTAGACCTGTATGTATACACACACACATATATATATATATAGATATATATATATATATATATATATATATATATATATATATATGTATCTATCTATATGTGTGTGTGTGTGTGTGTGTGTGTGTGTGTGTGTGTGTGTGTGTGTGTGTATGTATATATATATATATATATATATATATATATATATATATATATATATATATATAAATATGTTTGTGCGAGTGTGTATATAGTGCTTCCATAAGTACTAGACTATTGATGCCACCTCTTTAGTATAATACAGTTCCTTCTCATGTACTAAGAGCATGAGCATTTTAGTCAGTTGTATTTTTATTTATCCAACTTAGAACAAAGCCAATTTTCAGCAGAGGGCCAGGGAGAAATGCTCCAGACACATATTTGAATTGTGGGAGGAAACCACAGTACTCTGAGGAAACTCACACAAAAAACATGCAGACTTCACACAAAAGGCACCCCAGCTGAGAATCAAACCAGAGAACCTCTTGCTGGTAGGCAACAACACTGCCACTGCACCATCCATATTGCCCTTTAAAATCTCCTGATAATCCTGATAATAGCCTTTGTGCAAATCCTTCTTAAAACTATTAAAATGTACATATTACCAAAATATATGGTCCCATGTTTCTAATACTACTTCTTCTTTATACCTCAAATAAGATGGACCTCTATTCAAAAATCTCTGCAGACTATAGAGTCATATAGAAATACTTATTGATTTATTTCCATGCAAAAATCTTAAATCATCTTGGCTTTGCATCATGTCTAGCTAGTGCCTAAATCCATTTCCACATCAACTCTTCTGTCTCAGGATCCAAAAGAATATTGTTTTTTCACCCTTAATCTCATCTTTGACCTCTAGCTTCAGCTTCATCACGGCCTTATTCACTCTGCTTAGCAAACTCTTTATCAATGAGCTATCATTTCTTACTTCCAGTAATAAGGAAGCCACTTTGAGTGTGGTACCCTCCATCAGCTGTTCCACATCTATAGTCCTAGCTGTGCTGAGTAACCATTCAGATTCAATCTATTAAAAAAATCAGCGACCTATACATTTTCATTATGTGCCCTCAAGCACCATAGTTACCTTCTATTTTCATCTGATCCAAATATACCACTTCAGTCTTCCCGTTCCTCAGGTTACCAAAACCTGTCTTTTCTGGGTTACCAAATTTAGTCTCTTCTATGGGTAACAGAAAAGTTAGCCAAGGTGCAATATCCCCATTTTTTTACTAAAATATGCAATGATATAACTACCTGCTTCATCACATATAGCAACTCAATTCTACATTTACAACATGTCTAGGTGGTGGAGGAGGTAGGAATGCTGTGTATACATATGCATATACAATGGAGCCTGGGATTTAGGGAGCTTAGGAAATGAGGAAAATTGCAGTACAGGAATACTGTGGGATTCAAGCAGTTGTGCTGTGAGTTAGCAGGTAGGGGTGAGACAGAGAAAGAGAGAGAGAGATACGTAAACATTGTTGGAGCCAAATTGGAGAGGGTGTAATTTGACAACAGGCATATAGCCTTCTGCTTTGGGGTCAATGGGGAAATAGGAAGCAGTGGATAATAGTAAGGAGCTAGGGGCATGGTAGTTCTCTGTTTCATTGTGTTACTGCTTCACTATTTCTATTATGGAGAATAGAGTACAATTCTGATACAAGAGCTACTTCGGGGAATTCTTTCTAAAGTCAAAGTTGGGGGGGTGATGGAAGTCTGAGTCTGTTTATGGGAAGAGTGGGATAAACACTATGTGAGTTATTTTCTTAACTGTGTGTAACTTAGAAGTCTTTTAAATTGCATGACAAATATATTTTGGTGTACATTTAAAATGTAATAAGACAGAGCAAACGTGTGTGTGTGTGTGTGTGTGTGTGTGTGTGTGTGTGTGTGTGTGTGTGTGTGTGTGTGTGTCTGTGTGTGTGTGTGTGTGTGTAAGAGGCCTGATGAAACTGGGAGCCTGCTATTTTATAATGGAGTTGTTGGTGAAATGTGAAACCCTGTTGTACTCAAGCCATGGAATTTTGATTTTTGACAAAGGTTGATCTCCAAACCTAAGAAACGGGTTTAGGAAAAGTTAGGAACCTGCCTGTGAAATGTAAGATTAGTTGACATATAAATACAATTTCAAATGGAATACAGCTAGCTGTTTCTAATTGTTACAAAAATGGTTTTATAAACAGAGAAAGCACACCATTCTAATTGTTCGCTTTGTCTGCTTCTATTTTATAGGAAAGGACTACTGAGGTATACTATAATACAAGTTCTGAAAAATAGCACAAGACACCACGTAGAGGAAAAACAATTTTTGAAGTAACACTGCTCCAAACTGTTGAAGTAACACCGATGCAAAATATCACAATACCACAGTATAGAGACACAGGCAGATATACAAAGAGAGAGACACAGACACTGGCATACACACACAAACACACACAAAATCACTCACACACACACACACACATCCATTTGCACACACTCCACACTTGCCCACACCCACCTACCCAGTCACGCGAGTTAATTGGCAAGGAGTTATCAATTAAAAAAATAAACAGTGAGAAAATACTATACACTGAGAGACAGATGTAAGCTGTTCTCCCAGCATGGTCACCTCCAGAGACAACCTGCAACCTTCAAATGTGCATACACACAAACTTAAATCAAATACTCTCACACACGCTACCACTACAATGCACACTTACAGTTCTACTACCACACACACACACACACACACACACACACACACACACACACACACACACACACACACATATATACATGCACTGGCACATGATGCAGTCACACACACACACACACACACACACACAAAACACACACACACACACACACACAAACACAGCAAATGTCCATCTGACAGAGTGGGCCAAGTGGGCCAAGTGACAAACCTTCCATTCAGAACTGCTTTTATTTCAGTTTCACAATTTAATTCCTATTCCTCAAGTGGCTTTTTGCTGTAATATGCAAAATACCAGCACAAATAGCAGTATTACATGGGATGTATGTCAGTTTACAGTGGTAAGCAGTGCATAATACAAATATATATAGTATTTAAATATTTGTCTTATATGACTCACGGGAGCACGAAGTTTCTGCCAGGGAAAACTACTGGAAAATCCTAAATTCATAGTGCCTGAATATTATTAAGATTTCAATTTTTTATGAAATCAGTTATTTTAGGCCAGAAAACTCATTCATCATAAGTGTAAATATTTTTGCATTTACTACTTACTATACTGTCATCATGTGATCGGTATTTAGAATGTATTTAATTCTGCATAGTTGCATTAAAAAGTGGAACAAAATTACAGTACAGATTTTAAATTGCACTTAAATTTCATGGGTTTAAGCCATAGGTTTCATATCATAAGATAAATTGTCATTTTTTGAAGAATCGTAGATCATTGTCTCTGATGGTTCATCAAATTTGTGGAAATTTGATTTTTCTGCAAAAAATGAAATTGCTGTTTAATTTGCTTACAATGTTCTACTTTTTAATACTAACATGTATACTGTTATTTTACTACCAGTCTCAAGTCTTTGATTCTATATTCATGCAGTAGCGATGGCATTGTTATAAACCTTCAAATTATGGCATTATTTGTTTCAGAGTCAAAGCTTTTGATGTATACACACAGAGGTTATCAGCTGTTAAGGACTCCCCTTAAAGCATGTAGTTTGATAATTTTCCTACCTCACGGACAAGCTATAGCTCCTTATTGCTAATATCACTTTTCCTACATTCCTTTAAATACTCCTTGTGTTCCTGAACACTACAAGTTTTTTTTCCTCATTTTGCACTTTCTCTGCAAGAGTAGGATTGGGAAAAGAGACTAGACAAACACATTACAAAGGTACAATAGGAAGAGGCTTGGTGGGCACTTAAAGCCCAGATGGTTTAGGATATTCACTTGAGAATGTTTGCACAGGCAGTTTTATACAACAAGGATCTTTCAAAGGATCTTCTCCAGAATGAGGATTAGGTGTTGCAGGTTTAAAAAGGAAGAAAGAGGAAAATAAGATGACTGATTTTAAAAACTCTTACAGACTGCAATGTTCTTGAAATTGTTATTCTTAGTATATGTTCACAGGTAAATACTAGGTTATCAGTCTGCAGACTATTACAAGCCTAGCCAATAAACAGAAGTCAGACTCAAATGTCATACTTTGTATCTGTGAGGTAAAGATATTATCATTATGCCAAATTCTCATACCTTCGCCCATGTAAACCCATGTTGCAGGTTAAAGTTTTGCAAAACACCACCCATGAGACCTGTAGTATCGGGTAGGGGTTGGGTAACAGAAAATATTTCTATCTGGTTAGAATGTACTCTTAGACCAATGTTATAAACCATCCCCAGAATTTTGAAAGATACTGCTACATTTCTAGAATCATTGGGTGTTTATTTACAAGAGAATAGTGACATTTCCTACATGTTTGTTACCCTAGATGTAAAGAATTTGTTCACTGTCATAGAAAATCAATATGGTATTACTGCCATAGAAGAAATATTGAACAAAAAGGTGAATATACAGATAGATAAAAATATATGGTTATAGTCCTTATTAAGGTTAGTATTAGAAAACAATGTTTTTCTTTGTCAAACAAAATATTATTGCCAGAGACAAGGTATAGCTATGGGTACACCTTGTGCGAACACATTTGCTAACCTAGTCCTGGCATACTGGGACGATATGGTGATATTTAAGGCAGCACATGATTGGAAAGACAAACGTTTCTTTTACAATAGATTTGTGGACGATGTTTTCTTTTTGTGGGAGGGGGGCACCACATCAGAATTAACATCCTTTGTTAAGTATTTAGAGTTTACTACCAGCTTCTTCGGATTCTCATTGAATTATTCTAGTTTAGTTATTGAATACCTGGATGTTAGTATTATTAAGAAAGAAAATGGGGAGGTATTGACCTCATTATACAGGAAGCCTCGCTGGACCAGCATCATGCTTAGATATGATAGCATATACCCTAGACGTGTATTCCAACACATAGTCAAGGGACAAGTCTGTAGAATATCCAGACTTTGTATGAATGAAAATTCCTTTATACAGGAATTGAACTCTCTAAAAAATCATTTTCAAGCACAAGGTTACAGAAAAATCTACTGAAAAAGGAAATTGACAACAGCAGTCTCTATCGAAAACAAAGTGCAAAACCATGGTTACACAGAAGTAAAAAATGGCCTAATAATGTAGATGCACAGGTTCAAAAAGCTAATGAAGGTTTGAAAATAAGTTTAACATACAGTAATGATATAGGCAGTATATGCAATATAATTAGAGACAACTGGCGAATTATTTTAACAGATGAGAATATAACTAGAGTTGTAGGGACACAATCTAGATTTATTTAAAAAAAAATAAAAATATGAAAGATATTTTATGTCAAGAACCTATGCATTTTAAAAATCCAGCATCAAGAAGAAGAGAACCTATCCATGCCTACATTGTAAAGCCTGTAAGCACATTTTGCAAGGAAACGGTTTTATACACCCCGGGACCAACAAGAAGTACTTTTTGAACATGTATGCTGACTGTAATATGCAAAATGTTGTCTATATTGCAAATTGTCAACAGTGTATTGCATATTATGTAGGAAAAACAAATTGCTGACTTAAAGATATAATTTTTAAGCATCTATCAGATATAAGGTTAAGAAAAGAACATAATGCACTGTACAAGCAAATAGAATTTCATAGTGATCATGTATTTGCCTTTATGGTTATATGTGTTGTAAAAAGAAGTCAAGGAATGGGTGACTTGTATAATGAAACTGAATACAAAGAGATGCAATAGATTCTTAGACTGGGAGCTGACAAAGCCCCAGAATTAAATTATGCTGTCCATTTAAAACCAGCTCTAGCAAAAAGGAAGGTAAACTAGGCTCCTGAGAGCACCCCGGCACTATTAGGTTTTACCTCATATCATGGACCACTCCACAAAAGGAGGGGTGTATCCATATTCATAAAGGATACTCACACCTCCAGGTTGGTGAAACCATCCAGGTGCAACTAACAATAGGCAAAACTGCTCTACAAATTGTAGCATGCTACAGGCCACCCTCTCAAACTCAGGAACCCCACAGCCTTCCTGAAGACACTGGAGGGTATAAATGTATCTCCAAACACCATCATATTGGGTGACTTCAACTACCCGAATATAGACTGGGAACATTACTCAAGCCCTAACTTTCTAGCCCAACGGTCCTGGAGTTCATAAATTCAAATGCCATGGAACAGCTAGTCACTGTTCCCAGAGAAAATATACTAGATCTCATTGTCACAAACATGGGGACAAAATGCTCCACACCGAAGTATATCCCTCATTGGTGAGATCTGATCATAAACTAATCTCACTGGAAATCCACATCCCCCACCCCAAACAAAAAGACCATAGTGAAGAACTTCTAAAGCAAACTTCACACTACTCAAGACTGGTGTGGTATCCTTCAAGGCCCCTGAGTCAGAGGAAACCACAACCGGAAGCCCTTACAAATGCCTTCTATGAACACCTCCAGGACTGCATGGATCAGGCAATCCCAAATAAAACCAAGACTCATCCAGGTGCAACTAACAATAGGCAAAACTGCTCTACAAATTGTAGCATGCTACAGGCCACCCTCTCAAACTCAGGAACCCCACACAGCCTTCCTGAAGACACTGGAGGGTATAAATGTATCTCCAAACACCATCATATTGGGTGACTTCAACTACCGAATATAGACTGGGAACATTACTCAAGCCTAACTTTCTATTAGCGGTTCCTGGGTTCATAAATTCAAATGCCATGGAACAGCTAGTCACTGTTCCCACGAGAGGAGAAAATATACTAGATCTCATTGTCACAAACATGGGGACAAAATGCTCCACACGGAAGTATATCCCTCATTGGTGAGATCTGATCATAAACTAATCTCACTGGAAATCCACATCCGCCCCACCCCAAACAAAAAGACCATAGTGAAGAACTTCTCTAAAGCAAACTTCACACTACTCAAGACTGGTGTGGTATCCTTCAAGGCCCTGAGTCAGAAACCACAACCCAAGCTCGGAAGCCCTTACAAATGCCTTCTATGAACACCTCCAGGACTGCATGGATCAGGCAATCCCAAATAAAACCAAGACTCTTTCCACAAAGGGCAAACGTCCAGTCTGGTGGACCCCAGCCATTAACAAACTTTACAATAAGAGGAGAAAGCTATTACATGATAGAACAAAATCCATAAAAAGTCACCCTGATCATTATTAGTAAAAAATACGAGCACTCATAAAATCAACTAAGGCCAATTTTGAGAGAAAAATTGCCATGGATTCAAGGACAATCATAAGGCCTTTTCAGCTATGTTAGGAACCTGGGTGGAAACTCACAGATATGCTCAGAATTAGTCCAAAATGATACAAAATCACTGAACCCACAGACATTGCCAACATACTGGCAGACGGGTTCAGTGCAAACTTCACCCCCTCTCCCCTAAAGGAGAGATAACTATCCCAGCCAGTGTAGCCTCCCGGACATCTCAAATGCGCGGGTGAAAGCTGCTCTCTCTAAAGCTAAAAACACAGCATCAATGGGACGGATGGTGTCCCCGGCTGTGTGCTACGAGCTAAATGAGGAATTAAACCCGCACATAAGGCAGCTGTTTAATCTCAGCCTTACCACAGGATCGTGCCCAAGGGTGGCGTCGGCAACTGTGGTCCCACTCCACAAGGTGGCGCCTCTCACGGACCCTGGTAATTACCGCCCCATAAGCTTAACAAGTCTAGTCTGCAAAGCTATGGAGGATCATAATGGAGCTCATAAACAAAGATATAGGGACTTGCAGACATTGGACCCGACCCAGTTTGGCTTTGTCAAGGGAAGATCATGCCTTTTGAACTTGGTGGACTTCTTGAAATAGTCACCAAGGCCATTGATGAGGAAGGCAGTCCATACAGCCTACCTTGACCTTGCAAAGGCTTTCGACACAATACCCCACTCGGGTATTGTAGAAAAACTACCAGCTTAAATGTAAACCCATATGTCACAAGATGGGTTGCAAACTGGCTTAAGGACAGAACCCACAGGGTTAGAGTTGCTGGCGCTGTGTCAGACTCCAAGCCGGTCACAAGTGGTGTCCCACAGGGCTCGGTCCTTGGCCCCTATTGTTTGGCATCTACTTCTCAAGTACAGGCCAACATGGGAGGACTTTGGCTGACAAAGTTTGCAGATGACTGCAAACTGGCGCCATAGTGGAAAGTGCATCGGACACTGATATCCTTCAGAAGGGACTCACGAAACAGATGGCTGGTGCCAGAGCCATGGCCTGAAGTTAAGCGCCAAAAATGTATAGTCATACCCTTGGGAAAAACAAGGTAACCCCAAGCTACCATATAGGTGGCAATCCACTAAGCACAGAAGAGGTTATCAGGGACCTGGGGACCCAGGTTGACAGTGGCCTTTCTTTTGACACTCACATTGCTAAAGTGGTTAGAAAGACCTTCTACATTGCCCACCTGATCATGAAGGATTCACATCCAGATCTAGTGAGGTCATTGTTCCCTGTACTCTTCACTTATCAGACCAATGATCGAGTACAATGCCCCATTCAGGATGTATCTCACCGACATCTGCAGCAATTGGAGAGACCCCAAAAGTTCCTCACCAAAAGGATAAAGGGACTCCAAAATCTGTCATATGCTGCCAGATTGAAGAAACTCCAGCTCTATTCAGTTGCATACCGTCTGCTCAGAGGTGACATGTGCCTGACATACAAGGCCATGTCCAACCCGGAATTAATGGACATGCTCCACCACAAGAAATGCAAATCCACCAAAACCACTAGAGCAAGCGACTTAAACCTTAGCAGGCATATAAA
Source organism: Protopterus annectens (assembly GCF_019279795.1). Taxonomy (NCBI): domain Eukaryota; kingdom Metazoa; phylum Chordata; order Ceratodontiformes; family Protopteridae; genus Protopterus; species Protopterus annectens. The sequence continues at coordinate 673,484,568 of NC_056726.1, read as the reverse complement.
TAGGCCGTGCTGGAGGGATAGATTTATCACTCAGAGACTCCCTATGCTGTGGAATAAAATCCCGGTCCATGTGAGGCAGAGCACCTCGCTGACTCTGTTCAAGAGAAATCTAGACCTGTGGATGGGAGATCGTAGGTTTACCCCGGGAATCATCTCTGGGTCACTGCTGGACAGAGGCACAACAAACTAATGGGCACAGTATTTTTTCATATAAGGGGTGGCGTAAGCCACAATAATTTGGGCTAGGCTTATAAATGCCTTAGGGCAGATAGCCTAGTATAAACCTATGAACCTATGAACCTATTGATTTTCATTGGTTGTGTTGTACTATATTAGATACTATGTTTTTACTAGTGTTTTATCATCTGATAAAGGGATTTACCTGAAAGCACTTATGATGCTGCTTTTATTGCTTTAATAAAGTGAAGTTGCTTCATACACAGTGTGGTAGTACTTGCCTTACTTTTGGATTTACTGTTTGGATTTTTTTGGCAGAACTTTCAGTGGAGGAGTCCTTTACTTTTTGTTCTTTATATAACTGGATATGATCAGATTTTTGCATAATTTATACAAATCCCATTAAATTTCTAGCTTCTTCAAAAATCTTACAGTTTTCTAATATCTTGAGAATAAGTTGCATTAATTCTTATCAAATCATCTTCATCTACATATGTAACTTCATGACATTTGCATTATTTATCATAGATCCAGTTATTGAGGCATGAATTTTGAATAATAAAGGATTTAAAGCTAAAACAAAGATAGCAGAAGATAAGGGCCATCATTGTCTCACACCAGTTTTATAAAAATTCTTGAATTCTTGCCATTAATTACAAAATAAGCAGATGTTTTATTTAATAAATCTTTAATGGTTGTCATAATATTGCAAGACAGAACATAATACTCAAGGACCCTCCATATAAAATTTATATTTAAATAATCAAAAGATTTTGTAGCATCCATGTTGTCCAAACTAAGTTTGTCTTTATCAAAAATGTCATTATTTAACAGAATGGCTTGTAATAGCTTATTAGCCCCAGTCATCATTCTTCCAGGGCAAAAACCAAACTGGGAATCAATTAAAATATTATTTAAATGTGAAGTTAATTTATTGCTTATAGCTCTGGCAATTATATGATACTCTAAGTTCAAAACAGATTTTGGCGGATAATGATCAGATGCTTCCTCTTTGCCATTTTTTTTATTAATAAAATTTTTGAAATGCATAAAATAATACAGCAAAGTACATTTCAAAAAGCTGTGCCCAAACCACCATAATCTGTTCTCTTTTCCCTTCTCTGCAATTAGAGCTATTTGGGCTTCTGCTTTGATATCCTCATTTTTCATCTTTCCCAAAGTGTGCATCTAACCACCCATTTCGGGGACTTATATCCATCACCTCTAGCTTCCTCAACTGATCTTCCTACACTGCTCAGATTTCTGTACCATATAGTACTACTGATCTCACCACTGTTTTGTACAGCTTACTTTTCAACTTCTTTGGCATTCTTCAGTTTTACACTGCCCCACCCCTGGCACTCTGTGCCAGTTAGCTGCAGCTCTTCAAATTCAAGCTTTGACTCCTCCTCCAGACTTCCCTTCTCCTCAACCTCTCCTCCCAGATACTTGAAGCCATTAATATGTTCCAGTATTTTCCTTTCTGTCTCAGTTCTCAGCTTATTCTGATTTTCCCCGTTTGCTGCCATGACAACTGTCTTATCTGTATTCAGCTTCATAGCATGTTTTTGTTTAGACTCTCCCTGTAATGCCACATTATCTACATACAGCAGTTTTGTTGATCTGCTCTCTCTGACCTGTTTACTAATGTAGTACATCATTAGTATGAACAGCACAGCAGTAGGATCAGAGCTGAACCCTGATGCTTTTCCACTCCCACTCGGAACCCCTCTGTGAGTCTAAACATTATTCGAACTTGTGTAACTGGGTTCTTGTATATAGCCTGTACTACTTCTACCAATGTTTCTGGGACTTTGAACCACTGCAGGATTGCCCTAATCATCTTTCATGGGACCTTATTATATGCTTTCTCCAAGTCTAGGAATGCCCATTTTGACTATTTCCTTATCTCTAGTTTCTCAACTATCTGTCCCACTGCAAACATTAGGCCAGTTATGCTGAATCCTAATTTGAATAGGTACAAACCCATATGTCACCTGGTGGATAGTCAACTGGCTCACAGACAGGACCCAGTAAGTTAAAACTGGAGAGTCCACCTCTACAAATAGGCCATTCACAAGGTGGGGGGGGGCTTCAGGGATCAGTCCTTGGACTGCTCCTTTTTGGAATGTACTTCTCAGAAGTCAAGGCCAATGTCAGGGATCTCTGGCTAACTAAATTTGCAGATGATTGCAAATTAGGAGCTATCATTGAATCTCAGACTGACACAAATGTTCTCCAGGAGGGGCTGACAGACAAACAACTGGTGTCAGAGCTCTGGACTAAAACTAAATGCCAAGGAATGCATAATAGTATCCTTTGGGAAGTCATTTATCCCTGGTAACTATCATATTGACAACACACCTCTTAGAGCTGACCTGGTAGTCAGGGATGTAGGGACACAAGTAGATAGTAATCTAGCCTTTGACCATCATGTGTCTACAGTGGTGAGGAAATCATTCTTTGTTGAGCAACTTATAAACAAAGGTATGGCGTCTAAGTCCAAGGAAGTAATTGTTCCACTGTATTCAGCATTCATCAGAACTATCATTGAGTACAATGCCCCCTTTGGTATGTACCTAAGCAGGCATATCCAACAGTTGGAACATCAACAGAGGTTCCTCACTAAAAAAATACAGGGCCTAAGTAAAATGTCCTATGTAGAATGCCTCAAGGCCCTATCCCTGTATTCTGTCCCCTGGAGGCTTTTGAGGGGAGATCTATGCCTGGCATACAGGGAATTGTCAGATGCCCCTCTGATGGACCTCCTGCATATCCACAAAACAAACAGCACGAGAATTACCCATTCTATAGACTTAAACCTTGTCTCTGATATAAATAGGACCTTCTGGAGAGATAGGTATGTATCCCAGAGACTACTCCATCAATGGAACAGGATTCCCATCTATGTCAAGCAAAGTTCCCCCCAACCAAATTCAAGTGCAAGTTGGAAAACTGGACGGGAAACCAGAAATTCATCCCTGGTTTGGCACCAGGACACAGGTAACTTGTAAATGGTTCCTCTCCCAGGCCCATGCTTACTCTTATCAAGGGTATCAGAACTTGTCAGAGATTTGGAATGCATGGCTAGGCTTAAAAAGGCCCTTGTGGTTGTTAGCCTAGTAAACACATATGAACCTATGAATCTGAAATGCTTATCCCTCATCTTGCTTTCTACTTCTCTGAATATTCATTTATCGATCGTCCTGTCCAGAAATTTCATGCAGTGTGACAGGAGGTTGATACCTCTGTACTGCCCACATTTGTGAATATCCCCTTTATTCTTGTACCCTGGCACTAGTATACTTATTCTCCAGTCATCATCTTGGACACGCCTTTCTCTCCATGCTTCTATGAATATCCTCAGGAACTATTTCTCCCCTTTCTCACCCAAAATCTTTATCATATCAGCTGTGATCACAGCTGAGCTTGCTAGTTCACCTGACTTCATTTTCCTTAGTGCTGTTCTTACATCTTGTACGGTGGGCTCCTCTTCTTCTTTCATCATAGGCTGTGTCTGGGGCAGTACAGCTTCTGTGGGGTTTTCTTCTTTCAGTAGCTACAGGAAGTGTTCCCTCTATCTCCATTTCATGTCCTGTGGACTGATGAGCAAATTATTGCTGGCATCCCTTATGAAGGGTATCTGATGACTATCATCTTTATTTTTCTGTCTTTGCTTTGCAATCTGATACAGTTTCTATGTGCCATCTACTGAATCACTATCCAAAAGCAGGTAGAGTGCCTCTGATGCCTTACTCTTTACTATAGCAACTGCCCCCTTAGCTTCTTTGTTTGTCAGCCAGTATTCCCTCTTAGCCTAATCTATATAGGTCTATAGGTTCATAGGTAAGTACTAGGCTAGCTGTCCTTGTGGGCCATTTCAAGCCTAGCCAGTTTCCTTTTATGTGTTCAAAATAGCCTATCCCATTTGGTTATAGATTGGCTTTTCCCATCCCATGGTCAATAATTACATATTATGCCTAATGAGAATAACTGTGATCATACCATAGATAATTTGAGGGGACCCATGCATGGAATAAAGTATATAGAAGCTGCCAGTGTCAATTAGTAGTACACGGGACAGACCTGGGGTAAATTTTCTAGCTCCCACTTTCTTCTGCACTTCTTTTTTTTGATAACTTCCTGGACTTCTGCATCCACCACCTTTCCTTATGTACCTTATTTCCATACCTGGCTCAGCAGCATATCCATCTGTTATCCTCACACATGCCATTTCAAGTGCTGTCATTCCTTTTCAGCTCTACTTTTTTCCTCTTCTTCCTCAGGTGCTATAGCCATGAGTATTGCCTTGAAGGCCTATGATTTCTCTGCAGTCAACTTCCATGACTGCGCCAATCAGTGGTTTATGCTGTGGACCGACTGTTTCACCGAGGATAACTTTGCAATAACTGATTCTAGCCTGCTGCCCTTTCTTTACTAAAAGGACGTTTACAGAGACTATAATAAATAGAAAACCAACTAAGTGGATAAGGGCTGCCTTAAACCAAATAATAAATTAAAGTAAAAAGAGAAAATAAAGCAGCCAAACGCGGCTTAAAATCATTAATTTATTAAAATAGAGGTATGCCCTTTTGTACAGATACACTGCACTTCATCAGACCATTAAACAAGAACCACAAACCAGCAGTTTAAATAAGACACTCAATAAAGTAACAATCAAATTAAAAACTACAATGATTTAAAGGACGCGCCTTCAATACAGGGTTTAAAGGTATACATCCATTCAAATCTGGTGCTCTATGTGCCATGAATCTAACTATCCACTTAGTCTCAGCTAATTCCAATTTATTTCCTAAATCTCCCTCTCTCTTATCAGTCCCAATAATTTGTAAAACTAAAAACACAAATATGTCCAATATTATCGCACACATGTTTATAGAGCACACTAGTGGAGTCCTTCCTTCGTATATACCCCAGATGTTCTAAGATACATTCTTTAAAAGAATGTTCAGTCTTCCCTACATAAAAACATAAACAATCTTTGCACCTGGCCAGGTAAACTAGATGAGAAGATGTACAATCTGCATAAAACTTGCATTCAAACCTAAACCCATTAACCGGATGTATAAAAATTTTCTCATCAGAGATAGAACTACAGGCTTTACACCTCCAAGTGCCCATCCTGTCTGACCATATCACAGGCTTACCCTGCCCTACAGTGAAACATAACTCCCTTTTCAAGGAGCCTTTATTCTTCAACTTAAAAGAAGGACTTGGCCCAACCAAATCCTTAATTCCATCAACCAATAGTATGGGCTAGTGCTTTTTAACAATACTGCATATTCTGTTTATGTCATTGGTATATGTCAAGGCAACATTATTCCTCCTGGACCAACAAAAATTCATATTATTACCCAAACTGTTACTTCCTTCCAACTTTGAGGAATAATACGGCTTAGCTCTATCCAAGCGGGCAGTACTAATGTCAGTCATATTCAAAAACACTTCATTGTTACTATATCTTCTAGCTTTAAGTTCTCCCTGCACATCCTATTGCTTGAGCAAAAGCCTCATCATTAGTGTGTAACCTAGACATTCTACAAACCTGACCCTTAACAATATTCCCAAAAGTATGGCTAGGGTGCATGCTGGTCCGTTGCAAAAGATTGTTCTTATGACAGGGTTTCCTATATAGTGAAGTTTCAATTAAACCAGTACTTGTTTTAATAATTTGCACAATCAAAAATCTATATGCCCATATGCCACTTTTTCAGTACATTTCAGATAATAGGTAGAAGTTTTCAAATAAGATATAAATTGATATAAATCATACAATGAACCTCCCCATAGAAGGAAAACATCATCCACAAACCTTTTATACAGTTTAATATAATTGATAAACCCATTTACTGCAAAAACAAATTCTTCCTCCCATTAGGCCATAACTGGGTTGGCATAGCTATTGGCACAAGCTGTGCACATAGCCACACCAACCTTCTGCTAATAGATGTGGTCATTAAACATAAAAACATTATTTTCAAGAATAATTTCAAGTAAACATTATCATTTCTTTTGAGAATGAACTATGCTTTAAAAGAGCCATTTTTAACAGCTTCTATACCCTCAAAATTGGGTATAACCGTAAATAATGTTGAAGCATTCAAAGTTAACAAACCAAAATTCAGAACTATCAATGCCACCTACAGCTGTATACAAATCCCTCAAAAACTGTTCTGTATCTTTAAGTACTGAGGGGATTTTAAAGACCACTGCCCCAAGTTTATCTTGCACAAAAATAGATGGGTTCAGTCAACCAACTCCTTCCTGACACTATAGGTCTTAACACAGGTCTCTGGAGTCCCTTATTTATTTTGGGGAGGCCATGTATATATGGGATCACAGGAGATTCAACAGTAAAATAGGTAAACAGATTATAGTATTTCCATCACGGAGGGCTTAGAATTTATGAGATTGTTTCTGCCTAAATTCACCAATTTTTCATGTGACACCATCAATACTATTTGTGAACTGATGGAAGTTATGCTACAGAACAATTTTTTACCTTTAATGGTAAGTACTATCAGCAAAGGAAGGGTATTGCTATGGAGGTACAGTAACACCCTCCTTTGCAAATATTGTTATAGGGTCATGGGAAACACATGTTCTCCAGTCTATTCCATTTTTTTTGTAGAACATGTAAAAATGTGCAAAAGATTGGTTGATGATCTTTTTTTATTACTGATGGTGCTATTATAAGAGTAGAACAGTTTATTCAGGAATTAAATAGCAGTGTTGATTTCTTAACCTTTATTTTGGATGGTGTAGGGAACACAGTGTCTTTTCTAGACATTGTTGTTAGTTGGAATAAGGTTACAAAAACGTTTTCTAGTAACATCTATAGAAAACCTTGCTTTTCCAGCAGTTACCTGCACTTTTCAAGTGCCCACCCCATTTATATGAAGAAAAATATTCCAGGACGTCAGATAATTAGAGCTTCCAGGTTAACCACTCATCAAGACAATTTCGTAAAAGTTGTTGATGAAATTGTCAAAATGTTTTTAGGTAGAGGTTATGAACTGAATTTATTATAACATACTGTTCAGGACATTAAACATAAAAGGCATGAGTTTTCCCCCATTTTGGAAGGGAGCATGCCAGTAAAAAGAGCTAGTGACCCCTGTAAGAAATTCACCACCAGCTTTATTTTACGCATGACTGTTGATGACAAGGACATAAAAAAATTTATTGGTCAGAACTGGAGAAATTTTAAGGTAATCGTAATGTATACAGGGCTGTTGGAACATCTCCTGATTTTGTGTGCAAGAGATCTAGGTCTATTAAGCAGTACCTAGAAAATTATGATAAAAAAAAGTTTCACCTTACACTATGAAAAAATATGGCATGCATAAATGTGTATTTTGCAGTGTGTCAGTTTTATTTATGAGGGTCCATCAGTAAGCCTTTCACATGTATTTATTTATTTAATTATCTATTTATTTATTTATTGACATTTGTTTTACGTGAAAGTCCATTGGGCCAGAAATCCATTTTCAGTGAAGGCCCGGGGAGAAAAGCTCCACAATATATTACAAAGTATTGCAAGTACTACAAAGTATTCTAAATTAACATAAATAATCAACAATACCTGTATGAAAGCAGAGATAGGCAATACAGTACATTACAGAGTTTACATTACTAATTTTTAAGCATCACAATGGAAGTTACATGTGCAGCATAGCATAGATATGCAACAGTACCATATATAGTGTGTGTTTGTGAAAAAGTTGCTTAATGAACACAAGGCTGAAACTTTTTAGGACCTGCCATTAGAACCTTTCATAACAGGAATTAGTTAAGGGACCATTTTAAGGAGACTTGTTTGTTTGGCAGGGGCAGGAGGGGTTGTTTAGGTAAGGCAATTTTAGTGCTGATTTAAAGGTTTTGATACAATCAATTTGAGGTATTTGGGAGGTTAAGGCATTCCAAAGTTTAACAATGCTATGGGAGTACAGACATTGTCCATCTCTTTTGTTGGGTTTGGTTATAGTTAACAGTTGTTTGCCTGAGGATCTTAGTGTTCTCATAGGGGTATATGTTTGTAGGATGGAGCTGAGTGCTGGGCAAGGGTTGGGTTTGAAAATGAGTTTGTGGGCTAAAGTTAGTTGGGTATAAAAGAGATGGTTGGAAAACTCGAGCCAGTTCAGTTCTCTAATAGCTTGGCAATGGTGTGTACGGTTAGGATTTCCTGAGGCAAATTTAGCTATTTTATAATAGCAAGATTCTAGTTTATTACTAATGGTTGAGTGGAGGTTAGTAAAAATGGCACTACCATTTTAAAAAACAGCTGCTAAGGAAAAAAACTTTATGGCGACTAAGATTGCAATCTGATAAATATTCTGGACTTAATGATACTATATGTATGTTGTAAATGTAACTGTTTCTTTAAACAAATGCTGGTTTTCTAATTTGAACTGATTGATTAACGAGACTGTTATTCTTTGAATTTTGTGTATAAACTCACATTTGTAAGCATGGTTTTATTCCAAAGAAGTCCTTCTGAAGGAAAGCACTAAAACTGGATGGGTAACTGGAAATTCACACCTGGGTGACATTAATCAACATGGTCAAATCACCTAGAGGCAAGTTTTACACAGTCAAGTGGCTAGCCTTGACACAAAGTGCAGTTTGCGATCTGTGTTCTATCTAGAGAACACTGTGCACCACAGTTAATGCCCAAAGTAGTTGGTCTATGCAACTCTTCCAATAGGCACCATCTAGAGTCTGTGCTGCTGCCAAAACTCCATTCTTTGGTGAGTTTGAGGTGGAAACACTCAGTATGATTTTAGGACCTCTCCTATTTGGAATATACTTCTCTGATATCAAGGCAAATATAGAGGATGTTTGGCTGACCAGATTTGCTGTCAACTGCAAGCTGGGTGAAATCATTAAATCGCCCAAAGATGTAGATATCCTCCAGGAGGGTCTGCTACAGATGAATAACTGATTCCAGAACCATTGTCTAAAACCCAGTGCAAAAAAGATTAGTAAAGTAAATAAAATGACTAAAGGGTAATTATACCCTTTAGGAAGACAACCACCTCTGCAAGTTACGATATCTATAACATTCCCCTAAGAGTAGACCCAGTGGTAAGGGACTTGGGAACTCAGGTTGACAGTAACCTGAATTGTGTTCACCATGTGCCCATGACAGTGAAAAACATCCTTCTGTGTGGCACAACTTTAAGTAAGGCCATGACATCAAGACCTTAAGAGATCATAGTCCCATTATAGTCATCCCTCATTAGACCAATAATTGAGTACAATGCACCATTTGGCATGTACCTAACCAGGTATTTGCAACAACTGATGCAGCCACAGAGGTTCCTCACTTAAAGAATACAGGGTGTAAATAATATGTCCTGTGTGGGACAATCTATGTCTAACCTACAAGGAATTTCCCAATCCATCCTTGATGTACCTGCTACACTTTTGCAAAGTAAGCATTACTAGAATTACCCATTCTGAGGATCTAAACCGAATCTGTGACATAAAACATGTTGAGGGACAGATATGTATCTCAGAGATACCCCATTCTCTGAAACAAACTCCCCATTCATGTGAAACAGAGCTCTTTCCTAAACCTATTCAAATGCAATTTGGACCACTGGATTGGAAATCTCAAATTCACCCCGGCTTGTCACCTGGGTCCTTATGGACAGGGACAGTTTGTAGATGCCATAGGGCACACGCATATACCAAAGTCATTCTAGCCTGCAGGCATTGATAACTGGGAAATTTGGGGCATGAATTGCTAGGTTAAAAAGGCTCTAGGGCCATTAGCCTAGTAACTTCTTATGATTTTATGCAAACACAAGGAGAACATGCATATCTATACAGTCCTTGACTGGAGCTCAGGCTCAAACCTTGCAAGTTGTGCATTGGAGGGGAAAATCTTAACCATTATGGCAACGATGTCAGCGTGCAGAACAGCAATAGTTTTGCCTAAATTTATTTTATTATGAAAAAAATCACTTATAGTTATCACAGTAATGTCCATGCTAAGTCCAGGATAGAAGCCGTACTGTGAGTCAGAAGATTCTATGGACAGATAGATGGCATGGATCTGGGAGTGATATATTTCTCTAAGATCATAGATAATGGTGATGACATGGTTGCAGCACAAAAGGTATTGTAAAAAGTGAAGGACCCAACTTCATGTAGTGGGGCAACTGTTGGAAGGTTTCCATGTTTTGAGAAAATAAGTAACAGAAATCTACAGTTGATACACTAAGACCCACTGGAGGGAAGATATATGTTGCTGGTGAGAAAGTGTTGAATTTATTTAGAAGTTTACAGATATAACAAAACAGACTGTTTTGAGATTAGCTGGAGATAAAAGTGCATGTAGATGTCTATGTTCCATCATTTTGGGCCACTGCAGCAACATGGGGAATCTTAATAAATAAAGAAATGTAAAATGATTTGCTACTTTTAATGGGGTAGTCTCTGGTGAGAAACTCAGTTGTCTGGGAGTATTAGAATCAGTGCAACAGTGGTACTATTCGAAAACTGAATCCACCCATATCACCTTCTAGGGCCCATCAAGTTCACATATCTATGATACATCAGCACAAAACATTTATACACCATCAACTGCCAGGATGTGCAATGCACAAGGTGTCATTTATAATGTGTCTTTGCATCTCCCAGGCAGCTCCCATAGTACCCATATCTGTCCCATGTCTGATACCAGCAATATGTGTGGGGTGATTTCCATCAGGAGCATGTAACTGAGAAGTGAAAACAACCCCATTACCAGGTTGTAGAAACTATTTATTTATTTATTTGTCTTTGTTGACCGGGAAAATGCCCAACTGTGTAAAATCCATTTTCAGTAGATGCCCAATGAGAAAATCTCCATATTTAAGTTACTCGTGATGCACATTTATAATTGCAGGATAAAAACATCTGTAAATAAGCTTATTTACATGATTTTTAAATATATCTTTCATAAACATAGCATTTTAAAACAAAAAACAAGAGAGAAATTAACATAAACTGGCTGACTATTGAATAGAAAAATAAAATACAATAATTATGGCATTTATAGCATGATGTCTACAAGGAAAAGATCAAACTGGGGTGTTTTTGAGGTTAGCAAATAATTTAGACAGAGAAGTAGTAATGTAGCATAAATATTGATGTTAAGAGACTGGAAATGAGCAAGAAGATAAATAGACAGAGGAGGAACTGTAGTTAGTAGTGGGGTATGAGAGAAGGGGAAACAGTAAGAGGTTACGAGATTAGTGCAGTATGAGGAGGAGTGATAACGTACAAAAGACTGGGACAAAAAGTGGCTGCAAGAGTTGGAGAAAAGTAATCTGAGTAAAGCTAGTCAGGTGAAAAGGAAGAATAGACCTATATTTGGCATAGGTACTGTTTAAGCAAAGTTTAAAAAAAACATACAAACCATTGGGTCTGCTGAATATCATCTACTCATAATGGTTGCCGCTCGTATGTGTTGCTGGTAATGCTGAATTCACCCTGAAGCCATGGCTCATAACACCTATACACACCGAGATAATGGCATAGATGTTATATAACATGTACTGGCAGAGACCCGCAACATCACTGAGTGTGTGTTTGTAATGTTGAGGACCTACTTCTGTTAACTCGGTAACACTGGTAGTGCAATGCAGGAACCTTCAGAGACCTGCAGAAAGGTATTTGTCATCAGTGAAAGCTGCACAAAATAATGCTTACACAAACTGCTAGAACTGGAATGCCAGAAGCACAGACACCAGCAGCAGAGGAAGTGCCAGGTGAGGAGAAGTTCGAGGAACTGGTTGCAAGGGAGACCAAAACAAGGCTGAGGCAGATGACAATATGCTACAGCACTGGCAAAGAGGTGACATCTTGTCTACAACTATGGACCAGAATTTAGTCAACAAAGAATACAACTGATGCATGCAATACAACACCCAAGCCATGCAGAACAATACACAGACTGGCCCCACTGTATAACAGTCCTTCACTATTGTCTAAAAAGGTGCAAGGGGAATGGACTATGTGGTCAGGAAGAGTTACTGTGGTACATTACCTCGAGATACATTTATGCTGCACTGATGAGGTTAATAAAAAGGCTAAAGAATGCATGTTTACAGCTTGGCTTTACTGGCCTGAATGTACCCATAAAGATTTAAAAAGTATAAAGTCATGCGCATTCAGAAGGAATGTAGCTGAAACAACAACATCAAGTACAAATATGACTCTGTCATTGTCCATGTCGGTGTGAATGACCTGAGACATACCTTCCTAGACTACATGAAAAGAGACATGGAGGAGCTGTCCGATCTTGTAGCCCAGGCAGGTATGACTCTAGCCCTGAGTAGCATCTTGCCATCACCCAGAATGATACCACAGTACAAGGACAAAATGATTGACTTCAACAATTGGCTAAGCTTCTGGTGTCATTCTAAGGGGATCCAGTATCTGTCTGCCTGGGATGACATGACAAACCACGATGCTTTGCCAGAGATGGCCTGCACCTGTCGCCCCTGGGACTCCGGATACTGCCTAAGGCTCTAGCCACCCCTATAGTGCCTTTTTTAGGCAAGGTTCAAATGACAAATTCACTACCATAACAGGTACAAGCAAGAAGAATCTGAGGGTATTGCTACTCAATGCTAGAAGTTTAAACCTCAAAATGCACTCACTCAAGGCACTCCTTAAAATGGAGAACATCGACATCTGTGCAGTGACAGAGACCTGGTTCAAAGCTCCAGAGAGTACCCCTGCATTACCAGGCTATAATTCATACCACACCATTTGGCCACCTAACCTGGACCAAAACACTAAAGGCGGAGACGTGTCCATATTCATTAAGGATATCCACACCTCCAGGCTAGTTGCCCAGCATAATGCGTCCAAGATTATCCAAGTGCAACTAACTCTGGGCAAGACCACAATCCAAATGGTAGCTTGCTACAGATCCCCCACCATGCCCCAGGATTCCCACTCCTCATTTCTTGATACACTGGAAAGTATTAGGGTACAACCTAACACCCTAATAATGGGTGATTTCAACCACCCCACCATTAAATGGGAAAACTACTCATGTACCAACTCTTGTGCTCAACGTTTTCTGAAATTCATAAATTCCAATGCTTTGAATCAACTTATCCACACCCCCACCAGGGGCAGCAATATCCTAGACCTGGTTATTGCCAACATGAGCAACCGGTGCTCCAAACCAGACGTCAATTCCTTGTTGGTCAGATCCGACCACAAGCTAATCACCCTAGACATCCACATCCCTCCCCCACCCCCATTAGGGAAACCACAGTAAAATATTTCTCCAAAGCCAACTTCACACTTCTTAAAACAGAAGTGGCAAACTTCACGACACCCATGCTGACGGACAATTGAGGTATGACTGCTGAATCCTACACAAATGCATTTTATAATCACTTACACGAGTCCATGGATCATGTAATCCCTAACAGAACCAATATGCTATCCCCCAAAAAAGGAAGCCAATCTGGTGGTCCCCTGCCATAAACAAACTCTACAACAGAAGAAAGAGACTGTTGCAAAAAAGAGTAAAATCCCATGATTGGAAAAACTCCCTGGTCAGCCTCAGTAAGAAGCTGAGATCCCTCATAAAATCCTCCAAAGCTAGTTACAAAAACAAAATCACCACTGACTCTAAAGACAACCACAAAACATTCTATAGCTATGTCAAGAATCTCAATGGCAACACTCAGATCTGCTCTGAGTTACAGCACAATGGCACTAAATATACAGAACCAACTGATATTGCCAACATCCTGGCAGATAGGTTCAATGCTAACTTTACCCCCCTGTCATCCCCTAAAGGGCCCATCTCTATACCAGAAGAATACAAAGTTCCTGTAATCATGGCTGCACAGATAAAAACACACTATCCAAAGCCAAGAACACAGCATCCATGGGACCTGACAACATCTCAGGCTGTGTTCTACATGAACTACAGAATGAACTGGCACCCCACCTAAGTACCATGTTCAATCATAGCCTCACCTCAGGCTATGCGCCCACTGAATGGCGCACAGCGACAATTATCCCACTCCACAAAGGGGGAGCCACCACAGACCCCGATAACTACCGCCCCATTAGCCTAATGAGCCTGGTCTGCAAGGCTATGGAACGTATCATCATGGAACTTATAAACAATGACATTGGTAATCTCCAAACTCAAGACCCCACCCAGTTTGGGTTTGTAAAAGGCAGATCATGTCTCCTAAACCTGACAGACTTCTTTGAAGCAATCACCAAAGGTGTAGATGACGGTAAGGTGGTTCACACAGCATATCTAGATCTCGCCAAGGCTTTCAACACCATCCCCCACTCTGGAATTATAGATAAACTCACTAAACTAGGTATAAATCCCTATGTCACAAGATGGGATGTCACAAGATGGGTTGCCAACTGGCTCACTGACAGAACCCACGCTGTGAAAGTAGCAGACTCCAAATCCAATTTCAGACCAGTGACAAGTGGAGTACCACAGGGTTTAGTCCTGGGTCCTCTCCTGTTTGGTATCTACTTCTCTGAAGTACAGGCTAATACAGAAGGCCTTTGGCTAGTGAAGTTCACAGATGACTGCAAACTAGGAGCCATAATCAAAACTCCAAAAGATGTGGACATCCTACAAAAGGGCATTGCTGAGACAGATACCTGGTGTCAAAGCCATGGCCTCAAGCTCAATGCCAAAAAGTGCATTGTAATCCCTTTTGGTAAAAACTATGTACCCATGAACTACCACATAGGCGGTAGTCTACTTAACACCAAAAGTGTGATAAGAGACCTTGGGACACAGGTGGACAGTAGTCTCTCCTTTGATAATCACATTGCCACAGTAGTCAGGAAATCCATCTACGTGGCACACCTCATCACAAAAGGTTTCTCATCTAGGAAAAAAGAGGTAATTGTTCCCCTCTACTCATCACTCATTAGACCCATTATAGAGTACAATGCCCCTTTTGGTATGTACCTCACAAGACATCTACAACAACTGGAAAGGCCGCAGAAATACCTCACAAAGATGATTACTGGACTCAAACAGATGCCATACACAGACCGTCTCATAAATCTGCAGCTTTCCTCTGTCGCATATCGCCTACTCAGAGGTGATCTCTGCCTAACACACAAAGCTATGTCAATCCCAGAGCTTTTAGACATGCTTCACTTAAAGAAATCCCAATCCCTACGAGCTACATGCTCTAGGGACCTAAACCTTGTCACCACAATAAACAGAACATGCTGGAGGGATAGATTCCTGTCCCTGAGACTTCCCATACTCTGGAACAAACTACTTATCTATATCAAACAAAGCTCCTCATTAGCACTCTTCAAGAAAAATCTTGATGATTGGATGGGAGATAGTAAATTCACCCCGGGGATCACTTATGTGGCTCTGCTCAACAGTGGCACAGGAAAATAATTTTCTTGGGTGGAGAAAGCCAGAGTACCTTTTGGCTAGGCTTATATAGGCCATAGGGCCAATAGCCTAGTACCTACCTATGAATCTATGAACCTAAACACTGTTATGTCATTTACATATATCTCACTGGCCTCCACTACAGTAAGTTTAAGTTGTTACACAATGAAGCTTTAAGCTAGGCTGGATTTTCATGTAGTTTTTACAGAATGGTTTATCTGTGTGACATTAGGCTATACTGGAAAAACTCACGCACACTCTGCCATAGGTTACAGTGAGAAATAGGTTAGTTTGTTTTTGCTTTCTTGTAATTGTGTTGCTTCATTTCCTTCTTCTGTTTTGCATATTGCTGTGTATTTTTTGCACTATGTTTTACTTGCATTCTGCTTTCAGTTGTGTATTTAAACTAGGAAAAAGACCAAAGCTTTGTCTATTCTGACTCACACAGAAATTAAATTTTCCCCCACACCAGTGTTGCTGTGTCTTAAACTCAACTGTCTCTCTAGTTGTTTGTCCCTTACGTTAATTTGACCACATAGTTCCTTCCCTGTCCTCTTTCATTGGCTATTGTCAGTAAAAACAAAATTATGATTTTGTCTAATCACTCCCCTTCATTTATTTAAATTTATTGATCATCCCACTCTGTTCCATTGAGCCAGAATACGAAGTCTCTACCCCCTTCCAAATTGCCTTGCTCTTTTAAAATAAGTGGTTCTGCCCTTTGATTGCTAAGCAGACCCCTCAACCTGGAAACATGAAAAATCTGGACAAAGGACCATGAAAAATAGGTACAAATCTGTATGTTGATTAACGTAAAATTGACATACATAATTATGCAAGCTTGCCCACTCCAATGAAATTGTGGGATACCAACTTTCAAAGGCAACCTGAAGAACAGACAACCAAAATATGGCTCCAGACCCTGTAGTAAATGGTATGCATTTTTTTAACGTGCAGCAATGATGTTCCCTGGGAAGGAAGAAGATGATGAACCTTAGAATTTTGTTTTTGGTGACTTGCACTCTGTGGGTTTTGTGGTCAACGTAGGGCATTTAATGGTAGACAATATTCTAATCTTAGCAAAATATTATAGTTTGCTAGGACCTCCAAAAGTCATTCTCCATGGCCTACTTTTCAGTGGCATAACTAGAGTTTGTGTGTCTGGAGCTGTCTTTGAGTTTTCTGCTCTTCCCCCCTCACAAAATCATGTTCGAATGGGGCCCCCATACACAGCCCTCCAACCCTGCAGCCATTCCTATGTCCCATTACTTGGCAATTTTGCCCCATTCACCATAAACACTGTAATGTGCATACTGCTTTACTTCTACAATGATTATTTGGATTTCATTCAAAATTTTTATTTTACATTTTATAGCACAAACACTAGCAGACATCTGCTAAACAAAGCAATACAGTCTCACAATGAAAATAGACTTAGCATTAAAACTTCTCTTCCATCGCGGTGGTGGTGCTGCGGTAGCGTTGTCACCTCACAGTAAGATGCTGTCCAGTTCGATTCTCAGCTAGAGCATCTTCTGCGTGGAGACATGCGTGAATGGGCGTACCTTCATTGAAGGTTGTGCATCAGAGCTGGTAACTCGGCATGTAAAAATCAACTACCAATCATTAGCGGACCGGAGTTCCGCTGTGGTGACCCCTAACCGGGAAAAGCCAAAAGACACAACAAGAACAACATTAACACTTCTCTTCCCTTGAAACTCACATTCATTGAAACAGCACCGAAACCCACATTCAAAGAAAATGCAAAAGTCATCTAAATAATTCCACATTTAAAGAGATCTGTAACTAATGAATAGGTTGCTGCTAGCAAACAACTTTATATTTCATTGTTTCATCTACAAATAAAGTGCCTGTTGCCATTGAAGAATAAATTGCCTATGTTACATTAAAAATAAGCTAGTAATATTGTAATAGGGAGTGGATGGCAAACTGATAACAGGTTCATAGTTACTAGGTATCTCTGCCAAAGAGGACATTCTCAGGACTGCAACATCTACCCCCTTTAAAAGTAAAACACAGTACAGTATCAGCAATCTATCTGTACACTGTGGGAATAGAACCCACAGCCTTCTGCATCAAAAGCAAGCATACTACCTGTTGTGCTACTAAGAACACAAACATGAATAAGCAGCACTAATCTTCTCCCCCCGAAGAACTATGCAGCACAAGAAATCTGGAAAAAGGCCAAAATATATTGGGGGGGGACAAAGGCCCAAAACCAGAGACACATTTTAAACATTCCTTGTATAATCTTAGAAAGTTGCTAGAATAAAATGTTTTGTGCTAACATGCGTTTCCTTAAAGGCAGGAAGACTGAAACTTACATGGTTATTATTATTTGGTGAATTCAGTTTAAAATGATTTGCCAGAAAATCGCAAATTTTATGAAGAATAGACCAAAAGTATGAGCCAAACATTCTGTGAAACTTTGTACAGTTGAGAAACTCCTTGAATCATGAGTGGTGGTATGGGTAGAGAATTTAGGCTCTTGCTCTTTGTATGTAAGGTACAGGGGTTTGACTCAGAGTAACCCTAACTAACTGGGGCATTTTACACACACACACACACACACACACACACACACACACACACACACACACACACACACACACACACACTTGTCTCCATATATACACACTAAACAGTACACTACACAATTGTCTCCACACACTAATCAGTACACTACACAATTGTCTCCATGCACACACACACACTAAACAGTACAGTACACGCACACACTAAACAGTGCAGTTCACTACACAATTGTCTCCACACACACTAAACAGTACAGTACCCTACACAATTGTCTCCACACACAAACAGCACAGTACACTACACAATTGTCTCCACTAATATCTTCTTGTACATATAAGAAATCAATTTCAATGCATACATTACACTTTGCAGCAGTAGCAAGAAATATTAAATGCTGTGTTAAGCAGAAAGAGACTGGTCCCAAGAAAGTAAACACAAAGTGCCACAGTTTCTCTTGTATACATAAGAAAATCAATGCAGAGAGGAGACCATTCCGTTCCTCAGACTTAAGTAAACTCAATGCAGCGAGAAATAAAATACAAGACCATTTCCAAGAATTAAGTAAACCCAATGCATTCATAAGACGTAAGTAAACTATACAGTGAGAAATACAAGACCCAATGCAGCAAAGACTGGTCCTAATTTGCCTTACCTGAAGAAAGACGTACTGTGCACACTGCCTGGATAAAACCCACGGTAAAGTTAAATTAAGTAGTAATGGCTGGGCAGCTGAATTCTTGAATTCTAACAGGCTGTCTGTCTGCCTCGTGCTGACGTCATCACGCACGCCCTGCACACGATGACATCAGTCCAAAAAAAAAACTTAAAAAAACCTGGGAAATTCGGAAATTAAAGGGCCACTCAGGAATTCGTGGAACCCCAATATTTTGCCCTCAAAACCAGTATTAACCAAGGAATTTGGTATGGTTGAGAGGTATGTTGCTAAAGCTAGAGTTACTCCCTCTTTCATATTTAAGTATTTAGTGCACATTGCAACTCATAGGATCCATCCACCATCCATCCACAACCCTTTTTTCCAATATTTACAGATAAGGTCAGGGTATCACTTCAACAGTGACGATCATCTAGAGCAAAGGATTACACCTTCCACACCACACACTCACATGCACACTCACACCTATGGCTAATTTAGAGTGCCCAATCAACCTACTGAATGTCTTTGGAGTGTGGGAGAAAACCAGACCATCCAGATGAAACCCACACAAGTACAGGGAGGACATGCAGAGTCTGCACAGAATGCACCCCAGCTAAGAATCAAACCGGGTAACCTGTTGCTATTAACCAATTTTTTCCATCTTACCTTTAAAATCTGCAACATTTAGTCCAAGTCCAGCAATTATTGCAGAGACCACATTCTGCCTCACAATAGTGATCTTGGGATTAGTGCTTCTATTTTGCTCCTGGTGAGAGAAGGAACATAGAGACTTTATTTCCTGGAGATTGTTGATCACCAGAAAGCTGATAACTACTTCATAGGTGCCAGCTTGGAATTTGTGCCTATATTTTGCTCCTGGTGAGAGAAGAAGCAGAGGATATTGATTCTTGACTGTCTCTGATTGGACAGTGAGTGCCTGTGTGGGACCTTCCTGATTGGTCCAGAGATTGGTGCCACAGTTTTGCTTCTGGTGAGAGAAGAAGCAAACGTTCATTGTATCCCAGCAGCATGAAGCTGTAGAGACCAGCACTAGTAGTAGGTAGGCAGTAGCCAGTCAGGCAGATCCCTTCTTTTCATCATTCTTGGCAAAGCTAATTCTTTCTTTTCAGTAAGTACTGCTTTATTAGCTGTTGTCTAACCTAACTTCAGCATATCTCCCTAAATACTTGCTCCATAAATCATCAGGGTCTACTTATTAGTTTCTCCTCAAGTGTTTGGCAGTGCCTTGTATAGACGCAAGCACCTTGACTTGACATTTTTCCCTGTAAAAGTGCCCTTTCTTGAAATTTCACCAATATCTAGTTGACACAGGCCAACTAGTTTACAGTGACATGCACTACTCCCAGAGTTGCAAACCAGATACTACTGACATTACTTTATATTCTCACTGCAACCTGTCTAGTCAGTGAAAAAGGGCCTGTTGCCATGGATATGAACATTCCCACTATCTCTGTTACCAGCTTTGTGGAGATTGGCATCCTGAGGCCATATATAAATTGCCTCATTTTTACTGAAAACCAGCTAATGCTCAAACAAATTGATTAGGTATGTGAGAGATGTCACGCAACAATAAAAGTACCATTAAGTGACGGATCTGGTGAGATTACACAATAAAGCAGATTTTATTTTTGCAGCTCTGTCAGAGTTGTAGTTACACAATGTTACTGGAGGCAAAGATCTCACATAAAATCACTTCTAATGTCAATCAGATTGTCAGTAGTACACATGCACCACCCATCACACACAATTCAAAGCAAACACATAGACCCACATATGCTGTCACACTTAATTTTACCTCCTTAAACCCCAAATACCTCCTAGAAGAAGTACACATAACAAATACCCTCAGCAGCCCCAAATGCACTCTTTCAAAACATCACCCACATCACCACATAACAGCCACATCTCATTGAGTCGCTACTTCTAAGCCCATAACGCAAGCCGCCACACAATCCAACATTCTGGTAATTGGAGGCTCCATTGTAAGACACACTGATGTCCCTCTCACCAGGCTGAGTAAAGAGATGCAGTCATGCCTAGTTGCTTATCAAGGGTCATGATCCTCCACATTATGCACATATACAGGTCACTCGACCATATGTACCAGTATGACTCTAGCATACTCCATGTGGGTCTTAATGACCTGAGACATACTGCCCTAAACTATATGAAGAGAGATATCATGGAGCTCTCAAAATGTGTGTCCCATGCTGATGTGAGCCTAGCAATGAGCAGAATTTTACTTTCTCCAAGGATGATGCTACAATATGAACAGATGACTGACTTTAATAACCGGCTTAGTTTCTGGTGTCATTCTAACAGGGTCCAATATATGTCAGCATGGAAGGAGGTGGTCAACAATCCATGCTGCTTTGGCAGGGAAGTTCTGCACTTCTCCCTTCTAAGCTTTGAAATATTAGTTAAAACATTGCCGAAACCCATAGTATGTTTTTTATGCAATGCGAAACTGAAAGTAATTTCGACATAGCAAATCAAAACCAAGAAAATCTAAATATGTTACTGTTCAGTGCTAGAAATCTAAAGAGGAAACAGCACTCCCTGCAAGCTCTTCTCACCCTAGAGAATGCTGATGCCTGTGCAGTCACTGAAACCAGGGATGTAGACATACTGGATCTGATCCTCACTAATATGGGAGAGTGTTGCACACCCTCAAGTGTAATGTCTTCTCTGCTATGGTCAAAGCCATGAAATGGTCTCCTTTAAAGTAAAAATAAAGCCCAGAACTCCAACTAACCCTGAAATGTTCAGGAACTACTCTAAGGTTAATTTCCTACTATTAACTGATAACATGGCAAAATTTTAAGCCCCTATAAACCCTGAGAACACTGTTGTCAATGCATAACTGTTCACAGAAACCCTCCACAAGCATGTTAATAGCTGTATAGTGGCAGCTGTACCCACAAGGAAACAAGTCACTTTGGTGGAATCACAAAACAGGTTGTGCAACCAAAGAAGGAAAATCACGACGAAAATTAGGAGGTGCAGCACCGAGCAGGATAAAAGCACTCTCATCAAACTAAACAACAACTCAGAGGACAAAAAAAGCCTACCAAAGCCATATCTGAGGTAAAGTTGTATCCCAGGCCAAAGACAACCACAAGGCATTATGTATCTATGTCTGCAAACAAAAAGGCAATACACAATTATGTGCAAAGCTTATTGTTAATGGACCCACCTATACTGAGCCAGAGGATATAGCCAGACAAATTCAGCTCTACTTTATCCCTCCCTCCCTCTCAACATCCCCTCAGGAAATAGAATCAAATATAACTCTCCCTACTATCACTAGGGCACTGGTCTGCAATGCTCTCTCTAAGGTCAAGGGCACTGCATGAACGGGTTCAGACAATATCCCGGAATACCTTCTAAATAGCACGAAATATGACCTGTCAGGCCATCTGAAATAGCTATTTGTCTTTCAGCCTCCATACAGGCTACATGCCTCATAAATGGAGAACAGCAACAGTCATCTTTGAACAAAGGGGACCATCTACAGACCCTGGAAACTTTAGATCCACTGGTTCCATCAAGGGCAAATCATGCCTTCTCAACTTGGTGGACTTCTTTGAGAAGGTCACCCAAGCAATGGTTGAGGGCAGAATGGTTCACACTACCTAGCTTGACCTGGCCAAGGTATTTAACACAATATCCCACTAAGGCATTAACAGACTCAATAGCTTAGGTATAAACCCTTATGTCACCTGATGGATAACCAGCAGGCTCACAGGACCCAGGAACTTAGAACTGGGAGTCCATCTCTACAAACAGGCCAGTCACAAGTGGAGTCCCTCAGGGATTGGTCCTAGGACCATTTTTGTTTTTTGGAATTTACTTCTCTGAAGTCAAGGCCAATGTCAGGGACCTCTGGCTGACAAAATATGCAGATGATTGCAAATTAAGAGCAGACATAGAATCTCCGACTGACATTAATATTCTCCGGAAAGGGCTAACACAGATAAATAATTTGTGTTCGAACCATGGACCAAAACTAAATGTGAAGAAATACATAACAGCATCCTTTGGGAAGTCACCCACCCCTGATAACTATCATATTGACAACACAACCCTAAAAGTCGTTCTTAAAGTCAGCAACTTGGGGACACACATACACAGCAACCTAGCCTTTGACCATCATGTGTCTACAGTAGTGAGGAAATCATTATGTGCTGTGCGGCTTATAAACAAAACTATGCTATCTAGGTCCATTGAGTTCATTGTTCCATTGTATTCAGCATTCATCAGACCTATCCTTGAGTACAATGCCCACTTTGGCATGTGCCTATCCAGGCACATCCAACCATTGGAGCATCACAGAGGTTACTCACTGAAAGAATATAGGGTGTAAGTAACATGTCCTATACAGACATCCTCAAAGCCCTAATCCCTATTTTCTGCCTCAAACAGGTTGTTGAGGAGAGATCTATGCCTGTCATACAAGACATTTTCAAACTCCACTCTGATGGACCTCCTCCATATCTGCAAAACAAACAGCACCAGCATTACACAGTATAAAGACTGGTAGACAAACAGGGATGTACCCCAGAAACTACCCCTTCTCTGGAACAGGCTCCCCATCCATGTGAAGCAGAGTTCCCCCCTAACCCAATTCAGGTGCAAAGTGGACAATTGGATGAGGAAGAGGAACTGTATCCCTGATTTGGCACCTATGTCTCTAATGGACACAGGCAGCCTGTAAATGGTTTATCTTCCAGGCCCCTTCTTGTAATGTTTCATCTCCAACCCCCTGCTTATACTTATCAAGAATACCACAACTTGTCAGAGATTTGAGATGCATGGTTATTCTTAAAAAAGGTCCTTGTGGTCATGAGCCTAGTGCACACCTATGAACCTATGAGTTAGGTACACTGTTTAGAGAAGCTAGGTGGCCAGATGTTCTAGGCTGTTGCAGAGTAATGGTGTAGATGGGCTCAGCTGCAATAAAGGGCAATGTGTTGTGAGGTTATGGATATGAGAGGGGTTGCAAGTCCACAAATGGTTATGACACAGAACATGGATGGTCTCCACCATGGAGTTGTCTCTTTCATAGAATGGTATTGCAAGTAACACCTGCTGGCAAGAATGTCACGAGCTGTTGAACTTGACTGTCTTGCCATGCAATGGTAAGGCCCACCACAGAGTCTACAGCCACAAGGGTGGCTCCATCATTCCACTGCAGGTTTACCACTAGGAGGTGGCAGTAGATCGGAGTACCCGCAATGAAGCCATAGGAACAGTGGCCATGGTGGATGGTGCCTTTAGACCCATGGGTAGTCACAATAGCTGCAGAGTGGCTCTACAATGCCCTCAGTAGGTAGCTAAAATCCATAGCTGCATAGCTGTGCTCAGGCATCACAAGCCTTCTTGTATGTAATCATCTATGCCATGCAGTATGCTAATCATCTCCACCATGGCTTTGGTGGCATCTGTCAGGGCCTAGATCAACAACCTCCAGATCCTTTGATAGTGCCAATTGTGGCACCTAGGTTGGGCAGTGGCAGGAGTCATGGCACTGGCATCCATTAGCACAGTGGACCTATATGCTCTCTTTATGCTCCATGATGGTGCCATTGTCTACTGTGCACCATGCGCTGGCCTGCCTAGGATGACTAAGCCCTCCATAGACAGTGGAGAGGAGCAGACAGAATTCACAGCTACCACAGCCATGTCAGTGGATGTGAGCAGTAGGATGCCCCCACTGTGCTAACCATCTAAGGCATAGGTAGGTCACTATCACGGTTATGCGTAAGTGTTGCACTGATATCAATCATGCCCAGTCCTGTTATGGCTAATCCCATGATTGGTGCACTGGTGAAGGCAAGCAGAGAAACATTCATGTTAATAAAGTAAAACGTTACAATTCCATACCCCAGTGTTACAACAGCTTTATAGGTAACATATTATAAATAGAAGGGTCACTTGCATACCTTGTTGCAAATGCTGCAGTGTCGTCATCCCAGATGCACCTGCAGAAATAGGTTGTGCCATAATGAAATACTAACGTAGTGCACACCCAACAGAAACATGTGTTGTTGCTACTAGGCCAGTGCCCACATCCAGGCATCCATGATGCATCAGTGCCCTGTCACTCTCCCTTAGAGAGACACCAAAACCTCTTCTATATTAGGAAGTGTGGTCAATGATAGCAGTTCTCCACCTCTGCCCATTCTGTCATGTATGATAATTTGAACTTTTTTGCGGGCTTGATATATCATGTTGGTGGACCTGTTATTCTCTTCTGCTCTGTTGTGGCCCCAACATCATTCAAATCTGTCACAATATACTGCCAAACATACACCCATACACTCACAAATGCACACACATAGACACTGACACACATGCACAAACACACACACACACACACACACACACACACACACGCGCATGCACACACACACTTCCAGGGGACAATGTCACTCTTGTCTGTTCATAAAACGCACCTGTCGTGTGCACATATGGCCTGAAAGAACTTATCCATGTCTGACAGGATGATATTTTCCAACTGCTGCCACTGTTTTTTGGTTATTGCAGTAACTGTTCATGGGAACATACAGCTATGATAGTGGTAGGCACAGACATTTCATTCATGACCTCCAACTGCCTACCTTCCATGATGCAGCTATGGCTACAACATGCAACTTGTCAACTATTCTGTATTTTTCAGAGAACCATAGAAAATGGGGTGACCAATGAGGGTTCAGCTCCAAGCCCAGTGTTAGTCATACTGGTGATGGACTACATTAGCAAACAGGTTGGATGAAAGAACTTAACAAAGCTGCTGTATATAGAAGATGTGGTATTACAGGCAAAATCTAAACAAGAACTTCAGCAAAGGATAAGGGAATGGAATGCAAAGCTAAAGGCATACAATGAAACCGAGCACAGATAAGACATCTGAATAGTAACAAATGGAGGAAATCAGAAGAAGCTGAGATCTGAGATAGAAGGGAAAATATTAGAACATGCTACTAGCTGCAGGCACCAGGGAGAAATGGTTGAAAAGAAGGGAAGTCTGACTGAGGAGGTCAAAGCCAGAATTAGAAGGCTGTGGCAACCTGGGTAAGTAGGGCCATTTTGAATACGTTCTTAGCAACATGGGTGTTATTCCTTAGTTTCCTAACATAAATAATGAAGGATTTGTAATCATCCTTAATTTATGATACTAGTCTAAGTTCATGGGATGCCCTTGTATTCCTGTTAAGCTTTTTCATTTCTTCAAAAACTTTTTAATGTTAACCTTGATTTGATGTGGGGTTTTCTTGTATTCTTTATACATGCGCATGGACCACCAAGCTGGTTTACTTTTAAACCTTTGTTTAGGTGCACATAGAGTTTAGAGTTTCTTAACTATGTGGTGTGTCAGTACCTTGTGTAATGCAGTTAAACTTGAATTTTGCGACTCCATTAGAGAATTATATAAGATTTGTATGTTTAAAGTCTGAGCTTTGTGATGTTAGCATTTAACTGCATGGAGATTTTGAAGGTTACTAGTTTGTGATCAGATTTAACTGGAAAAATGAGTACCAGGGGAAGAATAGCTGATATCAATGCCATGTTAATAAGAACCAGGTCAAGAATATTCTGTCTTCTACAGGTCATTTTTTTTCAACCAGAGGAGAAGTTGTAGACAATAATTAAGAAAGAGGTGAAGGAATTATATGGGAGGGGGAAGATGGCAAGAGTCAAGTTGTATAAGTTGATCCTTTCAATAGAACAAGGTGGTTTAGGATTACCTTATTTGAATGATATTTTAGAGCAACACAGTTAAGGCTCAAATTCATACAAGTAGAAAGCCATAATTGTAAGTGGAAAGGGATGATGATAAAGCATGGGGAAAATTCAAGAAATAAGGGAGACTGGGATTTTGGATATGGATCCTCAAGAAGAATAACAACATCCATGCCGAATACGTTATATTCATAAAGTAGCAAAAAAAACCAAGAAATTGGGAGCAAATAACTAAAGAGGGAAAGATAACAAAATGGGAAAAAAACAAGATGACATTTGGACTGCAGGCTACAGAGGGTCTTCCCTATCAGGGATTGATATCGGAGTACAGGCAAACAGAAAGGATAGAGAAATCCTAAGTGAAAGACATGCACTGCTAGAGTTTTTAGGTAAATCTAGAACAAAAGTTGTTGTTAAAAAGGGAATAATTAGTAGGGCATATAAAATATCGCACAATAAATATGGGAATTAATCTGAGGAGGTTAGAAAAGATTGAGAAGGGAGACTGAATAATCAATTCACAATGAAACAATGGGAGGACATATGTATGCTCTCAAATATGAAACAAAAGTGTAAAAGATTTAGGATTTTTGCTTGAAAGTATTTGCATAGCTATTTTTATACTCCTGGAATACTCCAAAGATTCTTTTTCTCGGGTAGATGCCAAATGTTGGAATTGTGATGAGGAAGATAGGGGTAACTGGGAACATATATTTTGGAAGTGTAATGAGGTGGCAGACTTTAACAATTCCCTAGTAATATTGGGTGAGTAAATGAGTGTAACAAAGAAAATTATTTTTTTTTTTAAGCTGGGATACAGGATCTCAATTTCTTAGGCATAGTAAAGCCTTTTTAAGTATAATTCTGGTGGCTGCCAGAAAAGCAATTACTTGAAAATAGAAATCAAAGTCTAAACCAAATGTATTCGAAGGACTGAATATTGTAACAGATATAAAATACATGGAAGTGTGATCTTTAGGAAAGGGTAGGAGCAAATTATATAGAAAAATGGAAATTGTGTGAGCAATATATGCACAATAATGTTTTGGAGGAGGAGTGAGGTTTAAGGGAAGGCAGGAAGCGAGTGATTTATTTAATATTTGATTGATAGTTGTACAAAAGAATATATATGATGCATAATGTTTGTAACTAGAAACATACTATAATGGCTTGTTTCCTTTTATATTATTGTATGCTTGCCTATGTTTTAAGTGATATTTCAATAAAGATTAAAAAAAAAATATTTTGTCTTGTAGTGGGTTCCTTGAATATTTGGTCCAGGGAGTCTTTGTTTATGAATTCCTCCCTATCCCCAGCTCCCCTTCCCTGTGCCTGTCATCTGAAACCTTGCAGCATTACCTGTCCCTTCTGTTAAATCCCTACTTGTCTGTGTTGCTGCCTACATGAATAGTCCAGCAATCCCCATCATTCAGCAGTCTAAAAGGTGGATTGGTTGCAGATAGACTTGTGCCTTATCTGCTCTTAGTCCCCTTTCTGGTCTCCCTCTATAGTGACCCTACTGCCTGGTGCTTAATGTTGAGCCTGCCCCCAGTACAGTTACATAATCCATTCTGCATTGACATCAGTGGATAACCTGTGTCTCCCTAGTATAGCTGCTGTAGTCTTTATTTATTTATTTATTTATTTATTTATTACTTTTTATCACACTTCACTATTCTCTGTCAAAATATTTGCTGTCTATTCTATATCAGTATTAATAGAGTTGTGAGCATTACAATGGCAACCACGGCTTTTATTGCACTATTAATGGCTCCTAATGTAGCAGTTATGCTAATGAAACATTTTCACTGACATGATTTGGAACCACAAAAATACTGCAGCATGATATAGGCTATCCACTGCACTATGGGGCCTATGTCTGCCCTTGCACATGTCCATGGTACAATCTGCACATGGCCCAGCAAATCCATTACAACCACATACCTGTGTACTTTGAAAACCCTCCAAGTCACCTACAGAGGCACAATGCCACACAGGGGCTCGGGGTAGCAGCATGCTGGTGTGGAGGAGTATATTCTATATTTTGGTAAAGCTGCGCTACCACATGTCATGGATGAACAACTGCCCCTTCAAGTTCACTCATGTCTGTGGTTGTCACACTGCTACACATTGGCATCAGGCTGCTTCAGTCTGCCATGCTGCCCAACAGTGCATGTCACATGGCTTTCTCAATATGTATATATGCAGTCTAACATTTTCACTCCTGGTTTCAAAATAGCAGTTGGCTATGACTTCAGGAAGGCCTGAGTTTGGAAGGGTCCCACATGGTGCAGCAGAGAGATATAGATTTTTCTTCACCTGCTGCGGGACTCATATAAGAAACTCTGATAATAATAAGGTAGATGACTGTCACTCACTTAACAGAGCAATGTGTGATTCCACGGGCATCACTCACTCTAGTGAGCAGTATCTGCACTGCTATAGTGACCTAACTTTCTCCACTAATGGAAGGAAGAGGTTTAGGAGAGACAGCCTGTTTACTACAGTAAGCACGACTTCCTGCTGATTTTTTTCTACAAAATTAGGCCTTGTTATACAGCTAGAGTCAGTTCAGTGAGTATGCCATTTTCAATTTTTTTATCTGTTTGTGCCTTTCATCTTGCAAAGAGATCCAGAAGAACAAGATGGCCTACCAGAAAAGGCAGGTATGGCTGTCTAAGCATGAGTGTATGTAAACTGCATACTTACCATTCCTGCCTATCTCTGTTTCATCTGTTTACCACAATGCTGCCCAAGATTGCAGTCTGCTAAATAATGCAACCATTGCATATTTTTTTGCTTTTCTTATATGACTCCTATAAATTTTGAATGCACATGCAACTGTGCTAGAATCCTTACTGCTGTTAAGACATTCCTGGCAGTGCCATCATAGTGCAGAATTACTTCAATGTTTTGATTTATGCACTCACCGACCACGTTACTGAATTAAAAGAAATTTGACAAACTGAAACATTTTCTTATTTGAAGCCTTAGGAAAGTTGTTGTGTCTTTCGGCTTTTCCTGGTTAGAGGTCGCCACAGCAGAACTCCGGTCCGCTAATGATTGGCAGTTGATTTTTACGTACCGAGTTGCCAGCCCTGATGCACAACCTTCAATGAAGGAACGCCCATTCACGCATGTCTCCAGGCAGAAGACGCTCTAGCTGAGAGTCGAACCGGACAGCGTCTTACTGTGAGGTGAAAACGCTACCACAGTACCACCACCGCCTTAGGAAAGTATTTACTTATTTTATATTGAAGCTTTAGAGAATAATATAGAAGTTTGGTCATGTTTTTTATTTTGATTTTTTTCTGAAAGTCAAAGGTTTCTGATACCAACATGGCTTACAAGGCTAGTACTATTGGAATCCATTCCAATATACGTATTTTCATGTTAATTAATATAGCACCTATGTGCTTGCTATCCTTGCATTTGGGGTAACAGGAGACACTCGCATCTGCAAATGTACCCTATTCTATGTCCTTTGTTATATTATCTCTTCTCTAAATATAAAAAAGTCACCTGTCCAGTAAAAATAAAATACCCCACTCCTCCCATGCCATGCCACTTTCCCTTCCCATTGCCCTTCTCTAGATTCGTTTCTTGCTCTTCCCTCTTCTGATAGTCCTATTTCCTTCCTATTTATTCTATAAACATGTAGGCACTTGTGCAGCCCTTGTATGGGTTGTCAGACATGCCTCTGTTGTACAAGCATGACACTTTTGTGCAGGTGTGGATATGTATCTTTTATGCAAGACTTGGAGAGGTGTGGGAAGCCCTTACCTATGAGAAACAAGGTTTTCATCAAAAAGGGAAAAATGGTTTTATTTCAGTTTTGCTTAACTATTTAAGTTGTACTTATAGTGACCTCTGTGGTGATACTTCTTTTGTACTTATCTGCTTTTTACCATGTTTTAGCCAGAAAGGTTATCTGTTTGCATTTCTAGTTCATTCTGGGATTTTTGTCTTATAGTTTCATTTGCAGTTGTAGGGAGATTGTGTTTATGCATTATACTGTACTTCTATCTCCATAAGTAAAATTACTTGTAAAAGCTATATAGTTGTATTTTGAACACTGTCTGGGGTGTTAGTCATGTAGTGTCATATGCTGTTGTGACAGAACTATGAACTACTACCAAATTTGAGTCTCAGTCATTTATTACTGCACTTTTCCATAAACAGTGTTACTGGTAAATTTCTGCATTGTCTGGTGCCTTAGACTGTGGCAGAATTGTAATAGTGAGAGGAATGTTTATTCTGCTCTGGGACTGGTGTTGCAGTGCTTTTACAGCTGTTTATATTCCAGTTTTGCTGCCAGAGTCTTATATTCTTCTTATCATTTATATGCTCCAAGTCGCATTCCAGTGCCTTTCTATTCCCGTGTTCTTTGCGTCTGCCCTAACCCAACTGTGACATTAAGCCAAAGCTTCTGAAATTCTAAACAAACTGAGGTCATTGACCTGCAGCTCATAGTCATAGGACTAGAGTTCTAATACTGTCCTTGCTTGATTAGATCCTTCTCTGGATAGCCTGCTTCTAGCAGTATGATTTTTTTTCTCAATCACCCCACACTTTTCTTGTTGTGGTTTCAAAATGTGGTGTCTCTCACCTCTGCCCCTTATGGTAATCTGAATTCAGAAGTCCCTCCCTCTTTCATTGCTATTTTCTGCTACATAAACTATTTAATTGCTTTTCCCACCCATTGTTTTTGAAAAATCCATAATATTGAGAGTATACCCAACCCCTTAGGCACTGCACCCTTTTAGCTCACCCATTAAGGGCTTGACATTATGGATATGCACTTACCCAATTTCTTCAGAGCCAGTTTGTTGGTGATGGGTATACTGTGACAATATAACAATTGTCTAACATTCACTGGTAATCATTAAATCCTCAAAGAAGCAAATACAGAATGTGAGAGATGTATATACACAAAGTCTCTGGAGGAAGAATTCTTGTGTACAAATACTCATAATAACATTCTGGCTGTCAGACACACAAATGCTGCACCCGCCATACATAGTATAACCCCGCACATAGATCAGCTATGCTGAGGCACTTAAATGCAATCTTCCCAAACCACAAAGACTTCCCAGACATTCCACATTCAAAAAATGTCATCAGCAAAGCAAAAAGCACTCAACAGAAATAAAACCTAACACTGAGCATACAGTCACACCCAGTGGAGCCTCAACTAGCAAGCCATAAGGCAAGTCAATACACTTCCCAGGACTCTAGTCATAGGGGACTCCATTATACAATATACTGATGCCCCATTTGCCTGGCTGAACAAGGAGAAAATAACAGTCAGTTGTCTATATGGGGCCAGGATCCACAAAGTCAAACATGCATTCAAGTCATTATACCACAAATACCAGTATGATTCAGTCATAGTTCATGTACATGTAAATGATCTGAGATATCCCATCCTAGACTATATGAAGAGCGACATTATAGAGCTCTTGGACTATGTGTCACAGGCTGCTATGTGCCTCACACTGAGCACCATTTCACTTTCACCAAGGATGATGTCACAATATGAGCAGAAGATGATTGATTTTAATAATTGGCTTAGTTTTTGGTGTCATTCTAGGGGGATACAATATTTGTCAGCATGGGTGTACATGATTAACAAACCATGTTGCTTTGACAAGGATGGTCTGCACCTATCGCCCTAGGCTTTTGAATATTGGCTAAAATACTATCATCCCCAGCCACTCTGGTGGCATAGAGGGATAAAGGCCTGACTATGGCCTGGGTAATATTAGCAGCTCAGGTGACTGAAGGAGCAGCAGGGAAGGGATTGGCATTCTTATCCAAGGTGTGAGTATGCTTGTTGATATGCTCCCTGAAGGACAGCATGGTCCATACAGATCAGTTGCCTTCAGATGTAATCAACAAGTGTGGAGGTGGGGAAAGGGAGTAGGGAGGTCATAACCCCCCACCCCACTGTATTGAAGCACAGAGGAGCCAAGCTTCCAGGACACCCTCAGGATCCATGGCTGATCCCAACAATAATGGAGTAAGTCCAGGGGAGTTGGAGAGTACCTAGTAGACCTGGTGTGCACATTAGGTACAGAGGAAGGGGTCAGTAAACATGAGGCTGGAGGGGACAAAAAATATTGTTCACCCTCATAGAGCATTTTTAGGCAATGCCAAACTGACAAACCTTCCAACTTAGCAAAATCTACACAAGGAAATCTATAGGTCTCACTGCTCAATGTGAGGAGTTTAAACAAGAAACTTCACTCCTTCAAGCTCTCCTCATCTTGAAGAATATGGACATATGTACAGTTACTGAGACATGGTTTAAAGTCACATAGAGTATGTTAGCAATGCAAGGCTTCACTGCCATCCATACATTTGGATCAGCAACTGCACAGGCAGGGACTAAGGGTGGAGGTGTTTCAATCTACATCAATAGCAAGCATACCTCTAGGTCAGTTAAACCTAATGATACACTGGAGTTCCTCCATGTCTAGATTGAATAAAGTCCCGTAGCATATCGTAGCAGGGTGTAGGTCACCCTCTAAGTCACATTAAACCTATATCTCATACTTAGACCTTTTGGAGACACTCACCATCCAATCAATTACCATACTCACAAGGGACTTTAATTATTATTCTATAGACTGGGAGTCCTACGCAGCCCCAAATTTGCAAGCAGAGAGATTCCTAGACCTTGTAAATGACAGCATCCTAAACCAGTTAGTGTATATGCCTACTAGGAGAGACACATATTAAACCTAGTATTCACAAATATGGAAAATACTGCACACCCTCCACCTATTGTTGAGCCCTCTCTGGTAAAGTCATACCACAAGGAAGTCTCCTTTGAAATAAGAATCAATTCTGTAAGACCAACACACCCTGTAATAGTTAGAAACTACTTCAAGGCAACATTCCTTTTTATTAAGTGATAACCTGCTAAAATATCAAGCCTCTCCAAGCCAAGATAACTCAGCAGCCTATGCCTAATTATTCACAGAAGCTCTATACAACCATGTCAGTGGCTGCATAGAGGCTGCTGTGCCTACCAGAAGTAAACCCAAAACTAACTCAAACAACAAACCATCATGGTAGAATCCACAATTATACAGGTTGTACAACAAAAAAAAAAAGTCACAGCTAAAACTAGGAAGTATAACAATAAAAAAGATAAAAACCCTCTCCTCAAATTGACTAGACAACTAAGGACTAATTAAGTCTAAAAAAGCAGATTCTGAAGTAAGGATAGCATCCCAGGCCAAGGGCAACCATAAGGTTAGCCATGTCTGAAATCTCAGAGGCAGCACACAAAGGTTTGTCAAACTGTTGGCAAATGGAGCCATGTTCAAAGAACCAGGAATTATAGCAAATCTTATGGCTGACAAACTGAGCTCCAACTTTACCCCCTCTCATCCCCAGCTTCCCCCCAGGAAATACTATCTACCATAATCCCTCCAACTGTCAGTAGGGAGCAGGTCTTAGATGTGCTACCTGAGGCCAAGAATACAGATTCAATAGGCCCTGATGATATGTTAGGATGCCTCCTAAGTAGCCTGAAATATGACATATCAGGGCTTCTGGTGTTACTATTCAAGCATAGCTTCCACAAAGGTGAATAAAAGACTGTAACAGTCAACCCCCTGCACAAAGCTCGATTATCAACAAATCCAGATCCATTAGTCTGATCAGTCTCATGTGTAAAGCCATGGAAAGAATTATCATGGAAATGACTATCAGTGGCATAGGTAACCTTCAGACACTGAACCCAACCCAAATTGGTCTTGTCAAGGGCAGGTCATACTTACTGAACCTGGTAGACTTCTTTGCGAAGGTCACCAAGGCAATGGATGATGACAAAGTGTAGCATACTGCCTACCTTGACCTAGCTAAATCATTTATTGCAATACCTACTCAGGCATTATAAAAAAACTCACAGACTTAGACATAACTCAATGGATATCCAACAGGTTCACAGAAAGGACCCAGGAAGTTAGGATTGGACAGACCACCTCCTCAAAGTGGCAATGGCATCTATTTTTTGGAAGTCAAGGCTAATATGAAGGGCCTCTGGTTTAGCAAGTTTGCAGAAGATTGCAAGAAAGGAGCAGTCATAGAAACCCCCCAAGATACTAACATTTTACAGGAAGGTCTAACACAGACAATGATTGATGCTAAAGCTACTCAATGCCAAGTAATGCATAATAATACTTTTTGGAAAGTCAGCCACCAAGGGAAACTACCTCATTGATAAAACACTCCTAAATATAGACACACTAGACAGGGATTTGGGTACTCATATAGGTAGTAACCTGGCTTGCAACTAAAATGTGTCTAAAGTATGTAAGAAAATCAGTTTATGTCACTCAGCTTATAAGTAAGGCATGGCATCTAGGTCCAAGGAAGCCATTGTGCCACTGTACTTAGCCATCAACAGACCCATCATTGAGTATAATTCCCCCTTCTGCATGTACCTGATGAGGCACATGCAGCAGCTGGAATATCCACAGAGGTGCCTTATAAAAAGAATACAGGGTGTAAAAACAATGTCCGATGCAGATCACCTCAGATCACCTCAAAGACCTATCTCTAAACTCTGTTTCCTACAGACTGCTGAGAGGCGATTTACACCTGGCATAAAATGCATCCTTGGATCTTGCTCTGATGGACTTTTTGTATATCTGCAAAATGAACAGCACCAGAACTACTAAATCTAATGATTTAAACTTTACTTGCAGCTTAAATTGGACATGCTGGAAGGACAGGTACGTATCTCAAAGAATCCTCAGCAGACGTTAGATCATGCCCTAACTAGCATCTACCACTTAAAATAACTTCTAAAGCACAATAATTCATTCATTTGGGTTGCATGGCTAAGCTTATAAAATCCCCAGTGGTTGTTAGCCTAATATAAACCTAAGAACCTACCATCATGAGTATTGTATATGCTTAATGATGAGCCATAGTCTGTGTGATGACAGCCAGTTTTGAGAGTGAGAGGTTCAGTTATGCAGCACTAGTCTTGCCAGGGCAGCCCTATGTTGCCTATTATGTATAAATAGACCCCATTGGGTCACATTCCTCAATTCTAAACATGCTATTTATCATGGTTCAGCAACATTAACATTTTTTCTGAATCATAGATTCTGGAAATTAGCACAGAGGATAAAGGCTATCGGTTATTAGCAAGTTGCTTCCTGGGTTTGATTCCCTGAGCCTTCATTTGCCTGCTGTATAACCTTGAGCATGAACATAAGCAGGCAGTGGTTTGGGGCAATTGGAAAATTGGGATAGGTTCCTCAATGGTCTCCTGAACCACATGCCTGGTTAACTAGCTATGAACCTGGCATGATTCATTGATAAGAACTGGAATTGTCTCTGACCTTAACAATAACCAGATGAGAGGTAGTCTGTTGAGAGAATTATGACTACTCATTCTCTAGGAAGTGGTAACATCTGAGAGTAGTGATGCTGGTTAGGGCAAGTAAAATCACAAGTATACAGTTACAAGTCTTACTGGGAAAATTCAAATGTGCAAGACTGAATCTGTGGTTGATCATGATATGAAAATTAAATATTGAGCAAAAAGGACAAACAAAACTAAAATGATGATGTGGGAATCCATAAATTACCCAACACTCGATATAGAATGAGGCAGACAATTAAAAATATGCAATAGGGATGTTGATAGACATAAAAAAGAAATGCAAGGTATTTACTCAAACCTGTTGACTAGTTTGGGGTAAAAACATACAAAAATGTACAAGAAAAAAAGATAAATTTATTTTACAAGAATCCCATGCACATGAGGCAATGGATTATATAAATTATAACATTAAACTTGACATAGCATAGTGATTCAGAAATGTATAAAATAGCCATGCTGCAAATTATTTTGAGCACAAGGGATTTTTGATTTCTGCTATCGGAGCACCACTACAGAAGATACTGTCATGGGTTCTATTCCCACACCAGACAGACTGCTCACATAAGGGGGATGCTGCACTCCAGAGTATGCCATCCTTCAGATAAGACATTAAACTGAGGACCCTTCTGCCTGAGTTGGTGATAGCTCAGATGGATGTAAAAGATCTCATGGCACCTATTAAAAAGAGTAGGGTCCTTTATTGATATACAAAAATAATTCTTATTTACACAGTATTTACATATTGACAAATATTTACAAATTTACAAATATATAGGTGTACAAATCTGTTTACTCATATTCATAATTTCTTTTACAATCATACTAAATTTTTATCCCTGTTAGACCCCCCTCTTTTTTCTATAACCACCATCTGATTTTACTTAATATTGTTGCTAAAATTTATTTACCATTAAACATACCTCCAGATTCTAAAAAGCTTGCACAGAGTGCAAGATCGGTGCAGGAACTCAAGCAGGCAATATGTCTGCTGTGCAATCCAGGAACAGCCTGCAGGGGTGTGCATGAGAGTTCCTGCACTAATCCTGTATGGACGAAGCCCTTGTATGCAAATCACCTGATATGCAGGAGAAATCCATGTAAATGAGGTGATTTTGCGATCCAGGAAGCTTGCAATCGTCCGTGCAGGACTAGTGCAATCAGCAGAAATGTACTCATTTAGCAACAGAGTACATTTCTTCAAAATCCAAAATGGAGCTATGACAGCTCCAAATAAAGGCTGCATATCATGTAGTAAGCATGCCAGTGGCCATGTATAAGGCCACTGGCATTGCAAACAATACAAAAAATTAAAAAATCAACTTTTATTTTTTATTTACCGATCTTGGCTGTTTAAGCATAGGGCAGCGGTGCGCAAAAGGGATTGGGGGGAAAATAACAAAATGAACCTAAATTAAGCATTCTAACTAAAATCAGTATTCTACCATGCAAGTCAGTGGCAGGCAGAAGACAACCTGGCCAGTGAGTAGTGGTTGCTAAGGGGGGAGGCTCAGTGTGAGACATGTAACTATGCATTAGCAGGCAATCCTATGCAAATGAGGGGAAGGATAGTGAATCCCAGTTTACCCGAGCATGTGAGTCAGGTCCCAACAGTGTAAGAGTAGGAATAGCTTGGTGCAATCCTAAGAGGTAGGTAACATCATGAGGGTGTGTGTCAGGCATACTGTAAGTGGATTGGAGCCCTGCGGCTCGGGTTTGCTCCTAGCTTAGCACAGCTAAGCTTCAGGGTGTGTCTAAACCTACCTAGCAGTCTTTACAAAGCCTAAGCAGGTCCGCATGCCATGCACTGGGATGTACAGGAAGGAAAAAGAGGTTAAACCAGGAAATAGCAGCAGTGTGCACAATTGAGCACTCTGTTTGCGTGGGGCAGCCCCGGGCTTAAACAGGAAGACAATGGGAAGGGAAAACAGCAGTAGGAAAGTAATCAAGGAGTGCCAGCTTAGCTGGCAGGTGAAATGTATCAGATCCAGCCAATTACACAGGCAGCAGACCACCCCAGCCCAGAACACTACTATAAACTATGCAAACACCTACCCCTCTGGTTTCTCCCACAGTCTACCACACCCTCAGTGTAAGCAAGAAACACAACACACATCACAGGAAAAACAGGAAAAATGCAAGCAGCTATCATAATATAACTTGTGGAAGAGGCTGAGGGTGGTGAGGATGTGAATGCTGCCGAGCAACCCACAGTGAGGAGACAGAGAAGAGTGTACAAACCCAGGGTAACCTACCAAGGGCTACATGAGCTGGAGATAGTGGAGCATTATAGGGTGGACAGGGATCTCCTACAGCAAATTGTTGAGCTGTGCTGGCCACGCCTCACACACAGAACTAACAGAGGGGAATCCATCCCAGTGGATAACAAGGTATGTATAGGCCTAAGAATACTAGCTATAGGTACCTTCCAAAGGCCAAATGGGGATATGATGGGGATTTCACAGGCATCAGCATCCAGGATACTCCACCAGTTCCTGGATGCCATGTCAGCGCATGTCGGTGAGCACGTATACTTCCCCAACACCCGTGAGGCGTTGGCCAGCAATATGCAACTGTTCCACCAAATAGCAAAATACCCTGAAGTAGTGGGTGCTATAGACTGCACGCACATACACATCAAAGTACCACCCGGTGAGTGGGGTAGGGTCTACATCCACAGCAAGGGCTTCCCCTCCATCAACTGCCAGGTCATGTGTGATGCCCAGGGCATAATAATGAACATGTGTGCTGGCTGCCCTGGAAGCAATCACAATTCCCACATCTGGCATTTGACACAGCTGTACCAGAGATTTGCCAATGGGGACATCCCACATGGTCATCTAGTGGGGGATGCTGGATACGCACTGAAGCCGTGGCTGATGACACCCATCAGAAATGCACACACACCTGAAGAAGAACTCCATAATGAGGTACACGTACAACCAAGAATTATAATAGAGCATGTGTTTGGGATGCTCAGGTCACAGTTCCAGTGCCTGGACACATCCTGCGGAGCCTTGCAGTACTCACCAGCTACATGCATCCAAATTGTCCTTGTATGTGCCATGCTACACAGTATTATCCT
This sequence comes from Protopterus annectens, assembly GCF_019279795.1. Lineage (NCBI taxonomy): Eukaryota > Metazoa > Chordata > Ceratodontiformes > Protopteridae > Protopterus > Protopterus annectens. The sequence goes on along the minus strand of NC_056726.1, from coordinate 673,445,477 downwards.
GCAGAAACAGCTGCAGCAGGAACAGCATGGGGTAGGGTCACACAGCCCCCCCACCATTGCCAAGGCCTGCACGGGAACAGAGTGACTCGGAGGAGGAAGAGACCTGAGCCTGCCCCAGTAGGCAGAAGGAGGTATGCCCAGTATGCCCTGGCCTTGGCAAAGAGGCAACGCATAGCACATACATTGACATGGGAGGGACCCAGGGAATAACACCTCTCTCTGACTCTCACATACAGTAAAAGGAATGCCAAACATTACACTACCTGTGCCTAACCATGTGTAGGGAGTATACTATGTGCATCCGAAATAGGCAGCCCTGCAGCACCACCCTCAATACTGGGACACCCACAAGGTAAGTGACTCACACATGCCAGTCGGGGGGGGGGTCACATACCCAACAACAGTCACAGCCAGTAGGACAGGTGTAGACAAACATAAACAAATGCTGTGTTATGCCCTCTGAATGAGGCCTATGGGTAACCTCCCCAGACCTACACAGACAGACTACAGCAGGCCAGGCTGTGGGATGTCAGTTGTGAAGGCTAGGAAGTCAGAAACTAATATGTAGGTATTTAAGAGCTAAGATCTGTAGTACACTGAACTGCATCTAGCCAGCATGATAGGTAAGACTACAGACTGAAAAAGAGTACCCGACATACCAGTACAGTCCTAGCAAATGTGTACAAGTGTCAAGGTGTGCCCCCCCATCCTACGTAGACATATAGTAACAGTCAGGTGTGTCTCCCCCAATCTTGTGTAGAAATAGTCAGGTGTGCCCCCCCGTCATCCTTCATAGAAATATAGTGAAGTCAGGTGTGCCCCCCAAACCTGTGTAGAAATTTAGAAACAGTCAGGTGTGCCCCCTCTTCTATGCAGAAATGTAGTAACAGTCAATGCCAAATGATCAATGGATACCCTGCAGAGACAGCATGCTACCTGTCAGTGTACAACACAAAGGTCAGCACTGCAGTACAAACTACCTGGACTTGACCCACATATGCAATACAGACGGCCATACTGGGCATGCTCACACACTTAAACACATGAAGGCCATGTCTGCAAACACCAGTGGACCAGACATATCTGGCAGTCGCAGTTGTTAGTGCACCTCTCATGGCTTGCACACACAGTGGATAGGAATACGGACATATATGTAAGGAAAATACACTATAATAAGCCAAAGGTAGATGGACATAGATGGCTGGAAGAGGGTGACTGTGACAAGGAGCCATCCAGGCCTGTCCCACCCAGGACACAGCCAAAGGGCCCCAAACACATGAGGAGCAGATGTCACTCACTGCAGATACTAGCCACCAGTCGCTGTCAGCATTACAGACTATGTGGTGCACGTGCTAGCTATGCAACATGACTGTACAAGGAAGTAGTTATCTAGCAGCTGTATACACATACCTGTGAAATATGACCCTGTGTGTGCCCGCATGTGACATGTCAACCCCTAGATGAAGGGGTTATGGCCTATGCACACACACACACTGCTGACCCCATAGCCCTACTATGACAAGCCTGCTGAGGTCATCCAATGTGAAATACACCTTTGGGAAAATTGTAGTTCAGTAATCTCTGTGGTGCATCCCATAACTGTGTACTGCTGTAGTGTGATAAGCTAGTTAGGTAGGGATTTGAATCCCACACTTGGCAACTGCGTTTGTGTGCGTGTCTGTCTAACTGTGCAGAGAGCAATGCTTTTTAGGGTACTCACACTCCCAACAATTCAAATGCTCAACCTCGGCAAGGCTGCTGATGTCATCCACCAGGAAATACACCTCTGGGAAGACTATAGCCCAGTAATCTCTATAGCGCGTCCTGTAACTGCATACTGCTGTTGTGTGATAAAGTACTTAGGTACATGTTCTAATGTCAGACATGGCAAGTGTGTGAGTGTCTGTCTGTTTGCGTAATGAGCAATACTTTTTAGGGCACTCACACTGCCTACAAGTCATATACTCAACTTTGGCAAGGCTGCTGATGTCATCCACCTAAAAATACACCTCTGGGAAGGTTGTAGCCCAGTAATCTCTGTAGCGCGTCCTGTAGCTGTATACTACTGTTGTGTGATAAAATAATTAGGTAGGTGTTTTAATACCAGACATGCTGAGTGTGTGTGTCTGTGTAGCGAGCAATGCTTTTTAGGGTACGCATACTGCCTACAAGTCATATACTCAACTTTGGCAAGGCTGCTGATGTCATCCACCTAGAAATACACTTCTGGGGAGGTTGTAGCCCAGTTATCTCCATAGTGCATGCCATAACTGCATACTACTGTAGTGTGATTTAGAACTGTGTTACGGTTCCATCCCCACCCATGGCGATTGTGGATGTTTTGTGTGTTACAATGTCCATGTAGGGAGTAATGCATTTTAGGCTAGTCACACACAGCATATGTCAACTGGCCTACTTTGGCAATCCTGCTGATGTCATTCATTGTGAAATACACCTTTGGGGAGAGGTTTCCCATTAATCCCCGTAGTATGTCTTATTGATGCTGTAGTGTGATATAGACCTCTGTTAGGGATTCTATACCCACACATGTTGGTTGTGGATGTTTTGTGTGTGTGTCACTATCTGTGTAGGGAGCAATGCATTTTAGGCAAGTCACATGCAGTACATTTCAAATGGCCTACTTTGTCAATCCTGCTGATGTCATTCAATGTGAAGTACACCTTTGGGGAAGGAGTACTCCAGTAATATCCATGGTGCGTAATATAATTGTGTAGTGCTGTAGTGTAATAAACTAGTTAGGTAGGGGTTCTACTCCCAGACATGACAGGTGTGTGTGTGTGTGCGTGTGTGTGTGCGTGTGCGTGTGTGTGTGTGTGTGTGTGTGTGTGTGTGTGTGTGTGTGTGTGTGTGTGTGTGTGTGTGTGTGTGTGACTCGTATCCTATGTGGAGGTGGTTGTGGGTGTGTGACACCTGTGGCCAATGTGGAGGGGGTTTTGCATATGTCTTATATGGTGGCCCTACTATGTATTATAATGCCCACCGTACAGGGATAACAGATGTGAAAGCTGAGAGGCTGGGGTGCAAAGCCATACCCATACATGTGACATCAAGGCCAGCCAAGCACAGTTAACAACCCCAGTATTACCCACAGCAGCACACTCTCAATCCATGTCTCATACACACACACACACACACACACACACACACACACACACACACACACACACACATTCCTAGGCAACAGCCAATATGTGGGTGGTACACTGCATATTGGTCACTGATAGTAACTATGGAGTGATAACAGTGGGCTACAGAGAGCATGGCACCCTGTCCATCTGTCCAATATGTACATACATGCAGACAGCGCACCTCCCTCATGTTCCCCAATGGACACCTGCAACACCTGTGGTGCCATCACATGTGACCCACAAAGGACATACCATGCCTGACAGCATGCCCTGTATGGACAGATTCCACTGACAACAAGGAATGCCGTTAGCATGCTGTCAATGTAGGTGCAGGGTAAACCTGCTGCCCTTTACCAGTTCCCACCACAGGTGGGTAAGACTAGCACATCTGATGATAATCTGTGTTCACAACATGGGCCAGAAGCCCCAGGTACAGTTCCACATGTCACTGTGCATGCATGTGGGAGGTGTGAACATCCCAGACACTGTCCATGTCATGGACTAAGGAACACATACATGGCAAGTGATGCACAGCATTGGCCACACACAATAGTCACCCAGGTGACTGGATGGGGGATACAATACCCACCTGTGTGGGCAAATGCAGAAGCTACAGCCCTGAGCCAGAATGCAGGCCATTGTCATGTGGCCTGATGCCAAGGTATATCCATCGTCTAGACTTGTATAGCCATCTGGAACAGTCAACGACCACACACCCAAGCAGACATGCACCCATGTATGTCAGTACTCCCACCCTGTGTGTTTGTGTGTGTGTTGTATGGTGCATATGTTCACATCCACACTCACTACAACCCCCGTTGGCATACTGAAGCATGCTGTCTGATGTCAGACACCTCCTCATACACTTTGCCCATACAACCTCCTTATGACCCATGTGGTGCATGTGATACCTGCACAGTGATATGTTGTGGCAATCCCACTACTGATGATACTCCAGGCCCTGCCAAGTGTGTCAATGTGTGTGCGTCCCTGTGAGAGTGTGGCTGTGTTGACGCTGGTACCTGTTCATGTGGACAGGCGTGTGTACGTCATCTACTGTATAGCTGCCGTATCCCTGTTGCAGATGTCACTCACGATCAAATATATGTTCTGAAGGCTCCACAACAGGTAACTCATGTGGCGCATCCAATAACTGCATAGAACTGTGATAGCACAACATAGTCATCAGGGGTTTAATACCCTGTGCTGGTAGGCGTGTGACACAAACATGCTTAGGTTTTACTCACTCACCCTTCCCTGACATGTCTTTGCCTCTGTTTGCCTCTCCCACTCCCTATCTGATGGATGCGTAGACCTACACCTGCTTTGCTTAGGCAGCAGCATGTGTATTTTAAGTGATGCTCATGATCAGCTGATGGCCTCTGCATGAATTGCAGGCCTTTCCTAGCTGATTGCATGTGGAACAGCTGTGGTAACATTCCCATAGCCAATTGCATGGAAACACACTCCAATATCTAGGAACATCATGTTGGTGTTGGCCCTTTTCTTTCACTGTGAGCAGGAACTAGATCTGTTGTTTGGCAAACAGCATCTCAGATGGATTGAGGATTTACCTCTAACAACATACACTGTGGAAACAGGGCACACACAGGAGTGGGATGTGCCTGACCTGACTACAAACTGTAAGTGCTGCTATATTGCATTTGGTGCAATGGGATCTGCAAAATTTGGTAGTATATTGCAGGCTGGATGTGTTTGGCTGGGGGGGGGGGTGTATGCCTATTTGTACAAGACGTATATTGTTTGGGGCCTCTCAACTCCATTAACAGTGCATGTAGACATATCTGTTTTTCTTAATCTACCACTGCTATCTACAGATGTATGGCCACATATACCTATATAGATATATATATCAGCTTACATATGTATGACTGTCCATACATACCTACATAGCTATATATCTGCGTACATATATGTACCTTGCTGTGTATATGTAGACATATAGATGCATATATATGTGTCGATGTAGGCATTTGCATGTATATACGTTCAGATATATGTATATATATATATATATATATATATATATATATATATATATATATGTAAATATTTCTAAATATGTATATATATATATATATATATATATATATATATACATATGTGGATACATTGTACCTGTTTAGATATTAATATATTTACACACACACACATACATATAGATGTTGATATATATTCACTGTACTGTTGCATGACTGGGCTGGATGATATGTTTCTGAAAACATAAGACTTATGTATGTCTGTCATGGCATAGTGGTAAATCACTTTGTATATGGTGTACAGGATCCTGGGTTTAAGTCTTGCAGAGGCTGTTTATTTTGTTGCTGGGCAGATCTATATATAGATATGTATATACAGATATATATATATATATATATATATATATATATATATATATATATATATATATATATATATATATTATATATACATAGATATTATAGAGAACATAACAAAGACATATATGAACACAGGCACCATTTATGGGGGTGAGGGGGGTCAAGCAACATATGTCTTACACGTATTGACATCCCCCCCAACCAGGGAGACAGGTCAGCCCTGCAATACAATACCAACTGTTGCAAATGCCATAACCAGGACCTGATACTACATGGCCACAAGATATTAACAGTAAGCCATCCCACATGTATTATGTCAGGCTGGTATTGATAACAAATCATGTAGTACGGTCTGGCTACCATAGTGAATCTACAATATATAAGCAATGAACAGTCATAAGATAAATATATACACACACACACACATGTATGCAGATACTTATATATGCATATGTGTGTATATATATATATATATATATATATATATATATATATATATAAATATATATATATATATATATATATATATATATATATACACATATATATATATATATATATATATATATATATATGTATGTATATATATATATATATACATATATATATATATACATATATATATATATATATATATATATATATATATATATATATATACATATATATATATATATATATATATATACACACAGGGGTATGTCTAGGAAGATACATAGTCAGGAGGTGCACACCATATTGAACAGCCAGTAGCCTTACAGTTGCAACCTCATCCGATGGTAAGAGTATGAGTCACCCATACCAAAGTCAATTGTTGCCTGAAACATATACCCACAGAGAAGTCAAAGGATGTAACACAACACACAGGTATGTATACATAAGAAAGATTTATTTGTGTATTATTACAGTTGTATATGCCATGTCATATAGCTGATTATGCTTTGAAATACATACAGAGTAATGCAACTTTAAAACAGATCATTTATTACAGTAATCCGAAACATCACATCTGTTGTTGTCCATGCCAAGGCCTTCAAGTTGTTCAACTGGGAAGACAGACTGGGGCACAGGATAACAAGCAATCAACAGTATGTAATGCAGATGTATAGCCCAGCAGCCTCTACATACACTCTGCATGCAATCACTAGGGGGAAAAGACCTAGGTTGACACGATGGCCGGTATCTGTTACATAACAATGCATAACTGAAATCATCACAATTACACTGATGGCAGTTAGCAGTAGGCCAGCAATGTTCACAAGGTGGAATGTATGGTAATGAACATCCATATACTTTAAGGCAGCTTACTACTGGTATTCCTCACATGTTGTAACACTCTAGGATACTCATGGTGCATACCCCCCATACACTGACTTACAGGGGCATATAACACTGTTACATACACTGACCTCTAGACTGCAGAGGTGCACACATGTGCTGTGCAGATGAAGCCCACATATATATGGTGCATATGTGCTGTACACCATTATTTATTGACATCATACCTGATAACAAGCCAGTCAGATAACAGACTGCTGGACATGTGTGTAGTAGGAGTTGTTTCTGAGGACATTACTTGAACATTCCATGTTTGTGTGTACAGTAATGTGGTCTGTGTATGTAGGGCAGGGGTCTGCAACCGTCCTGACCCCTCACCCACCAAACTAAATTCATCGGGAGTAACAACAGCTATCTGACTCCTAACATGGAGACAGCGGAGCATATACAGTTTCATACATAGTTATACTAGATATAACGTAACAGTTTCATATATAGTTATACTAGATATAACATAACAAAGTGTATAAGAACAATACCAAACCTATGTCCATAATTGTGTTTCTGTATTGGGATTGCTTGATCACTCTGTGTGTGTGTGTGTGTGTGTGTGTGTGTGTGTGTGTGTGTGTGTGTGTGTGTGTGTGTGTGTGTGTGTGTGTGTGTGTGTGTGTGTGTGTTTGTGTGTGTGTTGTGCTGTAGAGTGTCCATTAATCCTCAGAGGTACAGGGAGACACTACAGTAGGGTGGAAGAGACACGTGGCTCCAGAGCCACAGGTTGCAGACCCCTGACTTAGGATGATTGACGACAGTATGTGTGTTGCGCTTACGAACCTTGGGCTTTGTACAGATTGTGGTAGACGCTATTGTTCTCAGTCCCATTCTATCTGATGTTACCTGTTGCTCCAGTGTATGGTACCCTACTGGCTCACATGTCTGTAAGGCCAGACACACATGTGTCCCATACCACAGACAGCCATCGGACCACACTGTGCCATGACCAGTGTATGTAGGGTCAGTGTTTGAGTGGCACATATGAGGATGGTGTTTATCAGACAGTCGTTACAGTGTCATATTAAGCTTGTGTATCATATGTGGCTGTGGCTGTGGTGACATTGGATGCGGGTATGCATTTTCTCACAGTTCTCTGCTATGCTCTGCTGTGACCTACGTGTCAAGCCCGCTATAATCACAGGCACATGTGTATTCCCCCATAAAATATGTAGTCCAGTGTTGTGGCAGTCTGCCTGTAGTTTGCCCAGTGCTTTATGACATGCCTATCAGCCTACTGTAATTACCCAGTGTGCTATGTCCAGTTATTTGCAAGGCATACTGCTGCCAGGCCAGCATAACTGTTGTGTATGTCTGACAAAGCAGTGGTATGCTGTACAGATGTATGTCACCATCTACTGGGTAGTATGTGGCCATGTGAACTCAGCACCACCAGGTATTATCAGTGTGCAACAGTTGCTAACTGCATGCAACCTGCTGTGTAGTACTTCAGATAACCACTGTCATGAAAACCCAGTACTATAAAATACTGACTCATGTGGGCATTGTGCCTTAACCTTTCCAGTATAGGGGACATCCTTCCTGTATGTGGGCAGCGATGTTACAGACAGCAGGTAGCAATACCTCTTACAGCAGGATTTGCAGACACAGGCCAACTGCACATTTGTATAAGGTTCCAGACCTACAGCCAGAGTGAGTAGTGTTGTTATGTGCATTGTGTATTGCTGGTCTTGCAGTGTTTGTGTGTACATAGTACTTTAAGATGGAAAGCAGTCTGTCTGCATAGCTCTCAACTGTAGGCCTATCTACATGATGGCCAGTAGCTTGTCTGTTTGGTTTTGTCTGTGCACCACACAGGTCTTGTCCTAGATATATCACTGACAGTCTGTCTGCTGCGTGCTGTCAGTACATGGCTACATCCATTTGTGTTTCTGATGTCTTATTCCTGCATAAGGGTATGCTGCAACAAATCCTGTAACAGCAGCAATTTCCAGGGTGTGTAACAGCAATATTGTAAATATGGCCCTGTGTTCCTGCCTCTATCCTCCACATATGTGGCAGGCTTTGTCCTGCTGTGATACAGTTAGGGGTTGTTAGGTACAACAACAGGTTGTACAACAAAAGGTTTAACAGTACAAAGTAAATTTGAACATATGATATGAATTGCATACATATATAAATTAAATTTCTTATAGGGTTACTTTAATTAGTTAATAAAGAAGATAGTGAGAAATAATATATACATTTTTTATAAGATTTTGTTATAATAAAAGGAACTTATGTTTTTAAAATTAAAATATTTAATGAGATTTTAAGCAAGTGGAACTTGATTTGTTCTTTTTAAAATAAGTATGCAACATGATTGGATAGAGACATAATTAATATATATAAAAGGAAGGAAATGTACAAGTTAACGTGTTTTATTTGATGAAGTCTTTTACTGGACGAAAACGCAGTGATTTGTAAATAAAGCGTTCATATTGGAACACTACTATTCACTTCTCCTTGACTTCCAGTTCTTATTTTATTTTATTTTGTTGTTAGGTAAAGGCCTATCATTATTTACTGCTAGCATTCCTGCTATCATCCCAGTCATATTGTGGACTCCCACAAAATATGTTGGTCAGGGTCCATACATGTGACAGATACATTGACATTACCACAACTAATACATTTCTCCCAGGGCTTGACTACAGGGTGTAATTGGAGGCTGCTGAACTACATCTGTATTGTTGATTGTTACTTATCTTAATGGAAAATCCTTTGTCTACTGTTGTACTAATTGAAGGCCTTGGCCTGGACAGCATAGTATGTTATATATCCACATTGCTTCCATCAACTGTTTTGTGTGGGCCTTGCATTCATCACTGATTACATATTAATATATGTGCTGTAAGTAATGGCATACATTATTGTATAGTACACAAATAAAGGTTTTCTGTGTATGCATACCTGTGTGGTGTCATGTCCTTAGAATTGTGAGTGGGTATATGTTTAATGTAAATATTCCCATTTGTGGGAATGGTTGCCACACTACACATTTCACAGGTACCAGTTACAGGGCTTGTGCCTGAGGGATATACTTTGCACCCAGTACTTCCACACTACTTCTACATATGTATGGCTACTAATACCTTTTGTCTGTGTATATGTGTTTATACCTATATATATCTCATATATATATATATATATATATATATATATATATATATATATATATATATATATATATATATATTTAGACATATATATTTGAACATATTTGACACTGTATAGATGTGTGCATATCTGCACCATTGTAGAGCCACGGTGGTGCAGTGGTTAGCATTGTCACCTCACAGCAAGAGGATCTCCCATTCAATTCTCAGCTGGAGTGCCTTCTTTGTGGAGTCTGCATGTCCTCCCCGTGGTTGAGTGATGTTAAAGACATGCAGGTAGGTGCGAGTGTGAATGAGCATGCTTTCGTTGAAGGGTGGGTGTCTGGCTGGCATCTTGGCACAGTAGAAATCCACTGCCAATCATGAGCAGACTGGAGTTCTGCTGTGGCGACCCCTAACCGGGAAAAAATAAAAGTCTTTTTTGTAATGTGTACTCCTTCCACATTGTACATTCCCTATGGTAGAATGACTTTGATGCATGATACATTACAGATATTGCCCTGACGTTTGTCAGGTGAATTGGCTTACTGTTAAAGCATTGTAGCTGTGTTGTGGAGGGTCCTGAAGTCAAGAACTGCATGTGCTGGATATTGGATTGCACAGCATATCCATTAGGGCTGTGGAGGGGGGGTAACATACCACTAATTACCAGGTATCCCTCATTTGAGCCCTCACCCCCCATTAACAGTGCTTATGGTCTGCTATGTTGTAGTGAGTGGTTCAAGAATTTGTTCCCATGTGGAAATGCTATACACATTTTTATCTGTATATTTATATATGTATATCTACATAATTATATATGTAAAACCCCTATATATATATATATATATATATATATATATATATACAATTAATGTTACATGCTTATTTGTGAGTCATACATATATATATATATATATATATATATATATATATATATATATATATATATAGCTGTCTATCTGTCTACATTTACAGATATATATTTGTCCATATGTCCATGCATGTACGGCTCATAATTTTGGCCTGTACCTCATTCTCTTGGCAATTGACATGGATGATCTCAGGATTGATGTCAGTAACTAATGCCAACACTTTTGTGTTTCAGACTTCATCTCCTTCAAAATATGCGTTTTACTACATATAACTCTTTAACTAGCCATGTTTTAAGTATATAAGAGCAGTATTTGACATATATCCCTAACTGTACCCACATTTTGGCACACTTTCCAGAATTCTTGCATTATGAGGTTGTGTGGTATGATATTACTACATTTCCTGTACTGTTGAATGATTGTGCTCGATGATATGTTTGTGAAAACATCAGGGTTATGTATATTTGCCATGGCTTAGTGGCAAACCACTTTGTGTATGGTATGCAGGGTCCTGGGTTTGAGCCTTGCAGAGGCTGTTTATTTTGTTGCTGGGCAGAACATGGGCAGTTGGATACAGAGTGATTAAGGCATTTTAAAGCAGTTGCAAGTGGGTGTGCGCTTGTTTGCGCAGAGGTAAGCACTGCTAATTTTTGGTCATACTTTCTTCAAATCAGTTAGCTTCCATATTGCTTAATCTGTGTAGGCAGTGCTTACCCCCATGCAGACGCACTTAAACATGCTTACTAGTGCTTACATTTGCTTACTACTGCTTATTTGTGCTTAAACCGGCTTAGTAGTGCCTTATTCATTATGACATTGACACTTCACATGCGCATTTACTGCAGTACTCTAGTTCATAAATATGTGTTTTTTAGTGGGTTTTGCAACAACAAAAGTGGTTATAACATGCTTTGCCATGTAAAACTTGAACCGACAATGCCTGCTCATTAGGTGGATGCTCTGCCCACTATACTATTGCTGTACTGCTTCATTTGCATATATCTTTCTCACTTCTCATTCAAAAAATCCCTTCACTCACACCTAATTTCCCAGTGGGAATGCTCCTGCTCCCACCTAACATAATTTCCTCATACTGGGAATTTATACTTCTCCTCCCCCATTCATAATGGGAATTTCTACCTACTCTCCTAAACTCATAGATCTTGCTCTTGCTTGTATTAAGCTTTTTCTAAATACTTAAAGATACCTAAGTGTAAATATACCCTAAGATGGAAAAGGTGCTCTGTTTCTATATTGAAAAAGTTCTATGACAGCTCATATACCTTTCTCTTGCTTGTATTAAGCTACTCATCCTGAAAATATGAAAGATACCTCCAGTGTAACCCACCCTAAATTTTAAAAGCTTGTCAGTTTCTATATTGTAAATTGTTTGCAGCTATACAAGATTGTAATATTTGTATATATTTGTACACTAGTCTACTGTATTTCCAAGTCTGTAGTAATTGTATAATTGAAACTAAATACCTTATTGTAACCTTGCTAATTGTTTTTGGAGCTTTTCTCCCCAGGACTCCATTGAAAACGGGTTCTTTTGGCCCAATGGACTATCCTGGTAAACCAACTACAAATAAAATAAATAAAAAATAAATCTTTCATAATTTCATACCCATGGTTCCTTCCCCCGCCCCCTCCCTGAGCTCCACATACACAGCAAGCATCCATTCTCCAGTTGCTAGCCCAGCCATACCACACCTCCACACATTGCCCTCTCTCCATGTCTCGGTGCTCATCCAGTATACTGTCTCGACCCAAGCTTCTACAGGCTCTTCATCTGTTTAGTCCATGTTCGTATGAGCCTTGCCTTGTTCATCTTTCGAGACGTGTAGACATTCTGCTGTTTGTGTATCTGCCATGGCTTAGTGTCAACTCACTTTGACTATAGTGCGCAAGGTCCGGGGTTTGCAACTTGGGAGTGCAGATTATTTTGTTGCTGGGCAGGACATGAGCTGTTGGATACAGAGTGACTAAGGTACTTTTAAGCAATTGTAAGCGGGTATGCACTGGTTTGTGTGAGGGTAAGCAATGCTACCCTCTGGTTACAGCTTCTTACACTTAGTTAGCTTCTACATTGCTTAACCAGTATAGGCATTGCTTACTGCTGTGCAAACAGGCTTAAACCCACTTACTGTTACTTAAAAGTGCTTACTCCCGCTTACCCCCGTGCTAATTTCTTTAAAAGAAAAGAAAAAGGGGTTGATAGGAAAGTGGTGAAAAAAGGGGCACAAAGAGGGAAAGGCAGTAGGGACAATAGCCAGGGATGTGTAGGAAGGCTGAAGGAACGGTCCATAGCTGGCCATTTATTCTACAGCAACAGCTGTGCATATACACTGAATTTGGAGGTAGATTTGGACACTCAACCCCCTGGATGGAGGTGAGGACAACAATAATAAGTTGTGATGCCAATTAGACCAGATTACATGTGTCTAGTGGACATGTGTGCAAAATGGACAGTTATGTATAAGGCGAGATTTTTGTGGGAACAGATTGCCCTTTTTTTCTTTTTCAGGTGAAAGTGGGATGTTGGGGAGGGGTAGTAGGTATATTTGGGGAGGTAGGTTGGGTAAGTTAACAGACAAGACAAGCAAGACACATACAGGGTGGTATATGACATATGTGGAGGGTAAATACCTTAGACGGGGAGGGGTGTTTGAAAGTTGCAAGCCCATGAGCTCCCAAATGGAAACAGTGGGACTCAGGTCCCCACCCATCGGTAGTCACCACTACACCTTCACAGCCCCAAAGGTGGCTGTGCTGGGGGCCGTGTAGGAGTGCCAGGCTCACCCTCTAATTGCACCACATGGCCCTCAAGCTGGCATAGCTGGCCTCGAATCCCCTTGTCAAGCTCCCTACACACCAGGGCCAGGACCTGATGATGGGTGACAGGTACCTCTCTTACTAACCTGCCTTGCAACGCAGCCTTTGCAGCCTATCAGCATGGACTTGCTGGTTCACAGCCCGCTCATCTGCAGCTGTCAGTAAAATACAGTGATATTTAGCCATTATCTATCCATAGTGTACACAAGCTAGGCAATCATTATCTACGTAGTAGAATGGGTTCTTATTGCTGGGGCATCAGCCATCTGCCTTGCTTCTTGGATCCACTGGTCCAAGAGATCCCCCCTCCACTGCTTCAAGTCATCATGGTGATGCCTGACCTTTTCACCAGTCCAAAGGATACCAGTGGCACTTTTGAGGTCATGGGTGAGACTGTCCCAGGCATCCACTTTATACTGAGAGCCCTGGTACTGGCCCTGCAGTAGTCTCTCCTCATGGTGTTTTACCAGGAGCCATACCATGAATCTGGACTCCTGGATGCCCCAGCACTGCGCGCTACATCCATTGCCTTCCCGAACACTAGCCATTCTGCCTACAGTAGGGAGCTGCAACCATGTGTTATTTGGTGTTATTTAGTGGGTTTTGCAACAACAAAATTGGTTATAACATGCTTTTCCATGTAAAATACACTGTGCTGCAGTGGGACTCGAACTGGGAATGCATGCTCGTTAGGCGAATGCTCTGCCCAATTCACACCATTGCTTACATCCATGAGGCGGTCCAATTAGAACCACTCCATCCAACACTGGTACACCTCGACCCATAATTTCATACCCATCATTCCCCTTCTGCTCTTCCTCCACAGCAATCATCCTTTCTCTGGGTGCAGGTAGTGTCTAACCACACCACTACACACTGCCCACTCTCCACATCTCAGGACCCATCATGTATGTTGTCTCGACCCATAGATCATCAGGCTTTCCCAACCTTGTAGTCCAAGAACATACGTGCCCTGCCATGAATCAGTGTAATGACAGGAACCCGAATATGCTATAATTTTTGGGTTGTCCTGCAAGGGACATTCTTGTCTTTGTTTCTAGATTAGACTGGGTCCACAATGTTTCCCCCATTGGTAGTATCCTGCATGTGGTTTGGGAGGAAGTGGTTTTGTTACTTTTTTGTGTGTTTATTTGTATGTTTCACCTGTTTGGCTGTGGGGGGAGATATTGGTACGTGTAAAACGTATGTTGATTGAGACCCCTCACCCCCATTGGCAATGCCTGTGGTCATATATGTCATTCATATGTGCTGTATCATATTTTATATATATATATATATATATATATATATATATATATATATATATATATACACACACACACACACACACACACACACACACACACACACACACACACACACACACACACATACATTTACATGCGATCAGGATAAGCCACACAACAAATGCCCTGGCGAAACATATTAAGAAGGAAGGACAAGAACACCAGTTTCAATTTCAAGTTATAGACCTAGTTACTCCCAACATTAGAGAAGGTGATATAAGTAATAAAACAGAAAACAAAGAAATCAAATGGATCCTGAGAATGAGATCTGATAGAGGGAAAGGGCTAAATGATAGGGCCACAATCAAACCTGTATTAAAAGCCAGAAGATTAATTAGATAAAAGCGAATATATAAGGAAAGTAGCACCTAGTTTCCATATGCACTATGAGTTTATTTATGCACACTAAGGTTAGGGTACACAAACCAATAACTAGCTATCATCTTGTAGTTACATGGACCAGTGCAGGAGAAGGGATGGACAATAAATAAATAAAGAATGGAGAAAAGAGAAAGGCTACGGCGAGTTCCAATACATATATCCATATAACTCTAGCTTTTCATGAAAGCTCACTAGATCCCACAGTCAAGGAATTAGCAGAAGTAATAGAGTAGTAAAGAGAATTATTCATATATTAAGATGCACAAGGGCAGAAAGTATAGAAAATAGATAAGACCTACTTAATGTAAGCTAGAGCGTAACCTTTACTGTAATAGGTTAGGCAATACATGATGAGTTATAAGGCATTATTTCCACTTAATATTATGACTATACAGAACGCATTTAAGGTTTTAGCATATGATACAAAGTGGAATTTACAGATGGATATGAGCATAATAATCAAGCTCAAATCAGAATTAACAAGGAGCCGTAAAGGAAATTACGACGATGTTATGACAGGAGAGATTGTATAAGCACGATCTCGAGAATGTATTTTGTTACACTACTAATATAGATAGAAATAACTTAATGTATTCTAGTAAGATAATTATCCATAACTTGACTATGAGAGTCTGTGAATTATTATATAAACCAGCAATGAGTGACGCTAAATAGGAAAATTCTCTATATATAAAGTGAATAGAAGGAACTGTGTAACAAAAACTATTTAAGCTAGACTTATATTGTGTGTTTTTTAAAAAAGAAGGAACTTCAGTGTATTAAACTGTTGAAAGAGTTTGAGATCACTAGTGATAAATGACCTTAGTAGAAAGAATTTATATGTTTTATATGAAGTGACATGCAATATCTCAGAACTTACGAAGTGACTATGGACAGAGATATCGTCTTGACATTTTAATTTAATTTGATAAAGTTTTTTAAATACTAAATATCTTGAAGTTAGTACAATGAATTTTAAATAAGGGAATTATGATGTTTGTATAACTTTAATGAGTTAATTAACACGTCATATGGTTTATAAATAGAGGTTGAAGTAGTAGTGAATTTGAATTGTAACGGTCTGAGGAAGCTAAAGCGAAAGCGCTAACCTGTGCACGTAATAAACTACTTTTTTAGCTACGAATTGTTCCTTGATTGAAGTTCTCTACAACCTATGTTGAAAGCTTGTACCATTGTATGTTTTCGAGACGCTGGATTTACTGAACTGCCATGTTTGCCTTTGGTTTACTTTTATTGGACTTATATATATATATATATATATATATATATATATATATATATATATATATATATATATATACACACACACACACACACACACACACACACACACACACACATATATATATGTGTGTGTGTGTGTGTGTGTGTGTGTGTGTGTGTGTGTGTGCACACACACACACACACATATATATATATATATATATATATATATATATATATATATATATATATATATATATCTGACATATAGATGTATGGATGCCGGCATATGTATATATCTATATGTGGATATTTATATATATTTTATATATATGTATGTATATATATATATATATATATATATATATATATATATATATATATATATATATATATATATATATATACACACACACACACACACACACACACACACATACATCTACATATTTAGCTACATGTCTGTAATGTTGAATGGTATTGCTGGATGCTATGTTTGTGGAAACGTCAGTGTTATGTATATCTGTGGTGGCTTAGTGGTAAATCACATTGGCTGTAGTGTGCAGGCTCCTGGGTTTGAGCCTTGCAGGGGCTGTTTAATTTGTTGCTGGCCAGAATGAGGCCCATTGGATACGGAGTGCTTGAGGCACTTTTACGCAGTTGTCAGCGGGTTTGCGCGACGGTAAGTACTGCTAACTTCCGGTGACATCCGCTTACACATGGTTAGCCTCACTATTGCTTCCTCTGTGTGAGCACTGCTTACAGTCATGCAGACTTGCACCTGCTTACTCGTGCCTATTTATCCTTACTACTACTATATTTTAGACAGTAATAGTCTACTGGTTCTTGGGAAGGTGGTGAATTTGGCAAGTGTATGCGGTTATCATTCATTACACAGCTTACTACTCCACTTCACACATATATGTTATTTATTAGGTTATACAACTAAATATATTGATCAGAACAGTGACTTGACATGGAAATGGAATATACTGCATTGGGACTCAAACCGGGATTGACTGCTCGTGAGGTGAACACTCTGCCCACTACCATATTGCTGTGCTGCTTCATTTGCACATATCTTGCTTTTTATCCTCCTTTTGCTATTTAAGCTACATTAACCATAGCTAAGCGATGGGCAAACCTGCGGTTAAACCCCATCCATTTCATTAAAAATACATTTTTTTTTATTCACTATGCTCTTATACATGTGGGGGATATTGCTGGGAGTATGCGTACATCTATGGGTGATCTTGCTCATTGTTTACTACCTTTCTGCAGTCCTTCATTGCACTCGTACATGCTCCGTGTAAGCCTAGGAGCTCGGCCAGCGCGCCTTCATTACTATGCATGGCGTGCTGCCATCCTGCTCCTAAACGGGTGCTTCCATGCAGGACTAAGCTAGTCCTGCACAGGAGGTTAATGAATCCGGGGGATAATTTCAGTTATTCTTTCATTCCATATAACATAAAATAACTGTTATCTATTATTTTAACATATTCTTTACCTATGTTCTTATAATATCCGTATTTAACCATATCAATGTTTATTTTATCCACTTCTTTTATATCTTCAAAAAATCTTCTTTACGTAGTTTTCCTTATATATATATTTTTTTTAATCTTTTACATTTCTTCTTCTTCTTGACAATGTAAACATATTATATCACTTTTCTATTTATATGGCATATTTCCTTTTACTGGCAATTTATTATCAGTCTTCACAAAAATCTTGACATTCTACTTTCTGATCACTCCATTTTCTTGTTATTTTTATAGTTTTAATTTTTTGTCTGTTAGATTTTCCAGTGTTTTTTCATAATAACGTTTTATGATTATGTTTGGATACCATACTTTTCTATCTTTTTCTATATCATCAGTTTTTATTTTCCACAAAAATATTTTTTCTTGGTAACATTTTATTTCTTCATTTATACACTATTTTCTCTTTTACTCTTTTTAACATACCTCACAATTTATCATACTTACATTTATACAATTTTATTAATAATCTCTCATTTTTTAATTTATTCAGTTTAACAATGTATATATTTAATGAAATAACATACACCAGCAGGTTAATTAATCCAAAGCCTTCCTCTACTTTGCATACAGAACTCTTCTTTTTACTGGGT
Source organism: Protopterus annectens (assembly GCF_019279795.1). Taxonomy (NCBI): domain Eukaryota; kingdom Metazoa; phylum Chordata; order Ceratodontiformes; family Protopteridae; genus Protopterus; species Protopterus annectens. The sequence goes on along the minus strand of NC_056726.1, from coordinate 673,426,785 downwards.
TTAATCTAGAACTCCATATAAATGAAAAATAAATATCTGCAATAATTCCCTTTCAAATACTGTTGGAAGCATAAATACACGTGCTAAGTATACTATTTTCCCCATCAGTACTGAATTTCTCAACTAAGCCTTTTTTTCTGAATGATTATGTATATGTTTTCCAGAAAAGGCATGCTTCATTCATTTCTTCTATTGTTTTTTCCCATTCAGTTTTGTTTATATCTTTATTCCCAAGTTTTATACTTAATACCGAAATTTCGTTAATTGTGAAATATATATCCCCTAGCTTTACTGCATCACCTAAACCTTTACTTTTGTCTTTATTTAAAGGGATTCCTATAATATCTTAACACTCATTTGTGGGATTACTTATTTTGTCCAAATTTTGCATTTTGCAATTATTATAATGTCATCTGCATATGTTAACAGAATGGTAACTCTTAATCCTTCAGGTGTTATATACCCCACCTCCTTCATTTTGTAATTTATTTCACATACTATCCCATTCATAACTAAACCAAAGAGTATGCATCTCATTGGACATTCCTATCTTGCCCCACTCTTCATATGTACCTCTTGGCTTAACCAGTCATTTACCATTCTTTTTACTTTTTTTATTACTATAAACTGACATAATTTCCTAACTTTCTAATTTATATTATATTCTTTCATTATTACCCATAATATTTTATGTCCAATATTAAGTTTTCCTATCACATTTTTGCTTCTTCTTTTCTATTCGTAATATCATCCATAATTTCTCTAGGTAACATTAATAATTCTTGACAACCCTTCCCCTTTATACTATATGTACTAGCTTCCATAATATTTTCCATTTTAGTTTCAAATCTCTTTTGTATTATTTTCATAAAGATCATATAATCATTATTTAATACTACCTGTCTCATTTTTAATTGTCTTCTATCTCCTTCTTCCATAGTAATTTAAGTATTCCACTACATAATTCTTTATACATAAAGCTTCCATTTAAACATTCATTCAAAATCTTAAAAAAATATATTTTTGCCAATACCTTAAATTTTTATACATTTCATATGCTATTCCATTTGGTCCTGCAGTTGAATCTGTATTTACTTGACTTAATACTTTAGCTCATTTAAAGAAAGCTCCTTTTCTGACTTTTTCTCTTTTTCTGTTAACTTTTTACTTTCCAAGTTTTTTCACTAACTTCTTCTTTTCTTTAAACATGTCTTGTACATTTTGTCCTACCGTATTCATAATCTTTTCTTGAGTTATTTCTATTTCTCCTTTTACATTTTTTTATTTTTCTCATTACAAAGCCATCTTCCTTTACTAATCTGCTTAAGTAACTTGACACTTCACTTTTTCCCTGTAAAAATATGTGTGCTTGTATAACAATTATTGTATTTTTTCTTGATTTCTTTATACTTTTTTCTTTCTTAAAGTATTTTCTATCATTATGTTCTAAATCTTCCAATGTATTGTTATATGTTTTTATATTTTTCTTTCTTTACTTTTCTCACATCATATTGCCACTGTAAAAACATTTTTATATTTTTCCTTAACTATCATCCACCATTCAGACCACTTTTTACAAAATGTTCTCATAGTAAACTGATCTTTCCATAACTATATTACTAATCTCTTTCCTTCTTCATTCCATGATTTCTTATTTATCCTCTTTATTCTTTTGCCTATTTCTATATATTTCTTGTCTTCCATTATCTATAGCCATATTGCAAGATGCTCAGAAAATTCTGTTTCAATAACCTCCCATTTTCTTATAACTAAAGCTTCTGGTACTATAGAATTATCGATTTCAGCTCTATACATACCCCTTTTGAAAGTCCCTGAAATTTTGTCCCAGAGTTTTAACTTACCACATCTTATAAATTCTAACATTTGTCTTATACAATGTCCATTTCTTTTACTCTTACCTCTTAAATCACAAAGTCTTCTGTTACTATAATATTCATATTTATCACTACATAGTCTAAAATCTGATGAAATAAGCTTTCCCTTTTCTCCTGTTCAGTTTCATTACACATATTTTTCATTGTATCAGATATGTGAGTGTATCTCTTTCTTCCTTGGACAAATTGTCCTGAAACCCTTTCTGTTCTTTAGTTAATAAGTATCCTATATCCAACTTGCATATTCTTTCAAACAACGCTAAAGCAGGATGTAAGAGGGTGTTATAGGTACTGTTGATACATAATTTAGTAACTTCCTGTGGCTGTGCCTCACCAAACATAATTTTAAAATTAAGCTTTCTTAGAAATAGTTTTAAATCCATTAATACTGTAGCCAACCCCGGTAGACTAGTAGGAATAAATGTGAAACTTTTACTTAGCAAGTTAGCCATTTCTTCATCCACAAGTGTTTCAGAAGAATTGTAAATCTTAAAATCCTTGTCAGTATTGGTTATAATCACTGGCTTAGGCATAACACCAAAAGTATTTTCCAATAGTGTTTGTGTGCCCTCCAAGCTATTAGTTTGTAAACTGCACTCAGTTTCTAATAATTGACTCTTGGAGGCTGACCCCGTGCCAGGGACCCCCCCTCCTCTGATTTCTCCTGGGGCATATTAAAATCCTGATTGGGAACATAATTCTGTCTGCCCATGTTGTTACCATTATGATTCCTAATCCTTTCAGAACTTCTTAAAGGGGGAAATCATTATCATAATTACTGCTATCAGGATCAGCTACAAAATCTTGCTGTTCATTCTGCTCATTGGTCTGGGCTTAGTGATTATTGTGCAATCAACAACATATTAAAATTGAAAGCCTTGCTTAGATAGAAAGAAATTTAGCCTTGTCTGTGTAACTATTTTTATGTTGATTCTGCAGGTTGACTCTGATGATTTTTGATGCATAACAAAAATCAGTAATAATATGTCTCTTTTTAATAGTTTTTAATGAAAGTAAAATAACTAGATCAGCAACACTGGCTTTATGGATGTTGTGTAACCTTAAATTTGTTGGGAATTTTTAATTTATGACATCACTTCCTTTGTGGAATAATTATTTAAGTAATTGTTTTAACATTTGACTGTTTGGTCCGATGAAGTTTGTGAATGCACAAATGAAAAGCACTTCACCTTAGTAATAAATATAGAGTTTAGTCCATGCCCTGGCAGTTTTTTGTGTTACTTTTACAGTTTGTTATCATTTTCATTTTTTTGTGCTTATTTTACTTTCTGTGCATATCTTTTCTTTTCCATCTCACCACTATTCTTCAGGATTGTGTATGCATCCTCCTTTTGTAATTTCTTGATAAAATCCTACCGGGATACATCTCCTTTGTTTTCTGGCTCACTCTGCACCACCATTTCTTTAAGTAAATCATCCTGCAACCCTCCCGATTGTAGGGTTGTAATTATACATCCATCATTTGAAGACTCATCTCTATCAAACAGATTTCTTTGAAATATTTCCTCAGAATCCAGCACACATTCTCTGGTCTTTATATTTGCTTTTTTCTCCATTTCTTTCAATTCACCATCATCTCCTTCTCTCTCCATCTGCCTCTCTGGTTCCCTGGACCACCTCTGTACCTGAAATGGAAAGAGGAAGTGCTCCTCCAAAATGTGTCCCGCTCACAACAAGGGCGAGTAGGGTAAGTTTCCCAATGCCCTGCAAATTTCCCCAAGGTGGTATTGTCAATACCACCTTGGGTATCACCTCAAAAGAGTAACTAACCCAGTCAACAAACCATAAATAAATACACATGTCATAGTCTTATGTGCCATTACCTCATGGACCAGCAGATAGTGGACTGTTACAATGTGGACGCAGGAGACAATATGTGGCCAGTTAAACTGCATCAAGCAAAAAGGAATCAAGAGCAATGAATTGATTGCCCATCACAGTGGATGCAAAGGCATGTGTAGTATTAACCACTATAGCTACAGGGACCTTCCAGTGATGTATGGGGGACACAATAGGGAAATAGCATGTATCAGTCTCATGTACCCCACAGCAGTTCTTTGACATTGTGTTGAAGGAGGTGGATGAGCCTAAGTCCCTATGGCTTCAAATTAAAAAAGCACAACTATGTTGATATTTTGCAACATAGGCAATTGTTTGAGGTCCTGGGAGCCACAGACTGCACACACATTGCCACAGAGGCTCCATGTGATCAACAGGGGCTGAAATATATCAATAGGAATGGCTTCCACTCCCTTAAATGTGAAGATATATAGAATACTCAGACCATTATATATAATGTGTCCAGGCTATTCTCATAATTAACACATATGGAACAAATCCTACTTATGACTATGGTTCATGCAGGGGGATTTTCTCAGGGCTATCTAGTCAGTAGATACACACACAATCTGATTACACAAGGCATTATATATGGTTACCAGGCATGCAAGGAGCAGGCTAAATATAACAGTATGACTACTGTGTGTTGCAGGTGATGATGGATATCTATTGGAGCCATGAATGATGACCCTTATTTCATAGTTTTATAGGTGTTTACTAGGCTAACGACCACAAGGGCCTTTTTAAGCCTAGCCATACATCCCACATCTCTGACAAGTTCTGATACCCTCAATAAGCGTAAGTATGGGCCTAAGAGATGAACCATTTACAGGTTACCTGTGTCCATTAGACACATAGATGCCAAACCAGGGATGAATTTCCGGTTTCCCATCCAATTGTCTAAGTTGCACTTGAATTGGGTTAGGGAAGAACTCTGCTTCATGTGGATGGGGAGCCTGTTCCATAGATGGGGTAGTCTCTGGGATACATACCTACCTCTCCAGCAGGTCTTATTTATATCACAGGCAAGGTTTAAGTCTTTAGAATCGGTAATTCTGGTACTGTTTGTTTTGGGGATATGCAGGAGGTCCATGAGAGTGGGGTCTGACAATGCCCTGTATGCCAGGCATAGGTCTCCCCTGAAAAACCTGTAGGAGACAGAATACAGGGATAGAGCCTTGAGTCAGTCTGCATAGGGCATATCACTCCCGCTCTGTATTCTTTTAGTGAGGAACCTCTTTGGACATTCCAGTTGTTGGATATGCCTGGTCAGGTACATATCAACTGGGGCATTGTACTCAATGATAGGCGTGATGAATGCCAAATACAGTGGCGCAATGACTTCCTTGGACTTAGATGCCATACCTTTGTTTATAATTTGCCCAACATATAATGATTTCCTCACCACTGTAGACACATGATGGTCAAAAGCTAGATTACTATCTGTGTGTGTCCCTAAGTCCCTGACTACTGGGTCAACTCTAAGGCATGTGTTGTCAATATAATAGTTACCAGGGATGGATAACTTCCCAAAGGATACTATTATGCATTTCTTGTCATTTAGTTTTAGTCCATGGCTCTGACACCAGTTATTTGTCTGTGTCAGCCCTTCTTAGAGAACATTTGTGTCAGGGTGAGATTCAATGACAGCTCCTAATTTGAAATCATCTGCAAATTTAGTCAGCCAGAGACCACTGACATTGGTGTTGACTTCTGAGAAGTAAATGCCAAAATGGAGTGGTCCAGGGACTGATCCCTGAGGGACTCCATTTATGACTGGCCTCTTTGTAGTGGTGGACTCCGCAATTCTAACTTCTTGGGTCCTGTCTGAGAGACAGTTAGCTATACACCAGGTGACATACGGGTTTGTACCTAACCTCTTGAGTTTATCAACAATTCCCGAGTGGGGCATTGTGTGAAATGCCTTGGCCAGGTCAAGGTAGGCAGTGTGTACGATTTTGCCCTCATCCATTGTTTGGGGACCTAATCAAAGAAGTCCACCAGGCTGAGTAGGCATGATCTGCCCTTGAATTTATAAGTCCACAGAGCATGGTAGAGATACTATACCACACAACAGATACAGAAATATCAAATGTCATGAAGAAAGGATATTTCTGCTGCATGGGTATGTGAACTGGTACACTACAATACACCCAGGAGACCTGCAACAAACTTGTTATTGTGTTTGCCACATTGCATGATTTTCAGTGCAGAAGCAGCTAGTGTGGTACATAAACATCCCAGCAGGGTCCACCACAGCAGTAAGACAAAGCAGGATGTCAGCCATACATCAATAAGTTTGTAGACTCAACCTGTATCTCCAGAGGCACCTCAAATGTAGGGAACATGGGTGAGTCAAATATATGCTCATATCCTTTCTGTGGTCTGGATAGTGCTACATGATGTTGTGGAGACTTACACACCTTCATGTGTGGTTTGGTGCATTTGTAGCCCAGAGGTACCTGAAAAGACAGCTATGCAGAAGGTTCTTGATGAATCACTCCTGTCACACATGCAGTGCACTGCATCATATGGATGTGTAACAGATAGCACTAACTCGGTGCATTCCATACCTGCAGGTGGTTTCATTCCCCTCTCCTCCACACATGTGGGTACCAGAAATTTCTTCATCTCTGTCAGAAGTTTCTTTGTTGGTGGTCCACCTCCTGTGGTGGACATATCCTCGGCAATATCACATGCTTTGTCCTTTGCAAGGAATATTCCATCAGTTACCCTTTAATGCACCTGCTACATAGACCTATTATTGTCTCCCATTATTTATGGCTTTGTCCAGATTTGTTGCTCTAAGAGGTTGAGAGGTATGATGCCACTGGCATCACCCATTCTAGTGAGCATTGCCAAGATCAGTTCAGTTATCTGCAGTGGCACCTTCCTAACCTGCTTAAGCAATGGAAGGCAGAAGTTAGAGACAGAGAGAGAGAAAGAGGTTTGGTCATGTACCATAAGCTTTTAGAGGTTCATAGGTGTGTACTAGGCTAATAGCCCTGGAGCCTTTACAAGCCTAGCCCATATTTCTTTAATTTTTCCACTTCCTGTTCTTTTACTTAATGTACTTGTGTCCTGAAGTCAGTATTAGCAGTTTTAAAGTATCTGAGGGTACCAATTGAACATTGCAAGATATCAAAGGAAATAGGAATGATTCTTCTGGTGGCAATATTTGAATGCCATGAGTGCCATTCCACTGTGTAACAGCCCTTTGAATGTGTACCAAATATGTGTACTAATCCATTTTGTTTTTCTTATCCTTCTGCATGACCAATTGTGGTGAAGTAGCAGAACAGCATCAGTTACCTTGGACTGTGTCAGACAAAGCTTTTGTTGTTAGGTCACAACTAGTCATCAGGTCTGCTTCTCAGCTGTAGGTTTCCTGGAGGGATTAATGGCAGTCTCCTTAGCCAGAGCATCTATCAATCTCTTACAGGATCATTTCAGGAGGCTGGTGTCTATCAAGGTGTGCCAGCAACTGGATACCTGCCACAGCACTATAGAGCACCTGACTGGCATGCTGTGATCATTGTACCACCAGGGGGTCATCCTGTCCAGCATATTAGCCATGTAGTTGACTGTGGCTGGGTCTTGCCCTGTGAGCCAGTCTAACATCTGTCCATGGAAAATACCCTAGCACCATCCAGATGTTCCCATCCCTAATGCATCATTCTTTATATCTTGTTTGTCATCCAATGTTCCCTTTCATCAAATGGACACCCTATGTACATGTGGGTTCATTCTCTGGCATCCCCACATTTTGTTTGTATACCACCTCATTTGTCAGTGTCTTCATTGTTTGTATGCCCCTGCTACCCTTCCTTTTCTCTCACTCTCTCTCTCTCTTTTTCACTACCTTCCTAACATATCTTTCCAATTTACATATTGGAAATGGGTCTTTCTACCTCACAAGAAGTTGTCCTTCCACCACCTATCCTGTCATACCACGTCTATATTACAACGTAGAACTCACAGGAGTCCGAACGTTGTAATATCGAACCCAAATGTTCAAAACACTAAAATAGCGAAGCCATGGGACACCGATTTTTTTTTCTCTGAGAAAAAATCGCTGTTCTGTGTTTTCGTACTTTTTGAGTTTCGAACTTAATAGTTTGATATTACATCGTTCGAACTCTTGTGAGTTTGACGATGTAATATACACCCTGTAATACCGTGTGTGTTTTCCTCTGCATGATTTTCTCCATTTTTCTTTCCATATCCTCTCCTTTCCTCCACATTTAAGGGATAAACTGGACTGTCAATGTCCTGTACTAACCCTCATTGGGCTATCTGGATAACCACAAGTGGCCACTGTGTGACACTTCATTGTGCATGTAAGCAAGCTTCTACCCTGTTGTGATAGCCTTCCTAAGCAATAACCTAAGTCACCCTATGCACATGCCCTTCTATAATGTTTTATATACACTCATCCTGCCTAGCTATGCTTTTCTCCATAATGTGGCATCACTATTTTACTATGTAGCTCTTTGCTTGATATGCCAGTGCTATGCTAACTCTAATACGCATCTGATTAACTATGGGATACATCATGCTAAAGGCTATATGTCATTTATTAATGCACATGTGTGTAGTGTTTGTCTTTAAATCCCACCCAAAATTATTGTGTGCACAGAGGAAATACAGAACTAGAGTGCAGTATAAAGTTTAGAATGTGCAGGGAATGACTGATGCTTAGAAAAGCTTACAAGCCATGTTTTATAACTACTTTCATTTAATGTGCTGAAGTTGCCAGATGATGTATGTGAATCTGCATTCTTTGTTAATATATTATTGGCATCACAGGAAGACTATGGACAAGATTTTCCTTATTTGTGCAAGTATAGAAAGAAAATAAAGACATATTTCAATTTGTCTTTATGGAACATGCAGGAAACCAGCCAAATATTGTAGATCAATTCATATATAAAAAGAATGCCATGCTGAAATGAATCCACAGTATCCAAGCACAGAGTAACACGTGCAGTCAAGGCTAGTATCAGCACAAAGGGAGCTATGAATAGTAGTACAAATGTTTCTCCCAGGTACTTCCTGATAGTTCCCAAAATTGCAAATCTCAAAACACACAGAAATAGATATATAGTTATAGATGCAGATATATAGATATAGATATAGATTTTTCTCCTGTACTTCACGAAAGTAATCAAAATTATAAATCATACACACATACAATGACATGCATGTACAAATATACATACACAAACACACATACACATATATATATATATATATATATATATATATATATATATATACATTCGCTTTAGAACATCAGAAGCCCATAACATTGAAATTCAAAACAATGAGACCAAAATCTTGAAAATTCAAAACACTAAAAACTCAAAACATTGAATCCCATAACATTGAAAAAACATAGAAAACCAACATTTAATACATGCCAGCATAACTACATACAGAAACAAATAAAAAACAAACCATATTACACTTCTCCAAATATAACCATGGGGGCAAGCCTCCTTGCACCCCCCCCTTTGGAGGTGTGGTACCCCAACCCCCCACATACACCCTGCTACTTAAATATATCAACTCCGAGTTCACACTACACAGAACAGTTTAAACTGTAAAAACTATCCCCAACCTTCGCTTAGAAACACTACTTCACTGTTAAAACCTTACACATTACTATATATCTATCCGATACTTACCAGAGTTTCATAAGTAACCTCAGTCATGTTCCCTTCTTACTTGCACCCATCTTAGTGTAGTGTAGTGCGATCTTGGAGTTCATATATTTAAGTAGCAGTTGGGGGGGCAGGGTGGCTTGCCTACCTGCTTATATTTGGAGAAGTGTAACATGGTTTGTTTGTTTTTTTTTTTTGTTTCTGTATGTAGTTGTGCTGGAATATAATACATGTTGCTTTCCTATGCTTTTTCATTGTTATGGGATTCAATGTTTTGAGTTTTCAGTGTTTTGAATTTTTAAGATTTTGGTCTCAATGTTTTGAATTTCAATGTTATGGGCTTTCAATGTTCTGAAGTGAATCCATATACATATATATATATATATATATATATATATATATATATATATATATATATATATATATATATATATATGGGATCCTTACAGATCCTCGACGGCACTTTCTGCCGAAGCAGAAATCACCGAACATACATAACCGAAAGTGCTGTTCACCGAAGCAGCACTTTCAGTTATGTATGCTGGTTGTGACGGTCGCACTACGGTGCAGTTAAGGGAGAATTGCCTTTTTCCCACTGTAGTGCAACCTTGGAGTGAGAATATAAAAGTAGGGGGGTGCAGGGGGGCTTGTCTCCCTGCATAAAGAAGATTTAGTATTTTTTTTTTTTTTTTGGACGGACTGTAATGAAAGCACTTTTTGGTGAAAGTGCATTCGTTAAAATGTGTTGCGGTATTTTGGATTCGGACTATTGAACTTTCGTTCAATAGTCCTAGACCCATATATATATATATATATATATATATATATATATATATATATATATATATATATATGGTTTACTATTGTTTGTTCGAACGGCAAAACATTTGCCATTTGAAATAACGAACAGTAAACCCGAACACAAACATTCTGACCAGCCACAATGTCGACCCAAATGATCGACACATTTGAGTCAACACTGTGGCTGAAACCATCAAGTGATAGCTGTGTAGGAGCTGATGTAAATCAGACACCTATATGACATATCACATTTTTGCAGGAGGACAATCCACCCTGAAACCCCCCCCACTAATATATTCTATGAGATCACACTACAGTGGGGATATGGATGAATTTCCAATTCTGAATGTACCGCGATCTCCGTACAGATAGTCAAATACACTTATGTGAATGCACCACTGCATTCGTGTAAGTGTGTTCAACTATCCCATCCATGATTATGAGCCACTACAAAGTATCTTTCAAAAATCTTTAAAAATTGCTAGCCAGATTATACAGAATTGTGTTAAATTAAACATGTATGATCTAAAATTCAATATAAGCCAGAAAATTGCAAGCACATAGTTGCTAAACTAAGCAGAGTTTAATTAAATGAACAGAAAGATTCCTAGAAGAGGATAAAAGTAATAATTTCAGGAGTTATGAGAAAAACTTAGGATACTATTCATAAAACACTGCACACCATGGAGAATGACTGGTATACAATATGACTGACATGAAAAAACAGTTGGGAATCATAAAGAGTTGTGCAGAATAGGACAATAACTTTTAAAGATTCTTACTCCATTGCATATGCAGAATGTGCCACGTGCAGGCCACAAATGCATATTACCCCCTCCTTAAGATAATATGTAATTCACAAACAGTACACCACCCGAATATAGGTTGGTCACAGAGATGTAACTTAAAAGACTCCAGCTGCATGCACACAAATGCATTTTAATTAAAAACACAGTGATTAGTTAGGACTAAGTTTCATTTTATACGAGTAATTTTATCAGCACTATTAGTAAACTTATAAATTCATTAAAGTTGACTATTATACTTAAACATCTGTTTCCAGACTAACTGGAAAAGATGGATGATTGAAGAAATTTAATTAGAAATGATTTTTCTTTTTTATATTTCTCCTCCTCCTCCTCGTTTTCAGGTATTTTGGTTGTTGTTTAGTTTGTGTGGCATTTATCAATTACATATTTTGTTGACTACTAATACATAGAAATTTAAAAAATTATAAACAATGTGATAGCGCACTAGCAGAAGATTGTTAGTTGTCAGTCTTAGAAAATAGAAATACACTTCTTGAAGAAGTAGGCTTATCTCCAGCACATTTATTTATGGGAAAACATTTATAAACAAACTTTTTTGTCACTAGCTGGAAATCAAGGAAGTATCATAGATTGAATGGAAAAGAACCAATGTAAACAGAAATCATATTATGATGGAAACATTAGAATTATCATTACTTTGAAGTAAGACCTAAGTGAGTTGGACTTGCTTATTTAATACCCTGATAACTTGCGGGGATGCTTTTATCAAAGTGTGTGGGCTAGAATTAAAATGTGGACATGTTTTTCCAGATCATCGGGATATTTACAGGCACTAGGTAAGGCTACCCTCTGTCTTCACAGATATTTGCTCTATATATAGAGCTGCTAATGGAACAGCTTAGAAGGGTACCCTTTGCAGGTTGTAGGCTAGGCACTTTGAAAAAGGAAGTTCCTGCATTACACTTACAACCTACTAATGTCACTCAATAATCCTCAGTGGGATCTATAGATGATCTTCCAGGAGCAATTTAGTTGGTTATCTGCCCACATGGTTAATAGGTATAAAACCAAGGCTATATGTAGTAATTTATCACCAGCTACCGCACTTAAGCATAAATTCCCTTTTCTTCACAGGGGGCTCTTTGACTGACTTGGGAATTTAACTGGCACCTATTTTGTCAGTGTTAGAAAAGTTGTCTTTTGGGGAGATTAAGAGAAAGGTGGGTGACTTCATTAAGAAATGGGAATGGGAATATATTTGTTCATACCTTCCCCAAAAGGTCCAAGAAGTAAACTGGTTTATTTTATCTTTGGTAGTTTATTATATCCATGACTTGCCCATTCCCCCCTCCTTCAAATGAATTGAAGCAGATAACTCAAATGATTCAAATGTTTATTTGGAGACAGGCTAAGCCAAGAGTGGCTAAAGACATCTTAACCAGCAAGTCTGAGTGGCCTAGGTCTCCCTGACCTGAAACTACATTTGGGGACTGGGAGACTTAAACTTTTGATCTCTGATTTGTCTGTCTGGCTGTCTGTAGATGATAACTGGAAGGAGATTATCCTTTCACAGACAGGCATTAGGGGAGTATACAGAATCATACTCAACTTACATGGGCACCAGGATTCCTTTTCTTAAAAGGTCAGCCAGGATAGCATACCAAGTCAAATTGTGTTTCCACAATGCAGTTCTCTTAGCTGGCTCCCAGAAGTTACTCCAGTCTTTGATTCACCTTGCTGGGGCCTTATTGACATTCGACATCTAAGGAGGATCCAGGACACCCCTTCTCTTGATTACTGAAAACAAGCATTGATTAAACAGTGACCCATGGAATTGGAGGAGTTTTGAAGTATCTTTGTCCTGGTGGACGATGCAAGATATTTCTGAGATACTGATTGGGAAATTGGGCCTGTTGAAGTTAATCTCAGTTTTTACAAGATACTTCCCAAGAGTTATTCAGTGGATAAATGGCAGCAGCAGGAAATTTAATTTCTAATAAGGGAATGCTTAGTAACATATATAAAATTCTCATTACAACAAAAGCAGAAGCCTCAAATGGATTTAGGATTACCCGCGAAAATGACTTAAACTATGTTACCTCCCGAGTCAATGAAATAGATTATTAGGGGACCCTAGATAATGTATGAAATGCCAAAATTATAGACTTTTTGGATGGCAGTGTCTATTTAAGTATTTTTACACTCCATCCAGCTTGCACAGAAAATGCCCTAAAACTATTCACTTATGCTGGAGATGTGGAGAAAAATCTTTTGGGGACTGGGTGCATATTTTTGGGACTTGTCTTCACTGGGTAGTATTAAAAGTGACTTACAAGATATTTATGCTAGGGTCTCACAGCTCCTATTCATCTCACAAAGCCCCTACTGCTAATAGGGTTTAATTCAACTTTACATTTCTCTGACTCAGATTGCAAACTCTTGAGCTTGTTGATGCTAGTAGTGAAATGAAGTGCTGCATGTTGAAGTTTGTCATTTTAATACCAATTAATGTTTCTTGTTGTCTAATAATGATTTGTTGAGTAAAAAAATAAAAGTATAGCTATTTCTAGAAGACAGAAATGAGAAACATTAGGAAGCTACCTTACAAAATGAAAACATGTTTCAGGCAATTTGAAATGTTACCATCTTTCCAGAGACTGAATAGTCAGAATGTTATCTCTGATACTCAGAATCCTGAAGTTTCACTCAATTCTTAGTTCTCAGACTCAAGTGAATCAAGTCTTTCAGAAAGCACTATGTCTAAGCTACAGTCAGATGGAATATATACTCAAAAATAGCAAATGCATTGCAGATAATCAATAACAACAGCAACATCAGCATTCAACATACAGAAGACTCATCACAAAGCCTCAGATACGTACAGACTGAAGACGGAGTATGAAGAACATAGATCTGAGATTGCTCTAACTGAAGTATTCAGCAATGTTTTAGTTGTGATTTAATATACTTTGCTGAATTATTGTTTTGGATATATTACACACATGATGTGGTAGAATAGTTACAAGTGTGGTGCTACATATATTCAATGATTCAGTGATACTATATACAAACTCAGAGCCAATACAGATCATTTAAGAGTTTGCCTTATTGTCGATCCTGATCCAAATGTGATATTCTTAAACCATTGGTCTAAAGCCTTCTTTAATATATCCAAACCAGCAATATGTCATTTATATATATATATATATATATATATATATATATATATATATATATGTGTGTGTGTATGTGTGTGTGTGTGTGTGTGCGTGTGTGTGTGTGTGTGTGTGTGTGTGTGTGTGTGTGTGTGTGTGTGTGTGTGTGTGTGTATGTGTGTGAATAGTGAATTAAATATCATCCCTGCTTTATGGTACAAAAAAGAACTAAGATTAGATCACCTCTGAGTAATCTATAACCTTTCAAAAGAGGGACAGATATTTGAGCCTGACATAGACCCCCTACCTGCCTAGTGATGGGCTTCTGAATGAGCTTGAACTAACTCGAATGAGAGATACTCTATACCCAAAAAGAGTCAGAGTACTCTACTTTTGAGTGAATGCTAGATGTATAAAGTCTAATTAAGACATATTTGTGTAAGTATAATCTCTCGTGTTATACTTAATTTTAGTTTAATATCTTTTTTATTTATGAATGGTGCTTGACCTAAGTGGTTGCATATCATGTGACAACCAGTATTAAAAGCACTCACACAATCTATTGAAATGAATGGACATCAGGACTCTAGCCTCTTCATTGTAGGCTCTTAACTATTAAAAAAGAACGATTATTATAAGAAGGGAATGGGAGATTGTCCTCTTAATGAGTGATAAGGCAATCACTCTACCCCCAACTCCCTAACATCACAGTCTCTGGAATATTTTAATGTATGTCCCATTCCTCTAAGTTAGTAACTCCGGGAGATATTTTTTCACCCTTTTGAAGGCTTTTACTTTTACTCTGCAACTGTGCAACCATGGAGTTATAATATATAATTAATGAGTGTAGGGGGTGCAGGGGAGGAACACATTTTATACTTAATTCAGAACTCTGTTTGGTGAGTGCATTATTCAGTAACTTTTGCTGATCCAGTTTAATATTGGGGTGTTTTGCTTTAGGGGTTGGAAGTTGACCCAAAGGATCCTTGGCATCTCTTGACAAGATTGAACAGAAGAGGGGTAGTGCACTTATTCAGAATAAAATGTAACATAGCTGATGGAGGAAAGTTGGTTGGAGCTGCTAGGTAGCGCGTTTTCTGCCCAGGTTTCTGTATCCTGCTGCACAAGACTGATAGGTAATCAGAGTATATTGTTTGCACCTATAGTATTCTGAAGAATGTTCTAAGACTAACATTTCTGTAAGTCCCTTGTCCTTATTGTATAAGTGTCCAGTGAAATCTCTCTGAAGGAATTAAGCTCAAAGTAGTTCTCTGCAGCCACATCTAGAGGAGAGGGGTGTGTCTGTGTCTGCAGGGGGTGAGTAGGACTGCAGGTTACTGAGGTATCAGATAAAATCCTTATAGGGTTTAGAACTGCAAGACCTGACTATATTGTTTCTTCTGACCTTGCATTTACAAACTTCTAGGTCTACCAACTGTGATATTCTTTTTATACTATTTAGAAATGTCTATTTGTTAAAGGTGAGAAGGATACTACAAGGCTTTTACCTAAAATTACCTAAAAGAAGTCAAATAAAAATCAATCAGTAGGAGTAAGTGATATATATTGACCTGAAAATTGTAATAGCAATTCATATACAAGTCAGAGCAGCATGTAAAACATCTAACTGCAGAATACTCTAAGTGATCAAATATCTACTGAAAGAAAATGATCCTGAACATGATTACAAAATGCTGATACAGAAACGTATGATCCTTCACAGGATCATAGGTTCGTAGGTGTGTACTAGGCTAATGGCCCTGGAGCCTTTACAAGCCTAGCCCATAGACGTGCCCTGACATCATGCCACCCGACGTTAGTTCCCAGTGCCTCTATCAAGTAAAGCCACTGGAGTGATCCTCGGGTTGAACTTTCTATTACCCATCCACTCATCAAGATTTCTCTTATAGAGGGAGAACGAGGTACTCTGCTTGACATTTATGGAAAGTCTGTTCCAGAGCATGGGCAGTCTCTGGGTGAGGAAGCTGTCCCTCCACCATGTAAAAGATTGCTACTAGGAACTGTTCTAGTTATATATAACCAGAGTTATAATAACAAGTGTTTGATTACAGAATGCAGTATGACAGCTGGAATGCAATAGTAAAGACACTTCTTAATCTGGTGCATAAAACAGAATAGTTATTCATTTGTCAAAATCAGTTTAGTGAGGGCTTGGTACTGGATATTTCCAATTACAAACGTAATATCTTACAGACAGTGAAATGTTTATATACTAGTGAGTTAAATAAAGGGGATTCTCACAACGGGATGAAAGGATGGCCTATGCAATCTATTCTGAATAATAAAGTGCAGTTAATTTTAGAACATAACAGCTATGACAGATATTAAGTGAGAACCACTTTACAAATAGACTAGTTGCATGGTAAGCAATATATGACACGGAAAAAGTCATTGAACTCTATATCTATCTATGTATATAAATAAATTAAGCACTGTTTATACTATAAATAATTGCTTAAAACAAAAAAATAATAACTAAAACATTTAAATAACATAAATCACAGTACTGAAAACCTGCTCTGCAAAAATAGCATGAAATAATATAAAATAATTGTTTCTGAAGGGGGGCCATGCATCCTCTAGCAGTAATGTGAATGCTCTGTCTGGAAACCCCAATACCAACTCTGAGACTACACAAACTCATAGAAAAGAGAAATATTTATAAAATTATCCTGAAACTCGCTTTTTTCCTCATATTATAGCACACAGAATAATGCAAGCTCCAATGTGCAAACAAGTCAACATGAAAATTCAACTATACTTTTATATTACTTCAGAATGCGATACCACAGCATGCAATCAAAAATTATTTAAGCTCATGCACTGCAACAGTAATGGAGTGTGTTTAAGGCAAACTGGGAAGCCAGCAAGAAAAGCGTTCCACCCTTTTCTTGATATTTATAAATTATTATGTTGATTGAGAAGGTGAGAACAGTTATTTACATGACCAGACTGGGAAAGGAATTAAGCAAAATAAAAGGAGGAAAAGGAAGCGAGTAAAGCGTGACTTACAACTAAATTTTATGACAGCTATTATTGTGTAAAGTATAGCAGTGTTCAGACAGCACTTCCTAACTTTCATATCTAATCACTTCAGGACTGTTTCAGAGAACACATAGTTTTATAGGCCAAAACTGATACATACTACCGTTTCTTTTTCAATAGGACTTATTTCTGCTTGTTTTTGCAGAAGTAGTTAATAGACGCTCTTCCACATGTATCTGTATGTCAGGCATCTACTATTTTTATATGTTTTAAGAAAGCTGTGTTAAGCTGTAACAACACATTTCCTTTCCTCTAATAAGTATATCACAGTACCTAATTAAAACAACTAGAATGTGAGATTTGTTTAATCTTCTTCTTCTTCTTTCGGCTGCTCCCATTAGGGGTCGCCACAGCAGATCAACTGCTTCCATTTCTTCCTGTCCTGTGCATCTTGCTCTGTCACACCAACCACCTGCATGTCCTCTCTCACCACATCCATAAACCTTATCTTAGGCCTTCCTCTTTTCCTGTTACCTGGCAGCTTCATCCTTAGCATCTTTTTCCCAATATACTCTGCATCCCTCCTCAGCACATGTCCAAACCAATGCAATCTTGCCTCTCTGGCTTTGTCTCCAAACCTTCCAACCTGAGCTGACCCTCTAATATACTTATTCCTAATCCTGTCCATCCTCGTCACACCCAGTGCAAATCTTAACATCTTCAACTCTGCCACGTCAAGCTCTGACTCCTGCCTTTTTGTCAATGCCACTGTCTCCAACCCTGACATAAAAAAATACCTTAAAAAATAATGACAAAGTCGGTCCTGAATCTGCTTTTATAAAGTGCATCAGTCACCTCGGTTAGCACATTCAAAGAATATTAAAAGCCTACAATATGTCACAACTTAAATAGATGTAACATTAAAGCAATTAAGGAGAATAAAACAAAAAAAGGTTAAAACAATTAAAGAATACTTTGCAGCAGCATTCATTATTGCATACTTTAGTCTTTAGGTGTGCCAAACATCAGAATCAATAAGGTAAATTCACTTAATTTAAACAATATCTACTGTCTAAATCATACATTTCCCTGTGAAGTTGCTAAATTTGTTCCAACACAGTTGCTTAGGATATAGATACATTCCTTGAATGCTTATGATGGATATGTTTAGCAAATGGATTTTCAAACCATTTTTGTTTAATGTTGTCCAGATGTTGATATAACCTGGTCTTTAACTTCCACTGGTTTGTCCTGTATGCACCAAGACACAGGGACATCTAAGGGCCTGGATAAATATTTCAGTATAATACACATATCTTTGCTAAACGCAAATTATTTTCCCATTAATGCACTCAAACTGTTGAGCTGCATGTCAGCAGATACTATAAGAGCCACATGGGGCAAGTACTGCTATGATTTTTTCAGTATTCCTTGGTATTCCAAAGGTTAGTTTTGTTATAATTACCATGTACCAGAAAATCCTTTAAATTTTTTCCTTCTTCTGTAAGAAAAACACACAAAGTGAGGTATAATAGAATGTCCAACTACCCGTCACAAAGGAAGTGATTGACTTATGTTTGCACAATGCCTATTATCTCAAGCAGTACAGAACGGCGAAGACACATTGCCCAAAACATGTGGACATGAGTCCCTGCTCAAAAAACCTGAAGTTGTGAATTGCCCTATGTCCCAAAAGTTGCTGAATTACATTAGGCAGGAAAAAAAAAACAATGGTAACATACGTAATATGAAGGATAATAACTCTGAAACAATATAGCTTGACATGCCATTGATTCCAATCCAGAAAATGTGCCATAAAACAAAAATGTTTATGATGAATATTACAATATGAGGCAAATGCTGGACATTTGCAAACTATCACACAGTGTACAGCAGTTAAGTACATAGGCAAAAAGCAAACAAGGATGGTGACAGAAGCGACATCTAAAAAGGACCAAGCAATGTACATATTAACAGGCATGAAGTAAGCCACATCAATACACCAGAAATATGTGAAGAACATAGCACATACACATACTGAACATAAAGTAAAAAAAAAACAGGAAGTATCATTAACATTGTGATGACAAAGGAAAGGAGTGATATAACATAAAATGTACCTGAATAATGGCTTTACTGGGAAAGCTCACCCAGACTCTGCCACAGCTTGCTGTGAGGGAAAGGTTAGTTTGTTTTTGATTTATTGTACTTTGTATTACTTTATTGCCTTTTTCCATTTTGTATACTGTGATTTGTTTTCTTTACACATCTTTTACTTGTATTCTGCATTTAATTGCATATTAAAACTTGAAAAGAGACCACAGCTGTGTCAATTGTGAGTCAGACAGAATTTTGTCCCACCCTGTTACTGTTGTGTTCTTAAACACAACTGTCTTTCTAGTTGCCTGCCCCTTATGTTAATTTGATCATATATCTCCTTCCCTCTCTCCTTCACTGGCTGGTGTGAGTAAACACAAAATTATCAATTTGTCAAATCATTCCCCTTCAACTATTTAAATTTATTGGTCATCCCACTTTATTCCATAGTACCAGAATACAAAAGTGCCCACCTCCTTTCAATCTATCTTGCTCTTTTAAGAATAGTGGCTCTCCACTTAGTCAGCTAAAATTAAGTTACCCACTTTCATATCTACTGCTTAGTGCACACTGCAGTGCTTAAGATAAACTGTTTATTTCATCTTACTTTAAATATCTATTGCAAGACCACTGGTTATTGGAGATCCCATATTCTGCCTCTCAGTAGTCATCTTGGGATTAGTGCTTCTGTTTTCTCCTGGTGAGAGAAAGACTGCAGTTACTTTATTTCCTGGAGACTGCTGATCAACAGAAAGCTTAATAACTGCTTTATAGGTGACATCTTGGAATCTGTGCTTATATTCTGATCCTGGTGAGAGAAGGAGCAGAGTGCATTGATTCCTGACTCTTTCTGGCTGGAGAGTGAGTGTCTGTGCTTAATGTTCCTGATTAGTCTGGTTGCTGTTCAAGGCATCTACCAGAAAAGGGCTAGAAGCCTACAGACCCTTGCATCATCTGGGACAAGACTGTGGATCACCAAACAGGCTATGTCCTGTTTCTCTTCTTGGGATTAATGCTAACATTTTACTTCTGGAGAAAGAAAAAGCAAAGGAGCATTGTATCTCAACAAAGTGAAGTTGTACTAAGGCCAGCATTAGTAGTAACCAGGCAGTAGCCATTCATGCAACTCCCATCTTTTCATCATTCTTGACAATCTAATTCTTTGTTTTCAGTACGTACTGCTTGATTTGTTTCTAATTTCAGAATACCTGCCTAAACACTTCATCCTTAAATTTTCAGGGTCTATGTATTAGTTTCCCCTCAAGTGTTTGGCAGTGCTCTGTACAGTCTCAGACACCCTAAGTGACATTTTTCCTGTAAAAGCACAATTGAAATTTCTGCAATACCTAGTTGCACACAGGACAACTAGTTTGCAGTGACAAGCACTGTCAACATAATTGCAACCCAGATACTTCTGACAGTGATTGATACTCTCACTCTAGCTGTCCAATCAATAAAAAAGGGTCTGTTGCCATGGATATGAACTTTCCTGCTGTCTCTGTTACTGGCTTGGTGGATATGGACATCCTGAGGCAATGTAGAAATTTCCTCATGTTTACTGACCACCAGTTAATTCTCAAACCAACTGATATGATATGTGAGAGATGTATTTACACATCACTGGAGGCAAAGCTCTCACACAAAAGTACTCCTAATGTCAATAAGAATGTCAGTAGTACACACGTTGCACCCATCACACACAATTCATAGCAGACAATGCCCCTTTTGGGATGTACCTTACCAGACACCTGCAGCAACTGGAAAGACCCCAAAAGTACCTCACCAAGAGGATCAAAGGGCTCAAACAGATGCCATATGCTGCCCGGTTAAAGAAACTCCAGCTCTACTCAGTGGCATACCGCCTGTTCAGAGGTGATCTGTGCCTGACGTATAAAGCCATGTCCAACCCGGAATTAATGGACATGCTGCACCTCAGAAAATCCAAATCCCATCAAGCTACGTGCTTGAGAGACTTGAACCTCAGCACTGAAATAAATAGGACATGCTGGAGGGACAGATTCATAACCCAGAGGCTCCCTTCACTCTGGAATAAAATCCCAGTCCAGGTTAGGCAGAGTCCCTCATTGACTCTCTTCAAGAGGAATCTTGATGAGTGGATGGGAGATCGTAGGTTTACCCTGGGTATCACTTCTGCGTCACTGTTAGACAGAGGCACAGTATACTAACCTCGAAAAAGGGCATAGCAAAATAAATTTAAAATGGGTGGCTAAAGCCAAACACATTCTGGCTAGGCTTATAAATGCCCTAGGGCAGATAGCCTAGTATGAACCTATGAACCTATGAACATACAGACCCGCATATGCTGAGACACTTACATGTAACCTTCCTAAACCACAAAAACCTCCTACACAAAGTACACAAAACTAATTCCCTCAGCAGCCCAAAATTCACTCTTTCAAAACAATACCCACATCAACACATAGAGCTATATCTCACAGAGCCTCTACCTCTAAACCCATAAGGCTAGCCACCATACAATCCAACATTCTATTCACTGGAGACTCCATTGTGAGACACACTGATGTTCCTCTCACCAGACTGAGTAAGGAGAAAATTATGGTCAAATGCTTATCAGGGGCTAGGATCCACCACATTACACATGCACTCAGGTCACTGGACCACAATTACCAGTATGACTCAGTCATAGCCCATGTGGAAGTAAATGACCTGAGACATACCTTCTTAGACTATAGGAAGAGAGATATCATGGATCTCTTGGAATATGTGTCTCAGGCTGGTATGAGCCTAGCACTGAGCAACATTTTACCTTCTCCAAGGATGCTGCCACAATTCAAACAAAAGATCTTCTTCCTTCTTCTTCCTTCAGCTTTTTCCCAGTTAGGGGTCACCACAGCGGATCACCTGTCTGCTCATGATTGACAGTGGAGTATTACAGTGTCGAATTGCCAGCCCGGCACCCAAGCTTCCATGGAAGGCACACACACACACTAATTGACTTTAATAATTAGCTTAGTTTCTGTTGTCATTCTAAGGGGGTTTAATATTTGTCAGCATGGAAGAAGATGATCAACAGACCACGCTGCTTTGCCAGGGATGGTCTGCACCTCTCCCCTGTATGTTTTTGAATATTAGCTAAAACAGTGTCTTCCCCATATTGCCTTTTTTGGGCAATGACAAACTGAAAATACTTTCTACATAGCAAATCAAAACCAAGAAAATCTAAAGGTATTACTGCTCAATGCTAGAAGTCCAAACAAAAAAACTCCAGTTCCTAGAAGCTCTCTTTACCCTAGAGAATGCTGATATCTGTGCAGTCACTGAGACATGGTTTAAAGCAGGGGAGAGCACATCAACAGTACTAGGTTATAATGTCTTCCACACATTGAGGCCAGCTAATTCAAAGCCAGGACTTAAGGTGCAGGTGTCTCTATTTACATCAAAAATAAATATACTTCAAGGCTGGTCAAACAGGATAATGTACTTGAGCTGCTCCATGTGCAAATCACCATAGGTAAAATCCAATACCACTTCCTTGCAAGCTAAAGGTCCCACTCTACGATCCAGGAAACCCATACCTAATTCTTTGTTTTCAGTAAGTAGTGCTTGATTTGTTTCTAACTTCAAAATATCTCCCTAAATACTTCATCCTTAAATTTTCAGGGTCTATGTATTTAAACTTATTAGAAACACTAACAATCCAACCCAATACCATATTCAGGGGTGATTTTAATTACCCCACTATTAAATGGGAATCCTATATGACACCAAACGCACAGGCACAGAGATACGTGGATTTTCTAAACACAAAATTCCCTGGACCAGATAGTCAATACACCAACCAGGGGTGCAAGCATACTGGATCTGGTACTCACTAATATGGGAGACTGCTGCACACCCCCTACTGTAATACCTTCCCTGGTAAGGTCAGACCACAAAATGATCTCATTTGAAGTAAAAATAAAACCTGGACCCTCATCTAAAGTTGGAATAATCAGGAACTATTCTAAGGCTAATCTCTTGCTATTAACTGAGAACTTGGCAAAATTTCAAGCCCCATAAACACTGAGAACACTGCTGCCTGCCTATGCAGAACTGTTCACAGAAACCCTGTACAAAAATGTTAACAGCTGCATAGAGGCAGCTGTGCCCACCAGGAAAAAAGTACAAAACTAACTCAAAAAACAAGCCACCCTGGTGAAATCACAAAACCAATAGGCTATATAACAGGAGGAAGAAAACTGTGGCAAAAATTAGGAGGTGCAGCACCCAACAGGGTAGAAGCACTCTCATCAAACTAAAGAAACAACTCAGAGGACTAATAAAGTCTACCAAAGCCATATTTTAGGTAAGTTTGGCCTCCCAGGCCAAGGACAACCACAAAGCATTCTTTAGCGATGTCTGCAATCTCATAGGCAAAATACAATAGTGTGCAGAGCTCATTGTAAATGGAGCCACCCATACTGAGCCAGAAGAAATAGAAAACCTCCTGGCTGATAAATTCAGCTCCAACTTCACCCCTCTCAACCCTCAATCTTCCCTCGGGAAATATCATCAAATATAGTTCCCCCTACTATCACTAGGGAATAGGTCCTTAATGCTCTGTCTAAGACAAAGAACACTGCATCAATAGGCCCAGACAACATGCCAGGATGCCTTCTAATTAGCATGAAACATAACCTATCAGGGCCTCTGGTATTACTATTTATCTGTAACTTCCAAATAGGCTTCATGCCTCATGAATGGAGAAAAGCAACAGTCTTCCCTCTGCACAAAGCTGGGCCATCTACAGACCCTGGGAACTACAGACCCATAAGTCTCACTAGTCTTATATGAAAAGCCATGGAAATAATTATTATGGAGATGATCAATAGAGATATAGTAAACCTCCAGACACTGGACCCAACCCACTTTGGTTTTGTCAAGAAAAGATCATGCCTACTCAACCTGGTGGACTTCTTTGAGAAGGTCACCAAAGCAATGGATGAGGGCAAAATCATTCATACTGCCTACCTTGACCTGGCCAAGACAAAGTACCTCACTCGGGGGATAGCCAAATGGCTCACAGACAGGACCCAGGAAGTTAAAGTTGAGGAGTCCACCTCTACAAAGAGGCCAGTCACAAGTAGAGTCCCTCAGGGATTACTCCTTGGACCGCACCTTTTTCGCATTTACTTCTCAGAAGTCAAGGCCAATGTCAGTGGTCTCTGGCTGACTAAATTTGCAGATGATTGCAAATTAGGAGCTGTCATTGAATCTCACACTGACACAAATGTTCTCCAGGAGGGGCTGACACAGACAAACAACTGGTGTCAGAACCATGGACTAAAACTAAATGCCAAGAATTGCATAATAGTATTCTTCGGAAATCATGCATCCCTGATAACTATCATATTGACAACACACCCTTTAGAGGTGACCCAGTAGTCATGGACTTAGAGACACACATAGATAGTAATCTAGCCTTTGACCATCACATGTCTACAGAGGTGAGAAAATCATTGTATGTTGTGCAACTTATAAACAAAGGTATGGCATCTAAGTTGAAGGAAGTCATTGTTCCACTGTATTTGGCACTCATCAGACTTATCATGGAGTACAATGCCCCTTTTGGTATGTACCTAACCAGGCATATCCAACAATTGGAATGTCCACAGAGGTTCCTCACTAAAAGAATACAGGGCATAAGAAAAATGTCCTATGCAGACTGCCTCAAGAAGGCCCTATACCTGTATTCTGACTCATACAGGCTTTTGGAGGGTCTATATTATAATCTCGAAGTTACGGAACATCGAATACAATATCGTCAACACCATATTATCGAAGATCCGTAACTTTAAAAATAAAATAAAAATGTAAGCATCAAATACTTACCCTAATGGGTTTAAGCAGGGGGCAAGCCCCCATGCACCCCCCACACCCCCCGCTACTTAAATATACTAACTCAGAGATCACGCTACAGTGTAGGAAGGGGAAATCTTCCCTTTCCGCACTTTACTCCATTAAAGTGCGATCTCAGAGTTGGTATATTTAAGTAGCATGGGGTGGGCGGGCACAGCCCCCTCATGTGGGGTGCAGGGGGGCTTGGCCCCCTGCCTAAACACCCTTTACTTGTTTTTTGTTTTTTTTACAGGGTGTAATAGATTTTCTATGATTTAATGTTTCAATCACTAAAGTTCAATCTTTAGTGATTCAAAACATTAAACCTTTGAGATTCTAATATAGACCCTTTGAGGGGAGATCTATGCCTGGCATACAGGGCATTGTCAGATCTCACTATGATGGACCTCCTGCATATCCACAAAACAAACAGCACCAGAATTACCCATTCTAAAAACTGAAACCTTGCCTGTGATATAAATAAGACCTGCTGGAGAGATAGGTATGTATCCCAGAGACTACCCTGTCTATGGAACAGGCTTCCTATCCATGTGAAGCAGAGTTCATCCCTAACCCAATTCAAGTGCAACTTGGACAATTGGATGGGAAACCAGAAATTCATCCCTAGTTTGGCACCTATGTCTCTAATCGGCATAGGTAACCTGTAAATGGTTAATCTCTCAGGCCTATGCTTGCACTTATCAAGGGTATCAGAATTTGTCAGAGATTTGGAATGCATGGCTAGGCTTAAAAAGGCCCTTGTGATTATTAGCCTAGTAAACCCCTATGAACCCATGAACCTATGCCACAGAACTTGTAAGCCAGACAAGCCTAAGAAAGTTAACATGTCAGAGACATGTAAGGGCCAGTACGTCAGTATACACCATCTGTCATATATAGGAAAATATGTCCACCAACAACCTGCATCCATAAAACACAGTACCAAGCCTACAGCAGTAACCAAACATGGCAACATACCTCACATGACATGCAGAAGGTGACTGCACTGCACAAACCCTGATTGCATAGCAATGGAAAGTATTACCAGTGACCAGACTGTTTGGTACAACTGGCAGATAGTCCACAGGTAGTACACTAGTAAAAGCTCACACACTTACCTCCTCAATGTAGTAAACAAGTGTGCAAATGTAATAAGAAAATCAACACATTATCAGATGCAGATATGTTTAATCCACAATAGGCAGCACTGTCCATGCAGAGACGGCAAAGTAATGATTGCAAAGAAACAAATCCACAGGAACACCTGGCATGTCACATCCACTGTGGGCATAATGCCATATTTCCCCATCAAAATAACACAACTCCACATGTTCATATTAGATGGGAAGGCAAAGAATCTGGAAAAAATGAAGTCATTCACACACAGCCTTCAAACTGAAACAAGCTTCAGATCATTGTATACTGACAAACAGTGGTGAAGGCATGAACGTGAAGGACCATCCTAAAGTAAGAGCAGGGAGGAGGCTGCCCTGTGAAATATCATGACAACATAATATACAACAAACCTCATAACCTAAACTGTAGGGCTGTAGTGGTTTGTGATTGACTGTGCAGTAGCTTGGTAAGATAAGTTTTTATTTGAATTTATATTTTATTTTTACCACTGTTTTTCACTGTTTGTAGGAAGTAAGGGATGGTTTGTAGACAAGAAGATTTACTTTGATTTATAATTTGTTGTTTTATCTTTAATTTTCACTGTTAGTTGTTAGAAAGGGATAGGTTTTAGGCCTAGTCAGCTATAAATTCACACAGGGTGCAGAGTGGACAATCCAAAGCTTACCGAAACAATCCTACCTTGGTACGTGATTTACTGATCTCACTGTTAAACAAGGGTGCAGCTGTGAGCCAATAGTGAGCAGACGCTACTGTGTGCATTCTCATGCGATGTAAAGGAATTCCAGCTTTTGTGTGACTTTACTGTACTTAATTTAGTATTTCATTGTACATTGTTTGTGTGATTTTTCTCACAGAAGTTGATTTAAGCTCTGTTTGAATTCTGTGGTAAGTGATTTTGATTATTCTTTTCTTTAAACTTGTTTTATTCATTTGGAGCAGAGTATGGATTCCTTAAGTGAGTATGCAATTATATTTGCTAGAACACAAATAACTTGTACAGCATAATAAACGCTATGTAATACCTGATAACACTGGTAATCTGCATTCCTTATGTCAAAAGTTGAATGATTTGTTTACCATTATTAGTAGTAAATCTAGACTTACTGATGATGATTGCATGTGTGCAATTGGCAAGGCTTGGAGAACTGTTGTTACATGTATTAATGACTGAACTGTTGAGGTAAGTAATGTTAGGCAAAGAGCAAATAGAACACATTTAGGACAGGATGTGTCTATTGTCTCTAAAGATCACTCAACCCCTATGACACAAGACAATGCACCCAGCAGCTTTGGAATTCTGGATACAAGTATTCATCCATCTGAAGGTCAGAGCATTTAGAAGGAAACAAAAAACAAACAGAAAGATGTTTGCAACAAATAAGCAGGAGGAAAAAGCAACTGATAACTCGTTAAAATAAAGAGAATACATACTGAAAAGGTAATTTCTTTGTTATGTAATAAATGTCTTTAAAATAAAGAGAATACATACTGAAGATGTAATTTCTTTGTTATGTAACACACAGATTATAGGGAATTTTCTATTAGAAAACCTTTAGTCTACAGAAAAAGACAGCATTTTTTTTTCAAAATAGTAGGTAGAAAAAAGAGGAAATTGGCAGGTGAAAAGGAAGAGATCATAACTGAACGCGGAAGTATTGACAAACATTACTGTAAGAAAAGTGATGAGAAAGACAGATGTTGACAACATGGCTCAAGCTGTGGATGTGCAAAGCCAGTTGGATGAGAACTATACGCTTGGAAATGTAATACACACAGTGGATTAATAAGACTAATGGTGATGAAGATCTATCCTTTGTAACAACTGATATATCAGATATTATTGAATCAGAAGTTGAAGATTCTTTAGATCTGGTCAGCAAAGATATTCCTGTAATTGGAGATTCAATTATTAGAGGAAGTGATACTTACATTGCAGAGAAGATAATGAACATCGAATAGTGTTGTGCTTAAAAAATAGAGCATGTGAGACAAGCCTTAGAATGCCTTAATGTAAGGAAGTACGGATCTGTTTTTATTTATGTCAGTACAAATGATCTCATTCGCAAGGACTCTCTCACTCTTTGTAGTAGATAGCATAGCATAGCTTGTACAGATGTTAGGATGCATTTTTCACAAATCATATATAAAACGGAGGGTCAGGTCACAGTGAATGAAAACATTTTTGGGGTAAATACCTACACGAAAAAATGTTCTGTTTTTAAAAAAATGGAATGTGAGAGCTAGAGCATCTGAGCCTAATTTTGGGCACACATCTGTTCAGACAGGTTTGCATGCATTTGTCAAGATCAGGGGAGAGGAATTTTGCAGCAGGTATTTTGCAATATTTGACAAACACAAGTCAGGATTTCTTTCAGGTCAAAAATTTAACAGTTCACAGACAACAATATTTGAGTAACTCTAATGGTTGTTAATGGTAAGAACATTAATAATAAAGTGTTTTTAATAGAAATTTGCTGTGGTCCCACAAGATTGATGTTGTTATTGTTTGTGTAACATGGTTAAAGAACAACGACTGGAAAACTAGAAAACAGTTCTGTCAGGCTATAAATGTTTTTACTGCAACAGACATTCTAACAAAAAATCAGGTAGGAGCATTATGATGGGATTAAAGATAGTCATGAGAACTATGATTATTACGTGTTCAATGAAGGAGAAATAGTTTGACTGCAAAAAAATCAAAAAACTGTTTAACATCAGGATCTAGGCATACAATGTCTGAGGGATATATTTCCATAAGAGCAAGATACCTGATTAAGATGAGAGGAAAAACAAGAAATGGAAAAGAGGTCAAATTACAACTTTAAAACCTGAAATAAACAAGCTGGACAAACAAGCACAATGTGGGACAAGATCAAGAAAATTTTGAAGAAAATTTATATAAAGATGTTGAGCATATTAGGAAACAATTTTATTGATACATAAGATGTGGATGGAGTAAGGATATACAAAGTGATAAACTCTGGGTAGATTCTAAAATGAATTCTCAGACACAACAGATTATAAATATATTTACAAAATCTTATGAAAAATACTTTGGCTCCACAAAGGGGGTGATATATTGTCCTAGTGACACCCAGGGAATCTCAGGTACTAAAATCAAATTAGATTACATTGAAAAAGAACTATACAAACTGGATCCAAACAAAGCACAGGGAGGAGACAGAATTAGTGATAATGACATGAGAACACTTCGGCAAGAACTTACAGTACTATTATATTTATTATTTACTAGGTCATATAAATATGGGCAGATTTCTCAAGGCTGGAGGCATGCACTTATTAAACCTGTCTTTAAGGGAAAGGGGAGTAGGACAAACCCAGGGTCATACAGACCCTTGGTCTACTTTCATGTTCTGGAAAAATAATGGAGACGGTAATATTGGATACATTATTGTCATAACTGGAAAGCTTTGGGATAGAAACCATATATCAGATAAAATTGCTCTATTACCACCTGTAACATGATATTCTATAACAATATAATAACAACTCATCATCATCATCTTCCTTCGGCTGTTCCCGTTAGAGGTCGCCACAGCGGATCATCTGTTTCCATTTCTTCCTGTTCTCTGCATCATGCTCTTTCACACCAACCGCCTGCATGTCTTCTCTCACCACATCCATAAACCTTATCTTAGGCCTTCCTCTTTTCCTCTTACCTGGCAGCTCCATCCTTAGCATCCTTTTCCCAATATACTCAGCATCCCTCCTCAGCACATATCCAAACCAACGCAATCTCACTTCTCTTGCTTTGTCTCCAAACTGTCCAACCTGAGCTGACCCTCTAATATACTGATTCCTAATCTTGTCCATCCTAGTCACACCCAGTGCAAATCTTAACATCTTTAACTCTGCCACATCCAGCTCTGACTCCTGCCTTTTCGTCAATGCCACTGTCTCCAACTCATATAACATAGCTGGTCTCACTACCCTCTTGTAGACCTTCCCTTTCACTCTTACTGGTACCTGTCTGTCACAAATCACTCCTGACACTCCTCTCCACCCATTCCACCCTACCTGTGCTCTCTTCTTCACCTCTCTTCCACACTCACCATTACTATGAACTATTGATCCCAAGTACTTAAACTCATCCACCTTTACCAGCTCTACTCCCTGCATCCTCACCATTCCTCTACCCTCCCTCACATTTGCACACATATATTCTGTTTTAGCCCTGCTGACCTTCATTCCTCTCCTCTCTAAAGCATATCTCCACCTCTCCAGGGTCTCCTCAACCTGGTCCCTACTCTCACTACATATCACAGTGTCATCTGCAAACATCATAGTCCATGGGGCCTCCTCTCTGATCTCATCTGTCAACCTGTCCATCATCACTGCAAATAAGAAAGGGCTCAGAGCTGATCCTTGATGTAATCCCACCTCCACCTTAAACTTATCTGTCACTCCCACCGCAGTCCTCACCATTGTCACACTACCCTCGTACATATCCTGTACCACTCTTACATACTTCTCTGCCATTCCCGACTTCCTCATACAATACCACAACTCCTCTCTAGGTACCCTGTCATATGCTTTCTCTAAGTCCACAAAGACACAATGCAACTCCTTCTGCCCTTCTCTGTATTTCTCCAACAACACTCTCAGAGCAAATATTGCATCTGTAGTGCTCTTTCCTGGCATGAAACCATACTGCTGATCACTAATCATCACCTCCCTTCTTAACCTAGCTTCCACTACTGTTTTCCATAACTTCAATCTGTGACTGATCAATTTTACCCCTCTGTAGTTACTGCAGCTCTGCACATCACCCTTATTCTTAAAGATAGGTACCAAAACACTTTTTCTCCACTGCTCAAGCATCCTCTGACTTTCCAAAATGTCATTAAACAATCTGGTTAAAAATTCCACTGCCATTTAACCTAAGCACCTCCATGCTTCCAGTGGTATGTCATCAGGGCCAACAGCCTTTCCATTCTTCATCCTCTTCATAGCTGTCCTTACTTCCTCCTTGCTAATCTGTTTCACTTCCTGATTCACTATCCCCACATCATCCAACAATATAATAACTACGAATGAAAAATTGTGCTGTCATATAATTTATATAGACTTAACTTCAGCATTTGACATGGTCATACATAAAACACTGATCAATAAATTAGAACAACTAGGTATCTATGTACTTTTGATGAGATGGATAGCAGCATGTCTTACAAATAGGACATGGCAAGTATCATACAGCAATTGGACAGGCGAGATTCTTGGTTACAGTCGGTGTCTTACAGGGCTCTGTCCTAGGTCCATACTTGTTTAGACTGTATCTTTCAAATCTGTCTTTTTCATCTGAGGTGTTCTACAATCTGTATCCAGATTACTTGAATTGGGTAAACTGATTACATGTGTTATAGGTAGGGCATATCTGCAAAAGAACTTGACTAAATTGACCATTTAGGCACATATTGCTGATAAATATGTCAAAAACTAAGCATAACAGATTTGGGAGACAAACTGAAAAGTGAATATTTAATACAGCACACAGTGACTGAAGCTGTAGATTCATTTAAGGACCTGGATATATGAACAGATCTAGCTTTGAGTTATTCTAATCATATCAACCAATTGGTTAATGATAGTTATAGAACTATAGTTTGTATAATAAGATTTATAAAGTCTAGGAAGTCAGAAATGATGAAGTCATTACATTAAACCCAAACCTGAGTATGGAATAACAATATGGAAACCCTATAAGAAGACAAGCATGAGTAAACTGGAAAGAGTACAGAGGAAATATATCAAGGGCATTCATGGATGAGAAAATTTAAGTTATTATCAAAGACTAAAATATCTGAATTTGTACAGTGTCTGATAAAGATCTTATTCCGGTATATAGGGCATTTAGAGACAACTACCTCTGGGAATGTTTGGGGTTATCAAAAAGTAGTAGAGAATCATTTGACAACCTATGTAGAAGATTCTATAGGAATGAGAAATGTACTAATTGGTTCTCTGAGAGAGCAGCCGATGCATGGAACAGACTATCAAATTACATTAAAGCAACCACTAGTTCAATTATTAGCAGCCTGGACACTTATTATGGGAACAACTGTTTTGCTATATTGGCAGGCTAAAAGGGTATTAATGCCCATGCTTGAAATATTTGTATGCATGCATATATGTACATTACTGGAGTGTAATATCAGGAATGCCCTAAATACACAGATGATGGACTAAAGCCTTCATGAAATCAACAACACTGTATTCCCCTCCTTCCCAGTAACTGGCTAAGGGCATCCCTCCTCTATACCCATCTACTGCTCTTAGGTGACAGCAGTAAGGTATGCAACACAGCCTCATAGAGCCTGTCAACACAGTCCTGTTCCACCACCAGTAAATGTATAAGATCAAGCAAACACAACGTGCTTTCTCTGCAAAGTCCCCTGAGAGAGAGTGGTGGCAACCTTCAACATCGATCTACATACATGGCAGTGACACAGATGAAGGTTCATGTACAGACCAGAATGTAGGTAGAAAAAGTGTTGGAGAATGGTGTTCATGAAAGCACAGGTGCCATAATGTCATGGCTTTCCATTTCCAGGATGATTACTCAGATAAGGACAAAGTGCTTGCATACTATATATATGTTTGACTAATAATGTAGAGACTGTTGACATCATTACTTAACTAAAATATATTTCTGGTACATTTATGCCTTGATTTTCATAAGTAAATAGTATGAATCCCTTAAATTAGAAAAAGTCTAACAACATGTACATTCAAAACTACTAATAACATTACTGTTATTTTCCTGACTGGTTTACACATGTGATGGTCAAAGGCTAGATTACTGTCTACATGTACTCCTAAGTCCCTGGTTACTGGGTCAACTCCTAGGGGTGTGTTGTCAATATGATCATTACCATGGGTGGATAATTTACCAAAGGATGCTATTATGCATTTCTTGGCATTTAGTTTTGGTCCATAGGTCTGACACAAGTTATTTGTCTGTGTCAGCCCTTGTTGTAGAACATTAGTGTCAATGGGAGATTCAATAACTGCTCAGCTCCTAATTTGCAATCATCTGTAAATTTGGTAAGCCAGAGGACTTGACATCAGCCTTAACTTCAGAGAAGTAAATTCTAAAAAGGAGCAGTCCCAGGACCAATCTCTGAGGGACTCCACTTGTAACTGCCCTCTTTGTGGAGGTGGACTCCCCGATTCTAACTTCCTGGGTCCTGTCTGTGAGCTATCAAGGTAGGCAACATAAGTAATGTAACAACAAGTAAAAACAATAGCATACAGAACTGGAGTAAGAAAACAAAGGGAGAACTATAAAAACTATGAAACAAGTGCAAGAGCCATCAACAGAAGGGAAGGTTTGGACATGACACACTAGAAAATTATGCAGAATAATATGAAGGCTGGCATGCTTGAAGATACTGTTCATGTGTTAGCAGAGACTGGGGACTGATGGCATGCTGTGAGATCAGATAGTCAAAGGTATGCAAATGAAGAAGAAGGGGTACAGGCATACATCTCAACTGTACAGATTTTCACAGAATATCTAGAGTTTTGCCTCATATTTTTGGTCTATTTCCTCATAAAATTGTGTTTTTTGGCACATATTTGGCAAACCACTGAGGCTTGAAGTCAGAAAATTATGACAGACATTTAAGTTTCAGACTTCATAGTCTTCAGAAAATTCATGCTAATGCAAAAACCTGTTTTTACATCAACTTTCTAAGTTTGTAAGAACAATATTTAAAAAGTGTCCCTATTTTTATTTATTTATTTATTGACGTTTGTTAACTAGGTTAGTCCACCTGAGCCAGGGGTCCATTTTCAGTGGAGACCTGAGGAGAAAATCTCCAGAAAATTAACAATTATTAGAAAAGTTACAAAGATATAATCAACAGATAACATACGTCTACTAGCAAGTAATAGCATGACATAAGATAAGTCTATTAACAGGTAACAAATCTATAAATACCAAATATTGGGTGCATTTAAAAATCGGAAAAAGAGGGAAAGGTAACAGAAGGTGCAGGGTATATTAGGAAAAAGAAATTATGTAGATAAAAAGGGGGAATAAGTCAAGTGGGGGTTTGACAACAGCAGGACCATGTCTTTTGTAGATAAAGTTTAAGATCTTGTTTGAACAGGTTATTTTGAGCAGTGATTCTTATATTGACAGGGAGTAAGTTCCAAGCATGGGCTATGGAGTATTTGTAAAGGGACTTTCCAATGTTTTTATTGGGTTTGTATATGTCAAGGAGGTGTTTGCTTGTAATACAGAGGTGGCGTTAGGGGTTATAATGTGCAATATATAGTTGAGAAAGAAGTAGTTGTTTAGGGAATTCAGGCCATTGGAGTGTCTTAAGGGTGAGGCAGTGATGGGATTTATATGGAAAATGGAGGCAAATCCGGCTATTTTGTTATATGTTTGCTCTAGTTTGGAGAGAAGACATGTTTGAACATTAGTAAGGATGGGAGCAACATAAAAAACACAGGGTAGAAGGAGTGACTGAGCTAGGGAGGGTTTGGAGGAGGGTGTAAGGCATTTTTGGTTGAGACAGACAAGATCAGACAAGATCAAGTTTCCCGTGGGTTGTTTTTATACATTGTTGGATATGTATAAGATCAAGCAAACCCAACATACTTGCTCTGCAAAGTCCCCTGAGAGAGTGGTGGCAACCTTCAACATGGCTCTGCGTACATGGCAGTGACACAGATGCAGGTTCATGTACAGACCAGAATGTGGGTAGAAAAATAATTACTCCAAGTAGTATGGTATGGGGTTCAGGTTTGATAGTGGTGTTGTTGAGGAGGTGATAGAGGAGGGTTTGTGCAGAGCAAGTGTTTTATGAAGGAAGAGAAGGAGTTTAGGGTTTTTTTTGGATTTAGTATGAGTTGATTATCAGAAAGCAGACATATCGATAGAGGAGAAGGTGCACTGAGTGACAGCTAGAAGTTCAGGAATGCTGTGGGCTGAGATAATGAGAGTGGAATCATCAGCATATTATAGAAGTGCTGAGAGGTTAGTAGCAGAGTGAAGTTTGTTAGTGAAAATATTGAACAGGAGGGGCCAAGGATAGATCCTTCCTTGAGGGACGCCAGTGTTTACTGGGTGGAAAGGGAAGAGGACAGTTTGCCAGTGAATGGACTGCTGCCTGCCAGAAAGGTAGCTACAAAACCAGTTAACAGAGGAGGTAGAGAGATGAAGGTCAGAGTTTAGTTAGAAGTTTGGAATGGGAGACAGTATCAAAGCCCTTAGACAGATCAAGGAATAAACAGGAGTCAAGCAAGTTATTGTCACGGGCTTCAGCTACTTTTTGGGTGAAAGACAGTAGTGCAGTCGCTGTACTATGGTGTGGTCTAAATGCTGGGTGGGAGTTAGGAGGTTGTTGTCAAGAATGTGTGTGAGTAACTGAATATGGATGCACATTTTCAGGATTTTGGATAGGATAGCAATGGGTCTGAAGTTAGAAGGATCGGTAAAGTTTCCACCTTTGTGGAGAAGGATTGTATAAAAGGATTTCCATATGTCTGGGGCATGGGCTTCAGAAATGGAACTAGAGACAGGATATGCAATAGACTGTGCAGCAACTTTAAGAAAGTAGGGGAGTAGATGGTCGGCAGAGGGGGAGCAAGGTTTATGTTTATTTAGGAGAGATTTAATAATGGAAATGGGAACTGGTTGGAAAGTGAAAACGTTGGGGAGGATTTTGTTATGGGGTGATGGACAGGTTGAGTTAGAAGTAGTATTTTGTGTAAGTTTTTGGATTGTTTTTATGCAATCGTTGTTAAGGAGATTGGTAGTTTCAGTAACAGTGTTGTGTGGGAAGGGGTTGGGAGTAGATGGGTTACCAGGGTGAAGCAGGTTATTGATAGGAGTCCAGAATTTCTTTGGATTTTTTTGTGGGCTACATTGGCTAGAGCAGAAGAAAGTTTTCTTATCTTTGTTGACTAGATTTTTGGTCATGTTTCTGAGCTGTTTGTATCTTTGAAGAAGGAGAGAGGGTTTGTTTATAAGCCAGGATTTCTAGGCACCATCTCTTTTGTGCATAATGGAGCAGGTTTTTTTGTGAGCTGGGGGCAAATTTAGATTTAATTCAGATTTTTCTAGAAGGGGCAATTGAGTAGAGTCTGTCAAGGAAAATTTTACTGAAGGATTCTACTGGCTCGTTGAGAGGAAGATGATATAGGAAGGACCATGTAATGCTAGAAAGTTTGTAGTTAAATGTATCTGGGTCAAAGTAGGTAAGGTTTCAACATACTCTGTATGTATGATCTTTGGGTGAATGTTGGGTAAATCTATGAATATAGGTAGGGGAGTGGTCACTTAAAGAGTTAGGAAGTACGCCCGCCAGGGTTGTGATAATGGGTAGGATGTGAGGTAAGGATCCAGTCAAGGATAGATCCATCTAAGGAGTTTTTGCTAGTTCAAGTAGGGGTAGATATATGTTGGTGAAATCCATGACGGTTGAGACTGTGAGTAGGGGATGAGGTAGACAGTTTAGACCTGTCTATGTTAACATCTCCAAGTATAATGGTTTCATAAGGGACATATTGTGTGACCCAGGAGAGAAAGTTCTCTGGGATAGAAATATTATCACTGGGGGTATGTATATACAGACTAATGCAAATCTTTTGTGAGGGCTAAGGTGACAGTTTACGATAAGAATTTCTGCAGATGTAAAACTAGGAACAGAGGTAGAGTGTGGGGAAAGGTTAAGTTGATTGAAGTAGAGGATGGCA
Source organism: Protopterus annectens (assembly GCF_019279795.1). Classification (NCBI taxonomy): domain Eukaryota; kingdom Metazoa; phylum Chordata; order Ceratodontiformes; family Protopteridae; genus Protopterus; species Protopterus annectens. The sequence goes on along the minus strand of NC_056726.1, from coordinate 673,389,805 downwards.
ACTCCCCAACCCTCTTGTTGGTTCTATCTGAGTGAAAGATGTTGTAGCCAGGAAGTAAGATTTCTGTATTAAGGATGTGAGGTTTAAGCCAGGTTTCAGACAGGGTATGGATGTGGGGAACAGTGTTAGACATCCAAGAGTGAAGTTCTGTTATCTTATTAACCATGTTGTGAAAATTAACAGAGAAGATTTTTAGTGATTTCGGTGAGGGTGTGTTGGTATGAAGGGGTAAGTGAGGGGGAGACGTCTGAGTGAAAATGTTGTGACAGGTAAAGGCAGGTGGTCGTGGATTGGGGTGGATGCCCCCACCCAAGAGAAGTGTGTCAAAGAAATTGAAAAGATATATGAGTAGGTTCAGAGTAGTAGGATGTGTTTTTTTATAGTGGAGAAAGATGAATTCATAAAAAATAGTAATTCTGAAGAGGTCAGAGGGTGAGATGGGAAAGCGAGACAGAGAGATAAGATGTAGATCAGAGGTAGTGTGGGTGCTGAAAGAAAGGTGGAGAGTAGGTGTAGGTGATTGATAGCAGAGTGGTGTATGCTAAGAGGTTGTTAGTGGAGGGAAGAAAAGAAAGGTGGCAGAAAGATAGAGATGCCCCATATTGAGAAATGAGTAGAGGGAAAAAAAGAGTGAGAATTGCAAAGGTGAAAGGTATCGTGCACCAGTAGGGAGTATTGAGAAGAATGTGTGGTTACCTAAAAGATAAGAGAACAAGATTATGGTAAGGAAGGATGTTAAGGGAAGGAGCAAAGGTAGGTAGTGTGACAGAAGGGGGAGAGTGTGATGGGGAAGTAACAGAAGGGAGGAGGAGTTAATGGATTGGTTAGAGGACAGGAAGGAGTGTGGTATGGATGGTATAAATGTAATGAATCTGGGGGTGGGTGGAAATGAGGGTAGGGTAGAGTAGTTGAGTGAGCTTGAGAGAAGCAAAGGTGAACTGAGTGTGTAGAACTGGGTCGATTAGAGGGCTAAACAGAAAAGAAAAGCAATCAGGCAAGAAACAAAGGAGGTTTTAAAGAAGAGAATAGGGAAAGCACTGGAGCACATTGAAAAAAAGTAGTAATAAGGAGAAGTCAGTGATCTAAAGAGTTTACAGTGGATAAGAGAAGGAAAAAAAGAACAGTGTGCTAAGTGCCACTAAAAGAGAAAGAAAGAAGTTAAGCTATTAGAGTATGAGGTGGTAGGAGAAAATTTGTTGCAGAGAGGGCTATGAAAAGAAGGACATAGAACGGGGTGGTGATGTACAAGCAGCAGTTACAGAGAACAGCAGGGCAAGACAACAGTTAAATGAACAGCAGTTTGTACAAACAGACTTGTAGGAATATACTTTGTCTTTTCAGTAAGGTATGTACATACATTCACTCTCTTTCTTCGGTTTTTCTTGGTAGAAGTTCAGAACCCCAGCAACAGTGGTTTTACTGTATCACAGGCAGAACCTTAGGTATGGGCACTTCACCCGATGAGACAAGCAGCTACACCAAGGGGATTTTAAAAATGGCTCCTGTAGCTTAAGAAAGCTAGGTTAGGCTGTAATAGGTCTTGTGGGGGAGGGGGAGAGCAGAATTGACCAGAAAAATTGGTTGATAGCCAATAGTATGATGAAAAGGACTGTCCCTGATTAGGCTGTAATTGGTCTTGTGGAGGAGGGGGGAGGATCAGAATAGACCAGAAAAGTGGTGGATAGCCAATAGTATGATGAAAAGGCTGGCCCTGATTTCACAGATGTGCAAGTCTACAGAAACAATCAGAAAAGGCAGTAGGTACTCTGGACTTGCTTATTTTGCATACCTTTGTTATTAAAATAAAATAAACCACTTTTACCAAGGAGTATGTGGGATTTAGGAAGACCAGAATTTATAAGAGAAAGGGTTTTGTAGTAGTAGTAGAAAAACAGCATGGCTTACAAATACTTAAAACAACATATAAAGAGAGACTGCTGTTAGAAGTACAGAATGGGGGGGGGCTGCTAATGTCCTGTTTTTGGGACTTGTCCCCTCAGTATTCATGGCTTTGTCCACGTTTCTTGCTCTAAGAGGTTAAGGGGCTCAGTCAGTAAGTTAGCAGAAAATGGGGTAAGACAGATAGAGATTTACTGGAAATAAGTAATGAGACCATTTTAGTACCTGCACGGTGTCTAGTTTGGGCTAATAACAATTATAGCAGTGGAATGCAATCTATCATACCATAGACCACATACTATAAAAGTAAATGACTTATTTATTGCATTTATTAGCCGGGAATGTCTGACTGAGTGTACAACCCATTTCTGCAGAGTTCCAGAGAGTAAAATATCAGTAGTAGAAAAATATATTCCAATATGCAAAAAATCCACAGATAACTGCATGCAATACAATAATAATATGGAAAATGAGGGTTATGATCATAGAAGAGCACATCACAGTAAATTTCAAATCCCATAATACAGTACTGGGAAATAATTAATCTGAAATTGCTTTAAGTAGACTTGATTGGTCGTGCTCAGTATTTATACACTTGTGCAAGCCCTTGGATAGCTTCTTAAAGGTGCGCGCACACACACACACACACACACACACACACACACACACACACACACACACACACACACACACACACACACACTGATCTACATCCACCCTCTTAAAAAAGATTGCCCTTTGTAAAAACAATATCAAAGTTAGACATGCATTACTATAGACATTAGAAACAAAACACAATGTTCATGTCCAAGTTGCCTTATATCTGTTACAAGGTTTAGAGATACAACCATATCTCATAACATAACAATTTGGACCAAATTTAGTAACAGGGACAGTCTTTGGCGAACAACTTGTATCTGGAACTTCAGGATTCATCACAGGAATGAGAATGTCCTCTGGAACTTCCTCTGGAATTGTAACATGAGACAACTCACTCGGAGATAAACAGTCTTTCTCACAGGCTATGTGCTGTGGTATAGGTTTGGATACCAGTCTCAAATGCTTCTGATTCCACCTAAAGTCTGCTGCTTGTGACTCTACAATGTATGATCTCGGCTCTGGGCAAATACTCTGCATGACACCAATCCAATCATAAGCTTTGGACATCTGTGTCCTTACCACTTCTCCTTCTCGTAATGGATTAAGCAGTTTGCTGGTTTTATCGTAGCAGTACTTCTGGGTTAAATGCTTCTTCAACAGATTGGCTTTCGCTAATCTGCTGTTATTGACACATGGAACTAAAAATTGACTACTGATTGATAATGTGGTTCTGGTTTGTCTCGACAGAACTCTCCGAACAGGTGAACCAAGATGCTTATCATGAGAAACATTTCTGGGAATCAGGAATTTCAGGAAAACATCCCTATTATCTTGTTTTGACTTCTCTAGTAATTGTTTTGCATTTTAAACTGCACATTCTGCCAAACCATTTGACTGTGAGTACTCAGGGCTACTTGTGACATGAGTAAAGTCCCATTCTTCAGCAAATCTTTTGAACTTTTGGCTTGTAAACTGTGCGCCTTTGTCAGAAATAACTTTGTGCTGGCCACCATGTACTGCATAATGAAGCTTCATCTTAGTAATGACTCTACTGGATGCTAGGTTAGGAAGTAAGTCAATCTCAAACCAATTGGAGCAAGAGTCTACTAACACCAAATAATGCTGACCATTTCACTCGAAAATGTCAGTGGCTACTGTTGACCAAGGTAGTTCTGGAATCTGGTTTAGCTGAAGTGGTTCCTTCTGTTGATGTGGCTTAGTACTATTACACACAGAACAATATAAAAGGGCTCTCTCAATGTCTAGTGACATAGAAAGCCAAAACACTAGCTTTCTCACCCTTCTTTTGGTAGATTTAGTCCCTGGGGGACCACGATGCAAGATAGGAATTCACTCTGGTTGCAAGGACTTTGGAACAATTACTTTCAGACTTTTCATAATGATACCTTTGTCAGACAAAATCTCATCTCTGTATGGAAAATAAGGCTGGATTTCTTGAGGTAAACTAGATTGCTTTGACAGCCATCCTTGATTGATAAAGTGGTTGAGCCTCTGTAAAACTGGATTTGTGCCTATGTGATCTCTCAACTCATCTAGGTGTGTAGAAGAAATATTTCTCACTTCCCTGATTTCAAAATCAAGGTTCTTATTCTCATGTTGTTCTGTGCTGTTTCTGGGTGATCTGCATAATGTATCAGCAAGATAAAGAAGTTTGCCTTTCTTGTAGGCAAGATTGAAATTATACTTTTGCAATCTCAGTATCATACATTGCACTCAGGCTGGAGCGGTTTTCTCAAGATAGTGACTAGAGGTTGGTGGTCTGTTTCAATCTGGATAGATCTTCCATAAACATAATCATGGGACTTCAAACATGCTAACACAATTGTCAAAAGCTCTTTCTCAATCTGGGCATACTGCATCTCAGTTTGGGTAAGAGTTCTCGATGCATAGGCAATAGGTAGATCCTTTTGTAGAATGTCTGCACCAAGACCAAATTTTAAAATATCACAGGAAAGTGTAACTGGTTAATGACCATCATTGTATCTGAGAACTGGTGGACTAGCAATTCTCTGTTTCAGCACATCTACATGATAGCTCTCTAAGCAGTGCTGAAAGTTGCCTCAAGTCTGGAATGAACTTGCCTAGGTAGTTAACCATGCCAAGAAAACATTGCAGGGCTTGAACATTGTCTGGAGCTGGCATCTCGAGAATGGCTGTTTGCTTAGAAGGGTCTGATCGTAGGCCTGTATTAGTAAATAAATGACCAACGTAAGTAACTTCTTGTAGCCTGAATTTGTATTTGTGTGGATTGAGCTTAAGATTCACTTGATGTGCCCTTTCTAGAACTTTTTTGAGGTGTCTGTCATGTTCAGCTTCACCATGACCTCCTACTACTATATTGTCTACTATGATAGTACAAGGATACCCAGAAATAAGTTGCTGCATTGCACGCTGAAAGACTTCGCTTGCAGAATTTATCCCAAATGGCATTCTCAAAAATCTGCACCTACCAGTACTGAAAATAGTGAGCAGTGAGGATTTTTGTCAAGCTGAATTTGCCAAAATAAACTCTTTGCATCTAAGACAGAAAAAACAGGGGCATTTGGCATCAAGGCTGCAACTTCTTCGACTGTGTGCATTGGATGATGAGGTCTTTTTAGTACTTTGTTCAAATTTCATGGATCAATACATATTCTGATGTCATCTGAGCTTTTCTTATGAGCTACCACCATGGAAGATATCCATTCAATTGGTTCTGCAACTGGACAAATCATACCTTGTCACACCATTTTATCTAGCTCGGCTTTGACTCTGTCCTGCATGGCTATTGGAACTTTATGTGCTGACCTGATAACTGGACTGACCTCTGGGTCTAACTTCATGGAGTACACAATTGGAAGTTTCCCTAGTTTGTCTTTGAAAGATCAGCAAGGTAGAAAAATGTACTGGGCAAAATTATAGTGGTCTTTCAAGCTGACTTCATGGACTTCCTTATTAAATGAAAGCAGTCCCATTTTCAAACTGTCTCTGAGCCCTAATAATGACTGGACATGCCTCTTGATGACATAAAATAATAAGTCGTAGCATCTTACAGCAGAGTAACATGAAAGCACTACTGAACCTTCAGTATGAATTTCTTCAATTTCATAAGCAACAGGTTTCGCACACCTTGCCAAATCAAGCCTTTCACCATTACATACTCTAGCAAATGTTTCTGCTGACATAACATTGCACTTAGAACCTATAGCAACTTTGAGGTCTATGGGTTTGCCATTTGTCTGAACAGTAAAAAAATACTTCAATCTTTGCCCTTAAATCTACTGCATTAACTGTTTAGTGAAGCACTGACACACCATCAACATAAAGAGTAGGGTTGCAGCGTTCTAAACTGATCAACTCATTTCTTAAAATGTTTCCTTTTAACAAAAGAATGTGGCCTTTTGATTTACAAAACCCTTTTGAAATGATGCTGTTTATTACTTTTGTGGCATTGCTGACCAAAAGCTAAACATTTTCCCTTTTAGATTCATGATTTCTACCACAATTACGACAGTTGGCAATTAAACTGGTTTGAGTTTGCTGACTCACTTTTATGCTTCACTGAGGCTGTGCAAACTTTGGAATTTGCTGGAAAGCTCTGGGGTTTACCAGTGAGTGCTGCAGGGGCTACAGTTGCTGCCATGTGCTTGGGCCTGTTTCTTTTAACTATGTGCTGCATACTATCAACTTGAGCTTTATCACTGTGCCCTCTAAAGCTATTCACATTTGTAAGCATATTTGTGTGCTTTTCTGTGAGCTCATATATCTGACAAATCTCAATGGCTTTATTCAAAGTTAAATCACTGTCATGAAGCAAAATCTTTCACATGGCATCATCTTTAATACCACACACAAGTCTGTCTTTTATCAGCTCATCCCTTAAGTCACCAAATCTGTGCATTTTAGACTTATTTATCAGGTCAGTTATATATACTGCAAAAGTTTCACCAAGCTTTTGATCCCTTGTGTAAAATAAGTGCCTTCAGTCTTTCCATTGTAACATTTGTCTTGGGGTTACACATTTCTCTAAATTAACATTTTAAGTAATTTGCGTCTTCCCTTGACTCAGCCAGTACAACAATATGACAGGTTTTCCCCTCTCCTGCATAGATAGTAAGTGCATGCACAAATGAATGCTCTCTTTCTATGGCTTCTGAACCAGCTAAATTAAGTAGAATAAATGCCTTTGTACTGTCATCTTTAAAAGAAAATGCAGCCTTTATGAAAATGTTGTACTCTTTTTCAAGCACTCAACATTTATCAGCAATATTATTGTCAAACACAAGTGCGCTGGGTTTTTGAAATTCGTCTGCCATGCCCACAAAGTATGTACAAATACAATGAAAATATGGCCCTTGTAATTATGTATGAACAAGCAGTTCTGTGAGCTTGTAATAACATTCAAGTGCACAAGAAACTCTTCGAAATATTGTACTTTGCGAAATATGCTCTGTAAAGGCTGTATTCTGTGAAATATGTCTTATCTATTGAAGATATACTTTGCGAAGTAGCTTTACTGTAACACTGCATAAATGTGGGAACACTTTATGCACTTCTGATAACTCGGATATCTTTGATTAATATGAAAAATACATGCTTTGCAAAAATGCGGTTGTTTCCCTTTATTTTATTCATTTTATGCAATTCGGACTTTATTTCAAACATTTTCCGTAGTAATTTGAATATTTTTATCAATATCATACATATCTGTTTATGCAAATATCATTTAGAACATTCTGTATGTCACATTACATATTTTATGAATAAGAAATAGTGCTGAGCAAGTTTTAATATCTGAAATTTGTTTATGACCTGTTTTGTGAAGAATGCACATTATAGGGATGATTCACTGCTGTATATTCTTCCATTTCTAGTCAGTTGCATCATGGCTGTAACTCTGGATCCCATTTGAACACCATGTCGCTAGTCCTTCTCTATCCTAGATGACAAGCAGGCATAGAAACACATCAGGATGGATAGCAATATCCTAAAAATCATAAAATATAAACAAACTAGTTAACAGTTAGACCTTACATACATACATGCTTACATTTCAACAGCAAGCTACAAAATGGCAGACAGGCTCACATGCTTAGTGCTTATACACTTGTGCAGGCCCTTGGATAACTTCTTAAAGGTACATACACACATTGATCTACATACAGGATATAATATGTATGATTACAAGGTGTTGGTCATGAATTAGTATTATACAGCTGCGGTGGTCTAACACTGACTTCTGTTTGCTTATAGGATCGATACAGTTGAGAAAAAAGATATAATTTCAGTGAAGAAAGTGGTAAGGTAGAAGTTTTAAATGCAGTACTGAACGTATGAGAAGTAATAGAAATTAGAGGAAAGAGTAGGGTGAGGGAGGCAGGTAGACAGATGAGACAAGGGCTAAGAGATATAAACTGCTTTCAGATTTATTTTACTATGTATGAAGTATTAGAAAAAGGACAGGATTACTGTGCAGGGTCTAAAACTGGATAGAATATATGAGTACTGCCCAGTATCCCTGTTCTGTTCAGAATCTAAGTTACTGATACAAAACACAGGGTATAATCTCACCGAAATACACAGTGAAGTATATTTCAACTTATTAAATTAACAGGAGGTAAGATAAATATTATAATAAGGTAGTCTTTCATAAAAGAATAAAGATGCAAATAAAAAATGCATTATGTCATCCATTCCTCTGGGAATGTACACTGTTAGAAAAATATGTATTAATGTGTGTATTAGCAATATGCTTAGTGCATATAGAGCTAGAAAAGGGTTAACACATTTATTCTATTTCATACTGCATAAATCTGTACAAACTGCAGTTGCCTTCTGACCTTGTAGTGTTAGCTAAAATCTTGCTTGTGCTTTGGAAATTTACTGAGAAGCAGATGATTTCTGCTTGCGTTAGGAAAATAATGAATAGAACAATACTGCTTATATGAAACTCAGACAAGAAGTTCCGCTGTGCTATGAGAACATACACAGCTATAGAAGTAACAGATAATTAGGACAAAGCCGGCTTGAAAATATGAACTGCAATCAGCATTTGCTTGTATCTGTATTAGAAGAGTACCTTGAAATGTAACACTGTACAATAGAGGCTTGTAAGCGAAGTACTGGTCATCAAGGCCAGGTTGTTTTTCTGAAAAGTTTCTCACAAATCTAGTCATGTCAGCAGAAAATCTGAAGTACCACCTGCTGTAGTACAATGCTTAAAGTTCTGTTTGATTTTATCAGCTTAGAAGGCCATGTCTTGTAAAACAGTATAAGAATGAACATACTTCCTGTTAGTAGTTAGACAAATCCTTGTATTTGCATGTTTTTGTCTCCTTGCTGCAAGTAAATTAAAGTGCCTTAACTGAACCTTACATGTATTGGTCTTTGAAGTTTTTTCCTTTGACAGATTGGTCCTTCGGACCGGAAACCTTCACTTCACTTCGGATCAGACAGGCCAGGTGGCTTGAAACCATACGGGGAAGAAACCACATCGGTTCTTCTTACCTGAAAAGTCCTCCGACTGAATTGTCGTACAAAAGAGGCCAGACACTTTCTGATCTGTGACTGAAGGACGGGTTTACTCGAACCAGGTGATCAATCACGAAGGCTCAGGTAAGGTGAATCCATCTTCTTTTCTTCTGTTTTAGATCAGGGACTAGATTTGTATTTGTTCTGTTAGAGACTTTGTTATAAGTCAGGGACAGAAAGATTATTGTCTTGTCATAGATCAGGGAAACAGAGCAGGTAGGCAGTCATTCTGAAGAGACTATAAAAATATCCGTGGTACCATGTTAAAAATAAGGAGTTACATAACGATTAAAAGGGTAGAATAAAATGGGTAATAATTGTACAAAAAAGTCCCAAAATCCGCCGTTAACCAAAGAAGCGAAATACATGCAGTCACAGCATGCTGATAATATTAAATACTACTCAAATGGGTTAATAAGTATGAATTTGATGGTAAATTAGAAAAATCCTCGCTTGTCAAACTTGTCAGACAGCTTAAAACTGATTCTAAAGGTCGGGTAAAAAAGCAACGTCAATTAGGAATTCCTCAGGCACACAGGTGGATTGAGGAAGTAAACCGAAGGGAACAAAAGAGTAATAATTCAAAAGCAATGTTTTTAGATAAGGAGGATAATAACTTAGTAATAGCATCAGCCCCTCCACCTCCCTTACCAGAATATGAGGCAAGTGAACAAGTTAGTCTACTCCTGCGATATCCTGCTATCACTGTAAGTAGAGACACTACAAAAGCAACACCGTTTATTAGAGATCCTGTCGAGACCAGGTCTCGAACACAGGCAGGAAACTCAAAAGGGGACATTGAGTTATATCAAATGAGTAGAAATTCACGATTTATGAGTGAAGAAGAAATATGCCCACTTATAGAACTGCCTAATCCTCAGGTAGGGCAAGAAGGTCAGGACCCAACTATTCTAGTGTATAGACCCTGGACTCTGGAAGACATCCGGAAAGCCACTGAGGGAATTCCCCATCCAAAAGTTAATTTTAGAAACTTCTTAGAAGATTTGCAAGGAATGAGGCTAAGTTATAATTTAAACGGAGTAGAGGTAGAAAAAGTAGTCAGACAAATTGTGGGACCAGATTGGCACATGATTAGTGGCGACTGGAATACCCGTGATATTGTGCTCAGGCCCCTCCCACATAGTAACGCAGAATTAGACAACAGAGTGGAAGGTCTTACAGACCAAATCTCTGAGAAATGGAAGCCTAGGGCAGACTGGACTTGCATTAATCAATGCATCCAACAGGAAGGTGAAGCTATTGACCGGTATTATGCCAGACTATTAGAATGTTTTAATAACCATTGTGGAATGCAGGTTTCTGAAGATCAGACACGATTCCCCATATGAGCAGCAGTTAAAGAATGCATTTTTGAAAGGCAGTATTGCACCCATCAGCAGCTTTATTACAAAACACATGGTAGATCATTGTACAAGCAGGTTACAGTCATTGCTTGAGTATGCTAGACATGCCGAAAGGCATTTTAATAGCAAAAAGAAAAAGAAAGCCCAAATATTTTCTGTAGAAGATGGAGCAGAAGTTTATGTAGTACAGTCCAGGAAAAAGGGCAAGAGAAATGCCCAGGGAAACAGTCTGATCAACGATCAGAGGACTTTGAAGGGTGAAAGAAAAGGGGTGACTGTTTTAAATGTGGTAAGAAAGGACACTTGGCAAGGGATTGCAAGAAATACAAGAAGGCAACCACGGAAGATAAGGAGGGTGAGGACTGACTATATGGTAGTCAGGAATCACTAGAAGGGGATAGCGGAGAAAGGACAAATGAGTATGTGACAGAGGGAGTAGAGAATGTGACAGAGGAAATAGAAGAAGTGCAAGAAGTCACGGATAGTGAAGAAAATGAAATATTGGATTTGGCTTTATTGAGCTTAGAGCTCTATTTAGCAGACACAAAACCAGAAGTTACACTCCTGGTAGAAGGGAGGGAAGTCAGATTCTTGTGTGACTCTGGGGCATCACGGACCCTGGCACATCCTTCCAAACTGCCGGAGAATTCAGAGTCACCTGATTACATATTAGTGAAAGCAGCTAATGGACAGCTGTATCGGGAGCCCCTCTCCCATAATATTGTGATAACTGATCCTGTTTCAGGATTGACCCAGAAAAGTAAAATTGTTGTTTCTGCAAAATGCCCAGTAAACCTCTTGGGCAGAGACCTTATGCAGCTATTTGGTATAGCAGTAGTTCCGACTATGCAGGGTATGGAAGCACAGTGGCAAATTGATACCTTTGCAGTGCATTCGGAGGGTAAAATGTATTATTGGTACAGCCAAGATTTGGTTACGACTGGTCCAGGGGCAGTGACCGAAGAGTTGATGAACGTAGCCGTCAGCAAGTTCCCCTCCCTTGACATTGATAAACAGCATTTGTTGCACTGTACTCTGTATTATTGTAATACACCAGGACCCGATAAGGAATATGAGCAAGAATTGTTTAGAAATCATGCAAACAGATTGATATTACATAATCTGTACTGGGAAACAGAAGGGAACAGTGTAGCCAGCTGTTCATTGCCCCAGGAGTTCTTTGCACTCTATAAATCTAAGCGATTACCACGTTAGCTTAACTAAGGACAAGAATGTAAAATGGGTAGACTTAGGGGAAAAAGTCACGAGATGGGAAAAACAGACAGAGTTAGAACTGTCAGAAAAAGGAATACAAATGCAGAAGTTGAATTGGATAACTCAGACCCACCCAGCTGTACACTTGCAGTCTAGCAAGGACAGCTGATTAGCACTCCTATTGAAGGAGGAAGAGAATGCCTTACAGAATATACCAGAAAATCTCTGGTCAACAGGAAAATCAGATGTAGGACTTATTCGTACAGTGGGACCAGTTACTATTACCCCAAAGTCAGCATTTAGTCCACAAAAGAGACAGTATCCCTTAAGAAAAGATGCAGAGGTAGGAATCAAACCTATTATAGCAGCTTTACTTAAGGAAGGGGTGCTGGTGAAATCTCCTGATTCACCATGTAACACACCCTTATTTCCTGTTAAGAAAGCTAATGGAGAGTGGCGTACGGTCCAAGATTTGCAAGCTGTAAATGACACAGTAATAACAAGGGCACCTACGGTGCCAGACCCACACACCCTGTTGAATGATTTAAAACCTCAACAGAAATATTTTTCTGTGGTAGATATCAGCAATGCATTCTTTTCGATACCGATACACCCTGACAGTCAGCATTGGTTTGCATTCACATTTCAGGGGAAAAGGTATACATATACACGACTACCACAGGGGTATTGTGAAAGTCCAACAATATTCTCACAAGAAATGGCAAGCAACTTAGCGAGGTTTACCCCACCAAGAGGCAGTCAGATTTTGCTTTATGTTGATGATATCCTGCTGGCGTCCTCCACCCAGCAAGATTGTAAAGAAGACACTATAGTGCTATTACAATTTTTAGCCACTGAAGGACATAAAGTAAACAAAAATAAACTGCAGCTTTGGAAAAAAACAAGTTAAATGCCTAGGATATGTGATATCCAAGGAAGGTAGGACATTAGATGAGGACAGAAAAATAGCGATTTTGCAAGCACCAAAACCCACTTCCAAGAAGGAAATGATGTTTTTCCTGGGTACGACTAATTTTTGTCGGAGTTGGATTCCAAACTATGCTTTGGAATCTGCACCATTGACTAACCTGATTTATAAAAAGCCTATTGTAGCACAGGATTTGTTACAATGGACACCAGAAGCAGAATCTGCTTTCTGCAAACTGAAACAGTTAATAACGTCCTCATTAGTTTTGGGCTTACCAAACTATCATAAACGTTTTTTCCAAACTGTAGATTGTAAGCAAGGTTATATGACATCAGTGTTAACACAGCAGCATGGGGACAAGCAACACCCTATTGCTTATTATTCATCACAACTGGACCCAGTGGCATGGTCTTTACCTCACTGTGTACAAGCAGTAGTTGCAGCTGCAATGGCAGTACAGGCTTCAGCCTCAGTAGTGTTGTTCCAACCTCTCACATTGAGAGTGCCTCATGCAGTCGCAATTATTTTACTGCAAGAGAAGGTAGCATATCTTTCCCCTGCTAGGCATCTTTCTTGTATGACTATACTGTTGAGCCAACCTCATATGACAATTGAACAATGTACGACTTTGAACACTTCAACCTTGCTCCAAACCCCTGCAGATGGCACACCACACAGCTGCCTGCAGGTGATTGAGCAAAAGACACTGCCTAGAAAAGATCTTACGGATGTTCCCTTGGATGATGCCGAGTTGACATACTACGTGGATGGCTCGTGCAAAAGGGGTCCTGCAGGACAGAACCTAGTAGGATATGCAGTAGTTTCTGATACTGACATTATAGAAGCGAAATCTTTACCACACAGTTTATCTGCACAGGCAGCAGAATTGATTGCCTTGACACGGGCATGTACTTTAGCAAAGGGTAAATGTGTAAACATTTTTACTGACAGCCAGTATGCTTTTTCTACTGTATATGTTTTTGTGCAACAGTGGAAAAATCGAGGAATGATAACATCTACTGGCAAACCAATCAATCATGCACAGTTTATTTTAGATCTTTTAGAATCTATTCAGTTACCTCAGAAAGTAGCTATTTGTAAATGCACAGCTCATACCAAACAACAGGATAGGATTTCAAAAGGTAATGCGAGAGCTGATACAGCTGCAAAGCAGGCAGTTTCAGAAGTATTTCTTTTGAATGAGGAATTACAACCCTCTGAGATTTTAGACTTAGAAATGTTAAAGACAATGCAGACACTTACTACACAAGCTGAAAAGCAAAGATGGGTAAAACGAGGAGCAATTCTTGAAAGGGGGCTGTACATCTCTAAAGAAGGAAAACCGATATTGCCGTCTAATTTGTTTAAATATGCAGCTTTGTAGAGCCATGGGCAGTGCCATGTCTCAACAGGGGGATGGTACAGCTGGTGAACCGAGTGTTCATGACATATGGCTTCTCAAATTACTCTAAAACTTTTTGTTCATTATGCCATATCTGTAATAAACATCATGCACAAGGGGCGTTAAAGCCCAAGCAAGGGAGTTTCCCCACACCACTGTATCCATTTCATACTATTTGTATGGATTTCATAGAGTTGAATAAATGTGAAAATAAGAAGTATTGTCTTATAATTGTAGATATGTTTTCCAGATGGGTGGAAGCCTTTCCGACTAAAAATCCAGACGCTACGACTGTAGCCAAAGTTCTTGTTAAAGAAATCATCCCTAGATTTGGCATTCCGGAAAGGATCTACAGTGACAATGGCACACACTTCGTGAATTAGACCATACAGCAGTTAAGTAAACATTTTTGCATTTCTTTAAAGAATCATTGTGCGTATCACCCGCAATCAGCAGGGCTAGTAGAGAGGCATAATGGGATTTTAAAGAATAAGCTAAGAAAATTAATGATAGAAACACAGAGAAACTGGGTGTACTGTCTGCCCCTGGCACTGTTGAGCATGAGAACTGTTCCAAATGCGAAAGGATTGACTCCTTTTGAAAAGCTCTTTGGAAGGGCTTACTATATACCTCAGTGGAAATCTCTCATGCCCGCAGACCAGGAAGCTGACAGTACATTAGCAGAGTATATGCATAAGTTATTAAATTCTAAACATTTGCTGCAGTTAAATTCTGTTTCAGATAAAGAACTAACCAGACCGTCAGAAGTGGCAGTGCCCCCTGGAGCATGGATCTGTCTGAAGGTAGTTAAGAGAAAGAACTGGGCATCTCCAAAGTGGGAAGGTCCATATCAAGTGCTTTTGTCAACACCCACTGCAGTCAAAATCGCGGAGCGTGCCTCCTGGATTCACCTGACGCACTGTAAATTAGTTAAACACTTTGAACTGGACAAAAATCTTGTTACATGCCAAGAGCAAAAATGATAGAGTCCAGAAGAAACAGGAATGCAGAACAACCCTTTCCTCAGAAGTATTACATAATCATCCTGTTAACTGTATTAATGACAATAATCTTTTTGTTGTGGCCTTTTCTTTTCCCAGCCACACAGACTGAACTGAATAAACATGAAGTGTTACTCATAAACTGGCATCCAAACTTTAACACTTACCAGACAATTAAATATGTGTATGCTGAGACTTTCAATGTTTCGAATTGCTGGATTTGTACAGCTTTGCCGACAGCATACGGGGGATTATTAATGACTACAGTCCTCCTAGGGGTCAATGAGACCTGGGAGAACTTGATTTATGATACCTCAACCATTACAGCACAAGATAAAATAGCATTGCACTTGTCTGTTCCACAAAAGGGAACTGTGTGTTTTTATAAATATGATACTGTTCAAGTGGGTTGGAGCAATTGCAATGTGACTGTTCCTTATAGATGTTATACTAAAGGAAACAAAGTAGATCTTTATTGTAATATAAACTATGATTCATTTCTTGGATTGATGCATAAAACACTTGATGAAGTAAAACATAATTAT
The DNA here is from genome assembly GCF_019279795.1 of Protopterus annectens. Classification (NCBI taxonomy): domain Eukaryota; kingdom Metazoa; phylum Chordata; order Ceratodontiformes; family Protopteridae; genus Protopterus; species Protopterus annectens. The sequence goes on along the minus strand of NC_056726.1, from coordinate 673,374,320 downwards.
GTTCTTTATAAACAGCTGTCTATAATTGATAGAAAAATGTTTCATGCAGGGTGAGTATATATTCATAGCAAGGTTACTACTAAAGTAGAAGACTGTTATTTTGCGTGTGGTAGAAAGGCATACAAATGGTTACATGAGAATTGGTCCAGCAGTTGTTTTTTGGGTTACCTGGTTCCGGCCATACGACACACTGCAGTTTTGCCTCATGGGAAAATTTAAAATGTCCGAGAAGTCATCAAGAAACCTGTAAATCCAGTGGGACAAATCGATGCGCGTTGGAAAGACCATCACTCTCTAGGCAAAGGACTGACACACATGGACTTGAGTGATAGCGTTATATTGCGGGCAGGCATATCACCAGCATATGGAGCAGTGAAATCGATCTGGGAGCTGAGAAAACTGTTGAAACTTCTCGAAGTAATGAGCAACGCAACTTTTTCTGCTCTCAAATTGGTGACTGATGAACTGAATGCTATGAGAACTGTAGTGCTCCAAAACCACATGGCTCTCGACTTCACCCTAGTGGTGAGAGGTGGTGCGTGCGCTTTAATCCAAGAAGAATGCTGTTCGTATATTCCTGACCATAAACACGAGATAGACAATCATCGAGGTAATTCAGCAAGTGTCAGCCATGACTAAACAAGGCCCAAACCCACTGATGGACTTTTTCCAGAAATGGTTTGGGGAGTGGGGTACCATCCTAATGAACATCCTGATTGCCATTTGTGTAGGAATGTTCCTACTGGGAGTATGTGTTTGTTGTGGTATCCCCTGCATGAAAAGACTGGTTAAAGACCTAATAGACATTTCAGTTTCTGAAACCTTATATGAAAATTCTGAGTTTGAAGAACTGTTAAAAGACTAAAAATGCTTTCATAAGTTTAAACTGAATGACTCTCTTAACTGCAAATCCTGAGTGGAAGAGGTTAGGAGAAGAAAACAAACTGTTTATGCTTATTTTGAAAGTAGAATAAAAGTATTAATAGGGAGAAATGTTAGAAAAATATGTATTAATGTGTGTATTAGCAATATGCTTAGTGCATATAGAGCTAGAAAAGGGTTAACACATTTATTCTATTTCATACTGCATAAATCTGTACAAACTGCAGTTGCCTTCTGACCTTGTACAGTTAGCTAAAATCTTGCTTGTGCTTTGGAAATTTACTGAGAAGCAGATGATTTCTGCTTGCGTTAGGAAAATAATGAATAGAACAATACTGCTTATATGAAACTCAGACAAGAAGTTCCGCTGTGCTATGAGAACATACACAGCTATAGAAGTAACAGATAATTAGGACAAAGCCTGCTTGAAAATATGAACTGCAATCAGCATTTGCTTTTATCTGTATTAGAAGAGTACCTTGAAATGTAACACTGTACAACAGAGGCTTGTAAGCGAAGTACTGGTCATCAAGGCCAGGTTGTTTTTCTGAAAAGTTTCTCACAAATCTAGTCATGTCAGCAGAAAATCTGAAGTAACACCTGCTGTAGTACAATGCTTAAAGTTGTGTTTGATTACGTCAGCTTAGAAGGTCATGTCTTGTAAAACAGTATAAGAATGAACATACTTCCTGTTAGTAGTTAGACAAATCCTTGTATTTGCATGTTTTTGTCTCCTTGCTGCAAGTAAATTAAAATGCCTTAACTGAACCTTACGTGTATTGGTCTTTGAAGTTTTTTTACTTTGACATACACATTACTAACTGGTTCTACTGGTGCATCTAATCCTTTAAGGATTGTGAAGTACTGAAAAGAGTATATAAAGACTGCTAATATTGTAATGGAACTTTCACAGTAAGGGCTTCAAAGTTAAGTAATAGATTGTAGATATGATTTCTGAGTCTCTATAGCCAATCATGTGAGGGAGAAACAGAGAAAGCAACTTGTCATTTTTGTCCTGTCACAGCTAAAACACATACTGACACTGAGACCCTATATGGTTGTAGTAATCTGTTTGCATTACAATATTCTGTGAGGTTAAAAAGAAATATCTAAAAGCAGTATTTTTAACTCCCCAAGGTAAAGTAGAGTAAAACATCATAATCTGTGGGGAGAAGAAAGTCCAAAGAAACTCTATAGACTTTCAAGTGTATGTGTTGGGAGGGGGTGCCTACATTTGTAGGTGTAGAGTAGCTTTGGAATTCATTGATGTACCAGTAAAGTCTGTACAGGGTTTAATACAATATGGTTCAGCTATATTGCCTCCTGTAGTCTTGCACCTGTGACATTCTAGGTTCAACACCTGTTTCAAGTGTAGTATACTGTTTGGAAGCCTTTTGTTATTACGGATGAACAAAGCACTACACTGGTTCCAATATGGTTCATTTATATTATTTTGTGTGGTCTCGCACCTGTGACTTCTTTGGTGAAGCTGTTGTGAACATTTTGTTATACTGTTTTAAAGTTTGTTTTTATTTCAGCTGAGAATGATGCTGTGTTGGCTTCTTCCTTATTTATTTATTCATTTCATTGACATTTGATTACTGGGAAAGTCCCACTGGATAGGACCCCATTTTCAGCCCAGGCCAGGAGAGAAATGCTCCAAAGTATTAAAAAAATGTAAAAAACAATAATTTTGCAATCTTAAAAATACAAAAACATCAATAGTTTAAATAATTATACCAAATTAGACATACTGTGAAAGGGTCTATATTAAAAGCCCAAAATGACAAAAGCTCGAATCTATGTACATCGACACATAAAGGTCGATGTACATAAACAGCGAAATGCGAAAACAGCGAAATCTGAAATGCCGAATGAGTTCCATCATCAGAATGCACCACACAGGTAAGTAAAAAATAACACTAAATAATTCATTTAACATGCTTTTGCAGTGGGGAAGCCCCCATGCAGCCCCCACACCCCCCCTACATAAATATACTAACTCCGAGACCACACTACAGTGGGGAAAAGGATATATTTCCTTATACCCACCATCATGCTGCTGATCAGGAAACACGTTCAGTGTTTCAGATTTTGCTGTTTTCGTGTTTCACTGTTTATGTACATCGACCTTTATGTGTCAATGTACAAGTTAGTATAATACAAACAGGAACTGCAAAATGAAGTGAGAAGGAAAAATCAGGGGGGGTCTATATTAGAACATTGAAGTTTCACAACTTCGAATGTTCTAATATCAACCCCTATTCAGTGAACGCTAAAAATAGCGAAATGACAGAAAAACAAATGTTTTACTAGGGAAAGAATTTGGTTGTCTGTTTCTGTCTTTTCGCTATTTTCAGTGCTGTGGTGGAAAGTTACAGGTCAGGTTCAGGTAAGTGTGCAATTGGGTGTGGGTTAGGTGAGTTAGGGTTAGGGCGCGGGTGAGGTGAGTGTGCGATAGTGATGGACCTTAGGGTTAGGGTTTGGGTTAAGGTAAGTGGATAGTTAGTGGTGTTTCTACAGTTTAGTGTAGGGTTAGCTGTAAGATTATAGGTGTATGTGTGTGGATCGCTGTTTGTTTGGTGTGTTTGTGTTGTGTGTATGTGTTCCGGAACAGCAATTTTTTTCCCTAGGAAAAAATTTGCTGTTCTGAATGTTCGATGTTGTCAGTATTCGCTGAATAGGGGTCGATGTTAGAACATTCGAAGTTGTGAAACTTCAATGTTCTAATGTAGACCCAAAACAGGGTTATGGCATATTCAAACAGAGAGGAAATAAACTGATTGAAGTAGGGAAGTGAGTGAAGCAGAAGGAGTAAGCATTGTAAGGTATGAATAGGTATTTGTTCATATTTAGAGGATATAGTTTATCTTGGGGTTGAGCAAGAACAAAGACAGATTTTGGCTAGGAAGTTTTTCAAATCATTTTAAAGGACTGGAGGGAAGTCATTGACCTGATGGATACAGGTAAGGAGTTCAAGGCCTTAGCAACATGATATGATTATAGGCCATGCTCAGCAGATTTGAAATCTTTGTGAACAGAGTTTTTGGTCATTGTACCGTAATGACTGATTGGGAACAGAGTTGTGTAGAATGATATTTAGTGCTGGGCAAGCAGATAGATGCCAGATAATTTTACAGGCGGTAAGAAGCTATGTATATTTTAGCTCATGGGGTAGTTCTAACTAATTTCTGCTTTTTACTGCTATACAGTGATGAGTACTTGCTGCAGATTTAACGAATTTATTATAACATTGTTCCAGTCGTGCTTTTTGTGATGCTTGGAGGTTAGTAAGGATGAGAGAGCCACAAAGTAGTGAGGGGAAGAAGTAAGTAGTGGCAAGTGCAGGTTTAGTTGCATCAGTAAGAAAAGTTTTGGCTCTCTAAAAGTTGTTGGTGAGGTTTTTTTTTTTTTTTTTAATTAAATTTTGTATATGCAGGTTGAATTTAAGGTTATCATCTCCTATCATGCCTCATAATTTGCTGTGATAAATTACTTCAATGGCTCTATTATTAAGAGAGAGGATTTTAATTTTTCTACGTTCCATACCCTGTGGTTAGTGACTGGCATGGGCACCGGAACCATAGAGCGCAGGGGGAGGGCAGCCACCCCACTTTTGCAGATCACCTCTGTCTTTTTTGCAAGCATTTTCATTTGCCACGATGATGTCAGTGCATTTCCAGCCACTTTTGCAGATCACCTCTGTCCCTTTCATGACCAGTTTTGTTTGCCACAATGATGTCAGCACATTTCAAGCCATTATTTGTGAGTGGGATATTCAGAAGCTGCTGCAGATTGGAGTTCCAGCTGTTATTTGCAAGCGGGATATAAGCTACTGCAGATGGAGTTTGTTTGCTGCTGGACTGTAGGACAGGATTTAATTGTAGAGTGGAGCAGAGGAACAGCAATTCTATCAGAGAGAGTAGTGAAGCAGCAGCGGAACTGTGTGTGTAAATGCCCCCAGCAGGGTACATCTGGTGGCTAGAGGTATTCAGGCTCAAACCCTGTACCTTGGGTACAGGTAAAAAGAGCCTGAAGTCCCTAGCCACCATCACTTGGGAATTTATGCCTCACATTTTTGTTCTGTTCTTTCTGGTTTGCAGGAGTGGTAAAATAAAACCTTTTATTCTAGCAATTTTCTAAGGTTATAAAATCAGTGTGCTAAGAGGTTGAGAGCTGTGGTGAGAAGTGAGAACTGAATTCACTAAATGATATGATAGCCATTTAAGTTTGTCTTCCTGTCGTTCAAGAAACTGCTGGTTTAGTTTAGTGGTATGTTGCTCTGACTATAGTGCACATTGTTCAGGGTTTAAGACTTGACAGTGAAATGCATGGTGGTAACAATGTTTTATGAAAGCAACTTTCCAAAATTATATACGCAATGTTTAAAATGTGTCCCTGCTTTTTGGCCTCCCCCCCCAGTTGAAAATAAGTTCAAGAAGCTGTGCAACATGCCTATGGCTTACAGTCTACTGTGATTCTGTATTTATATATTGTGTGTACAAGTAGACTGTTATCATGGAAATGTTCTGAATAGGGCAGTTTTGTCATTATTGGTGCATGCATTTTGCTTCATTGCCTACTGGAAAAAAGTTCAAAGAATAAATTTAAAATGCAGTTGTGTGTGGAAGTAGACCTTTATAATGGAAATGTTCTGAATAGGGCAGTTTTGTCATTATTGGTTAATGCATTTTTGTTTCATTGCCTACTGGAAAAATGTTTAAACAATAAGTTTAAAATGTGCTCTAACTTAAGTCTAACAAATGTGCTGTATTATACAAGGAATATAATTTAATACAATCAGGAAGGTGAATCAAGGAATGCATACATGTATGCATGGCCCTAAAAATGTGTTTGAAAACAGCCCAGAGGAAAGTGTGAAAAGCTCAAAATCATGGGCACATTTTAAGCTTTACTCTTGTTACCAAAGCAATGGATGAAGGTAAAACAGTTCACACCACATTACCTTGACCTGGCCAAGCCTTTTGACACAATCCCCTACTCAGGTGTAGTACAAAAGATAATGTAGGAGCAAACACTTACATCACCAGCTGCATTGCCAACTTGGCTCACAGGATGCAGGAGATCAAAACAGGGGAAGAGACCAGTCACCAATGGAGTCCCCCAGGGTTCGGTGCTGAGACTTTTTCTGTTTGACATATACATCTCAAAAGTAAAAGGAAATACCAAAGAGCTTTAGCCAGCTAAGTTTGAGTTGACTGCAAGCTAGGAGAAGTTATTGAATCCCCGAATGAATTAACCATCATGCAGGAAGATTTGTCCCAAATAATAACTGGTGTCAGAATCATGACAATGCCCTCTGAGAACTGATCCAATTGTTTTGACCAACATGTGCCCAGAGTCATAAAGCCCTTCTATATTGCACAGCTTATAAACAAATTGATTGTGACTAGATCTAGAGATGATGTTGTCCCCCTTTACAAAGCTCTCATTATGTCAATCATTTTGTATAATGCCCACTTTTTCATGTATCTGTCCAGACCCATGCAACAATTGGAAACTTTCATAGATACCTTACTAAAAGGATGCAAGTCCTAAACAATAGGTCTTGCATGGACCACCTCAAAGATTTATTACTATACTCAGTATCCTACAGAGTGCTTAGAGGTGACATGTCTGGCATACAAAGCATCTTCCGACATAATACAGATGGACTTACTGAACATCAGCAAGTCAAATGGCATCAGAAATACTCAGTCCAAGTATCTAAACTGAATGTTGTGGAGAGATGGATATATATCACAGAGGCTACCACTGTTCCGGAACAGACTATCCATAAAAATAAAGCAAAGCTCATCCATCCATATTCAAATGCAACATGGATCTAAGGATGGGTAATAGAAAATGTACTCCAGGATTTCCCCTCATGCCACTAATGGATAGGGGCAGTTCCTAAATGCTGCATCCATTACATGGCCCCCTCAAATTATCTATGGTATGATCACAGTTGTTCTCACTAGGGCTAATATACAATTATCAGCCATGGGGATAGCTAAGACCAATCAGAATATGTTAATTCAAGCACCAAAAGGGAATTGGCTAAGCTTAAAATGTCCTCCAAGTGAACCTATGTTGTGGTAGCAAATAGTTATAAAAAATTACCCTTTTTAGTTCACTAAGTGCCCCTGTTACCCCCCCCCCCCCCAGTCTTTAACAGTTTCCAGCGCCTATGGTGACTGGGCAAAGCAGATTAGCAGAATTATTTCAGGGGGAGTGGAGGATCTGGTTGACCTGTCACCTGGTGTGGATGGGGCATGAGGGCCAGGCTAGTAATAATGAAGGAAGAGTGGGGGGGCACTCCCTCAGAAATCCTTCTCTACAGTTGTACATAAAAATTTTTTGTTTGCTTATGCAGATTGTAAGCCTAATCTTTTTTCTACTGCTTTTTGCTTGCTTTTTAATCTGTTTGTATTTTACATTTTTATTTGTTTGTTGTAATCAATTCTTATACTTGTAACTGGAGTTTTTCTTCTCAGGCATCCAATGAAAATTATCACAATTTCTTTTTAACTTGTTAATAGCTGCTACATGACGTTTACTTACAAACATATTATCAGGAATGTTGGGAAATAGTCCCGACTCTTTTAATGTTACAGGCATCTCTCTTTACCACAAAATCACTACAACCCAGCACTTACATAATTCAAAACTTTAGCATATTTGTTTTTTTTCTGTTACTGCTGAATTTTTCCAAACAAAACAATAATTTGCAAAACTAAAAAATGAATCCAACTAAGGGTGAGAACATATGAAGACAGGCAGAAACTGAAAATTTCTACACTTCCTAAAATGAGCTGTGTTAACTATCCATAAAAAATGTTTATTCATTTAATGGAATTAAGATTGCAAACATAAGAAAATATGTATCATATTTAAAATAATAAAACATTCCAAAGCAGAAATATGTTCCATCTAGGAAAATGCATTTAGACACCAAAAGTGTAGAAAAGTGAAGTGGACAGAGACACAATTTATAGGTTAAGACGAATCAAATAAGTCAAGTTTTAAAAATTATTAACAGAAGGCAAAGCTAAGACAGTGTGGTAAAGCTTCTAGTCAAAACTGAAAAGAACATTTGATTTTATTTTGTACTTCCCCTTGAATGATAATCCTACAATTAAAAATACACTATTAGAATTCCAGAAATGAAATCAACTAAGAACAGAATACTGGAACATGACTTGCATCTCACAAGCTACATCAAATATAAAGCAAGAAGGGAAATTAGACTTTACATAGAGAGAAATCAGTTCTTTTGTTACCAGACAGTACAAGAAGATGTACCTGATATCTTATAAAATACAACTGCATTTCTGAAGAAGTTTCAGGTTAATAAAAGTTGGAACGATAGCGCTAAACCTTCTATCTTCATTTTAGTTTTGTGAAGTCTTTTTTGGTTTATTCATTGACAAAAGTGCACCGATTCACCAAGATGTTTTTATTGGTAAGATATAATGTTTACATTTCTCAACATTATACATCACATATATTGTTCTATATGAAATAATCAAACCAATATTACATAAATTGTTCAATTCTTACCTTTTCTTAAATGGCATTCCTCCTTCAAAACATTTTTCTGCATGTATCGCTCCCACAATTTCCATTTTTCTACCCTTTCCTAAAGATCCCTCTTGCTGTTCTTTTATTTGTTACAATATTCACTACTTCGAAGTATGATTTGTTTAGACTTTGATTTCCATTTTCTAATAGTTGCTTTTTTTTGGCAAACACCAGAATTAGGCTTAACAAGGCCTTACTATGTCTTGCCAATTCAGATCCCATATCCCAGATCAACAAAATAATTTCCTTAAATGCACTCATTTACTTGCCCAGTATTCCTGACAGAATATTCTGTAGGGAATTTTTAAAGTTTACCAATTCATTACACTCCAAATACATATGTTTCCAGGTACCTTTTTCTTCCTTATTATACCTCTAGCATTTGCCATCTACCTAAGGAAAAATTCTTTGGAGTATTCCTAGGGTATAAAAGTACATATGCAAACACTTTCATGCAAAAATCCTAAATCACCTAGACTTTGTTGCATATTGGGGAGCCATACATATATCCTCCCATTGTTTATTTCTGAATTACTTACCTAATCTCTCTTATCAATCTTTTCTGGCCTCCTCTGATTGATTCCTCTAGCTGTTGTGCAATATTTTATATGCCCTACTAATTATCCTTTTTTAACAGCAGCTTCTGTTCTAGATGCAAATAAAACCTCAACAAGTGCAGGTCTTTCACTTCAGCTTCCCCTATCCCTTTTTCTGTATATACTCTGATATCAATCCCTTATAGGAAAGGCAATCTCTATCATGCAGTCCAAATGCCTTCCAGCCTTTCCTCATTCTATTACCTTTCATTCTCTAATTATTTGTTCCCAATAGCTTGGTTATTTTGAAAACTTCCTCCAGTAATTTACAGCCCTCTCTTATCTATTCTCTATACCTCTAATTTCAATCAGCCCTATCGGCAGAATTTTCTTTCTCCATCCCAGTGTCGGCTTGGTTCTTAGTATACTTTCTGCTGCTTTATGAATATAAGATTCTGTATGACTGTTGTTATTCTGCTTAAGGATATGCATCCAAAATCCCACTCTTTCCTTACCTTACTTCTTAAATTTACACATTTCATCATCATCCCTTTCCACTTTGAATTGTAGCTTTCTGCTTTTGTTATGTATAACAGCCTTAACTGTATACCTCTAAATATCCCTTCAAATCAAGTAGCCTTAAACCCACTTGTTCTATTGGTAGGATCAACTTAGCCCACTTCACTCTTGCCCTCTTCCCCTCCCAGATAAAAGCCTTCAGCTCTTTATTAATTGATATCCACAACTTCTCCTTTTGGTAAGAATATGTCTGATCTAGCCATAAAACTAAAGAGACTAAAAACATTTTACTGCTTGATATCCATATCAATAGACAACAGCTTCCAACTTCTCATTTTTTGTATTATCTTTTGTTTAGTCTCTTCCCACATATCCTTGGCTGCCATAATGGTGTCATTTTAACCCATACTCTGAAATACTTCATTTTATCATATCCCCATATATATATGGATATTCCTGAACCAATTAATGTGTGGGTACATAGTTTATGGCTATAGTCTTTGTTTTATCTTCATTAGTTTTATAACCTGATAAAACCTGGAACTGTCTCAGAATGTTAAAGAATACTGAGAGGTCCTTTTCTCGTTCTATCAGGTACAAGATAATATTGTACACAAACAAAGACAACTTTTCTTGAATACCATACCAGTTCTATCCTTGAATTTCTAAGTCACTTATTTTCTTTGTCAATGGTTCTAAATATAAAGCAAATAACAAAGGGAAAGATGACACCCCTGCCTGATTCTTCTGTTCAGCTAGAGCTTATCAGAGAGAAACACTCCCATTTGTTTTTTGCCTTGATCCCTTATATATACTTTAAATTAACCTTATTATTGTATCAGGAAATGCAAATGCTTCCATTGCCCTATTCATACAATCCCAGCTTACTCTGTCAAATCCTTTCTCTCCCTCAAGACCCACCAACAACAGCATAATTTTCTTACATTCTGCTTCCATCTGGATCATTATTGTTATATTAATGTTGTCAAATGTTTGTCAACCCTCCACAGAACGATGTTGAGCCACATCTTTCAATTTTGACAATGCCTGTGCCATTCTATTAGTCTTTATACACATAAACACTTTAAAATCATGATTTAAAATTGCAGTGGGCCTCTATGAAACTGGATCTAGTGGGTCTTTACCATCATTAGATGTTACAGCCACCACAGCTTTTTTCTAGCTTGTTGCTGCTTAGCCTCCTTTTAAAATAGTGTTAAACAAAACATTCCAGAACGCTATCTCTTTCTTTCCTCCTTGCTTCCAAACTTCCACCAGAATTACATCTGTCCTGGAGATTTTCCTGCAGATTGATTATACATCATCATTTTTATCTCATCTCATCCGGTCTTAATTGTTAATTGTTCAGCTTCCTCTACCTCTAACTTTGGCATATTTAAGTCCTCCATAAACATTTCCATTTCTGCTTTTTCTTGATTTCCCTGCTTCTCTGCTTTATACAAATTTTCATAAAATTCTTGAAATACCTCTAATACATGTACAGGATCTCTGTTTATTTTTCTTGTTATAGTCTCCTTAAGTTTAGCAACAACCATTTCTACTTTCCATTGTCTAAGCCAATGTTCCAAAAGTTTTTGTCCTCTGGAGTTATTATCAAAAACAGCTCTTAACAGCAATCTTTCTGAACTGATGCATATTATCTAGGTACTCCATTATTTTCTCTGTAGCACACTGTAATTGTGCCTCTTCTTGTTCCGTGGGATTCCCCTTATTCTGTAATATTTTAACTTTTATCAGTACCTCTAAATAATTCTTAGCACTTCTTAACCATATCTCTTTTTCTCATATTTCTACCCTTTCTTAAACTTCATTTCATTTTATCCCACTCACTGCCTATAACCTCTGGAGTACTTTCTATCTTCCATAATAACTTCTGAATAATTTCCACTACCCATTCCTTAAATTCCTTTCTTTTTAATGGGTAGGTGGGGATTTGCCAGTATCTCATCTTTACTTCATTACCCTACATTTTTGTCTTAGTCATTACTGACAGATGATCTGAAATAGTTGTTAGCTATGTGTCAAGTTCTCAATTAAATGCATGTGTTCTGCACATCACCTTTATTCTTAAAAAACGGTACAAAAAAACTTTTTCTCCATTCCTCAGGCATCCTCTCACTTTCCAAGATTTCATTAAACAATCTAGTTAAAAACTCCACTGCCATTTCACCTAAACACCTCCATGCTTCCACAGGTATGTCATCTGGACCAACAGCCTTTCCGTTCTTCATCCTCTTCATAGCTATCCTTACTTCCTCCTTGCTAATCCACTGCACTTCATGATTCACTATCCACACATCATCCAACCTTCTCTCCCTCTCATTCTCTTCATTCATCAACCCCTCAAAGTACTCTTTCCATCTGCTCAACACACTCTCCTCACTTGTGAGTATGTTTCCCTCATTATCCTTTATCACCCTTACCTGCTGCACATCTTTACTAGCTCAGTCCCTCTGTCTAGCCAATCGGTACAGGTCCTTTTCTCCCTCCTTAGTGTCCAACCTTTTATACAACTCTTCATACACCTTATCCTTAGCCTTTGCCACCTCTCTCTATTTGCCATGCACCTCATCTCCTTATACTCTTGTCTACTTTCTTCATCTCTTTGACAATCCCACTTCTTCTTCACCAACCTCTTTCTCTGTATACTCTCCTGTACATCTTCATTCCACCATCAGGTCTCCTTGTCCTCCTTCCTCTTTCCAGATGTCACACCAAGCACCTTTCTAGCCATCTCTCTTACTAGCTCTGCTGTAGTTACCCAGCTATTCGGTAACTCTTCACTGCCACCAAGTGCCTGTCTTAACTCTTCCCTGAACATCATCTCACAATTACCCTTTTTCAATTTCCACCATTTGATCCTTGGTGCTGCACTCACACTCATCCTCCTCTACTTAATCACCAATGTCATTCTACAAACCACCATCCTATGCTGTCTAACTACACTTTCCCCTGCCACCACTTTACAGTCTCCAATCTCCTTCAGACTGGCACTTCTACATAAGATATAATCCACCTGTGTGCATCTTCCTCTACTCTTGTATGTCACCCTATGCTTCTCCCTCTTGTTAAAATACGTATTCATCACAGCCATGTCCATCCTTTTCACAAAATCCCCTACCATCTGACCTTCTGCATTCCTTTGCTTAACACCATACCTACCCATCACTTCCTCATCCCCTCTGTTCCCTTCACCAACATGCTCATTGAAATCTGCTCCAATCACCAGTCTTTCACCCTTGGGTACAGTCATCACCTCAGATTTTCCCTATGTGCTCTGTACTACAATGTTACCATTTTTAAACATCTCTTCTTGAGCAGTCTCATACTCAGCCAGCCTTTTTTTCATTTCGACCTCCGATTTTTCCAGTTTTGTCAGCTCATCTGAATATCTGTTTAAAGCTTCCTCCATTTTTTCAGCCTTTTGTTATTTGAGTTGATATACTCCTTCCATGCTTTGTTTATTTTAATCAACTGTGAGCACATTTGACTTAGTTTATCCTCTAGATTACTGGAAGCCATGTCTTGCACCGAAGCTGGAGCTTGAACTGCATTTTGCTGACCAGCTGCAGGATTTTTTCCGGTCAGTGTTTTCTCTTCGCCTTTTCTAGTTGATTTTCTTTAAGACTCTCTTAGTTTCTTCTTTGCTGGCATGCAGGCAGTTTACTTACTAGTTAGTAACTGAATTTATTAAAAGTGACAGAGATCCCAGTCTTTGTCTTTCAGTTTCTTTTTACACACTGGGAGAGCTTAAGTTAAGCTGCTGATTGATGTGCAGCCATCTTGAAAAGTTCCCATGCACTGGTATCCAAATGGCTATAATTTTGAGTTCTAGACAAGAAATAAGAAACAGAAAAAGAATACCTTTTTATTGAAATTTGATGATTTTCAGTTGGGTAACTGTGAAGACTGGTAGAAAAGGGTGAAGGCTGCCAGCCTAGCCAGATAGAATTGGGCAGATAATTCTATCATTTGTAAATATAAATGTTGAACTGTAAGATTATTTTTTGAATGAAAGCATATGCTGTGAAGTGTTGAACTTAAAACAATGTGGCAACATTGCCCTCTGCTGTAAAGAAAACTAAGTCAAGCATTTTACGTCTGTCCTTTGAAATTAAAATTATTTCATGACAGCCTTTGATGTTTACAAGTCGGCTCCAGTCCAGCTAGATGAAGGCTTCCTGCCTATTGTTTTAAGGCTAAAGTTAATGACCAGAATTTACATATGGAATGTCCTTTATTGCTCTAAGTGTAAAAGAATGTAAATGCAGTTTCTGTCAGCCTGGGAACAAGTCTAAAAGATGATGTAATGTTTTGGCAGAACTGCAGTTTCAATTTAAACAGAGAGAACCAGAGATTATTGAGCATTTGTGTCTTGATATCCAACTCAGCACTGCCTTATGCTCTCTTTATGTGAGTAGTATGTTATAACTGTGTTTCCCCCTAGAAGTAGCCAGGAATTATAAATATTAGACTGTGTTTTTCTGTGATGTCAGAACTACTGATTTATTTTAAGTATTTCTGTGTGATCTCTGAACTCTCTTGACTAGCACCAACTGTGTAGTAGAAAGTATTGTCTTGTGGTTTTAATTTATTATTAAATATTATAAAACCTTTTAACTGTGTCTGGTTTGGGTAGAGATAAGTTAAGCTGTAGAGTACATTGCATATTTATAGAGTTTATTGTACAAAGCCACTCCAATAAGCCTTGACTGATTAGTCACACTTAACAATAGGATAATAATAGTGCACAGTAATAACTGGACACTCTTTTGGGGGCCTTTGGGCAGTTGATAATATTACCTGGCTGGTGGCAGTAATTACTACTGTATAGTCTGGGTAAAAGGGGCACAGCTGGAGAACCTGTGCCAGCCTTCCCCAGAAGTGTTTGTGTGGTTGTGTAAACTCTTATCTCAAAGTGTGTGTATATCAGCTACTTGGGCAGGGACATGAAGTACAGAGGGTACTGGAGACTTTAGCTTGCCCAGCTAGGCTGAGATCTTGACCCTGTAGCTGTGTCAGTGGGGAGTCTTATTGGGGACCTGGGGAGCAAGGGAGCGACCAGCCCCAGACTGACTGTGATATATGTGTCCTCTTAAGGGAAATTTCACTTTACTGTGTGTATTTGTTATCATTTCCTCTCATATGAGACACCCTCTCTGGTGTTAGTGGTGAGGATTGAGGCTCCTTGATTGCTGGGCCAGGGCAGTGGGCGTCACAGTAACAAAGTACATTTTCTAGACATTTGTCTAGAAGGAGGTAGAAATGGGAAGATTATTACTAAGGTATATCATACATTTGAGGATGGCTTACATTTTTTGAATGCACATAGTTGCCACCCCCACATCTTTTAAAATCTCTGCTTTATGGTGAGGTTGTTAGAGTAAAGAGGTTATGTAATAATACTAATGAATTAAATAATGAATTACAGAAAACATCACAATTATTCATTAAGAGAGGTTATAATGTTAATAAAGTACTGCTTTCTCTAGATAAAGTTAAAAAGAACATTATTTGTGAGTCAAACAATGGGTATAACAGATGTCTGGATAAACCCAGTAATAAATCAAATCGTTTAAGAAAGATTTATGTGGTTATGACTTATGATTTATTAACAGAAGAAGTTAAACAATTGATTCAGTTTTACTGGACTTCTTTATTTAAATATAGAGATCTTGTGGATATTCTTGATAAGAGTTTGAATTTCTTATATAGAAGAGGTAAAAATATAAAGGGACATGTTGGGTCATACTAGATTCTCTAGGCCTAACATGAGTTAAGTGATAATCCTAGCCTTGTGGGGACCCACCCTTGTGGTAGATGTATAACATGTCAATATGTTAGCAAAACATTTAGGTATATTGATGGATTACCTTTCCAATCTAATGCTATATTTTCATGTAATACAGAAAGCATTGTGTATAAACTTAAATGTCCATGTGGGATGTTTACATAGGTGAAAGTAAGAGGGCCTTTAAGACTAGGATTCAGGAACATGTTAGGGATATCAAAAGTGGGAAATTAGAGAGTCCTCTTGCAATGCATTTTAAAAAATATCATAGGTGTAACCCACAGGGATTATTAGGTACAATTTTAGAACATATCCCTATTAATAAATATGGTATTCATTTAAAGAAAAAACTTTTGTATAAGGAAACTCTTTTTATATTAAAATATGGTACATTAGCCACTGGTGGCATCATTGCATAATGCAACTGGAGAGTTCTCATTTAAACTTATGTGTTTTAAATTGTTTAATTGATTAATTAATTTTATTATATAAATGTGTGTTGCAATTCCAGTTTGTATTCTCCATGGAAGGCTATTGCCGAGGCGCTAGAGGTTTGATTAAATTTTGAAGTGGTGGATGCTGGTTTCTTGGGTTGTTTATCTACATATTATTTTTTTGTTTTATTTGTTGTTTTAAGAAATAAGAAACAAATTATGTTGAAGCATGACTATGTAAACAAACAACTTAATACAATTGATAAATAACAGATGCTTGCATTGCCTAATTACAAAAATATATCGTTGTACAGATAAAATAAAATTTCACTACAGGTTAGAAATGACCTACCTTTTTCTCCAACTAAAATTCCATATTTTAAGATTAGAACAGTGGCAGGAGCTAATATTCCATCCTAAATCTAGAGGTGACCCACAGTAATAAGAAACCCCTACTATGTAAATTTCCATGATTATGAGTTTAAGTAATTTATAATTTTAATAATGCACAAAAATGTATTAATGGTAGACTCCATTCCTACCTGTTAAGACACAGATCTATAAAAATTAGAAGACAGAACAGTACGTCCTTTAACAGTATCATACAAACTATGATTGGCATTTTGTTCTTATTATAAAGGATTTTACTTATTTGTAGTTGTTCCTATTTACTTATTATTTATTAAACTAATTTATCCATACTGAAGCAGATTCTTAAATTAGCACCGCCTCAGAAGAGCATGACACTATAAAATATTATTAAATGAAAATGCAATAATGTTAATAATAATAATAATAATAATAATAATAATAATAACAATACATTAGATTTGTGGATACCAAAGTACCATCTGGCAGTATTTTTTGGGAGTGCTTACACCAGTCTCATTCCTTTCACATCTCTCTTAACCTTCACATTACAATAAATCTAAACTGAATGTTCAAAGATGAGTCTCCCAAACAGACAAATTAGCTAACAATTTTGCCATGCATTTGGTGCACATACACATCCAGTCCATCAGTTTGAATACACAATTTTAATTTCTTTTTAATTTGCTGCAGACTGTGCATTGCAGAGCATATTATTCCATTGATCCCAGCTGCTGATGTGGATTTGTGGCCAAATATGTATGCAGAAGGTAAAAGGACATAGCCATACAGTGTATAAATGCATTAATTTTTTTATTTGTTGAATCAGACAACTACTTAACTTTGAGAATCTTCTTTCTAACTGAGAGCATATATGCATATTTTACATGGTATTACTTGCTGAACATTCTGACTAGTATGGGCCACAACAATTGGGCTAGAAAGTTATATAATACGTCAGTTATGTAAATGTTTGGGCTATGTGGTATATAGCATACAAATAAGTTGCTTGATTAGGGGGATTTCCCTTTTCCTTCCCTCTTCCTATGTTTTGACTGTTTTTATGATACCTGGCTTTTCTTGGCCACCAGAACCTTTGAGTACCATTGCATATACTTTTTTTATAGTTGCTGGTTTATGTTTGGAACCTGAGTAGAGCATCCAAGGATGTGCTCTGGGTATTTAGTCATGTATAGAAATCAGGCTAGGAAATGTAAGGCAGACATTTTCAGAACACTTAGGCGAAAACTGTTTGGATGATGCACTTATAGCTGATTGGCACATATGACTACAATGTTTCAGGTAGTGGGTTGAGTATTTTCTGGGGGTGGGCTTAAAGTATTTTTTTCTGGAATACTAAATCAGCTGGGTAACCAATGAAAGGGGTTGGGAGTTGGCTTAATGGTTTAGGTATTTACCTCACTGACAAAAGGCACAAGGTTTGGTTCTCACACAGGGAGATTAACTAAGCTTAAAATGGTCCATAATGGAAGCTAGTCTAGTCTTTACCTATGACTTAGGGTTTTTCCAAGCCCTTTAATGCAATATGTGCATTGCTCCTATATTTACAGGAAGTACTTCTATATCAGGAAGACCAAGTAAATCTGTAAAACAGAGTACATAGTGGAGAGCTTTTCATTCTATAATAATCCAACAAAATATAGAGGAATTATATTACTGGTAAATAAAGCCGTTATAGAATTTGTCATTCAGAGTACTATATGATAAAGAAGGGTTAATAAATGGGATCAGGGGGTCAATTTCCTTCATCTCAGCTGAGGATATTTTATTTTACTTACATCTAAATTTTCTTGCAAATACTATGTTATGCTAATGTAATACTACTAATTATGCAAGGGTGAGACATTGCTGTTATTGCAATGTCACTGTAATGAAATCCAAATATCATTACCCAGTGATGTTTGATGAATCTTTGCTATTCAAACTTTACTTCTATTCCGTTTCATAAAAATATTTTATAAAAAGAAGAAAACTGAACTCACTGTTATCTAACCCGACTGCAAATTATACACAAGTAAGTTGTGGGAATCTTTTATCGTAAAATATATAATGCCTGTGACTGAAAACAGCCGATGTGGATCATCAGACTTACAAGTCAACAACCAAATAATAAACTAATTAATTACATAGTCTGTATGATTGGTGTACTCACATTCCATCCTTCTCTCTTAAAACATAGATCATCAGCTACTTCCCTATTGATGGTCTCTGTCCATCTCCAGAAGTTCTGTTTCAGTGACAAAGCCTTCACTATATATGTCACAGTTACCCGTAAGAGCAGGCTACCTATATTTGACATGTCTGAAGTGACACCATTGAGCTAATAAAAATAATTTTTGTCATAATGGTATTACACAACATACTTAATTTGTCTCAGATAAAGCTTGTTATTTAAACAATATTGCATATAAGCAGTGTTTTATTCCTATTGTTTTACTGTCATTACACTATTTGTCCTTTATTTTAATTTTTATGTCCACCTAGAAAAAGTCCCATTTTAGATTAGCTCATATCTCTTTCTGCTAGATGAATAATTGTAAAAAGCAATAAAACATTACAAATCAAATTAAACCTTTATCCAATCTGCTTCTCCTGAAAGGGGTCATACAAGTAGCTGTCTATGTGGCATGAAGCTTAATGTAAGTAAAACACATTTTTATTTAAAATTCTGAAAGCTATCAGACACCACTGGAGCAGTGCTTCAGAGAAATTGGAGCATACACAAAAAACTGTAGTGTAAGTGTGATAGTTACATGTATATGCAACATTCAACATGTGACCACCAGGCACCTAACACTGCTAGGCTCATCTGTGCCTGTTTCTTTTCATGTAATTTCACCCTGCTAATAAAAGTGAGAATTCTCAGATGCTGTATGGCATTAAAAATGAAATGTGTGAGCTCCTGTTTCTCCATAGGATAGGCTTTGCAACTCAAAACTAATGTGTGAGGAAAAAAATCAGCTTATATACTCTGCCAGGGTTAGAGCAGTGCAAAGAAGCACTAGGTATTAAAGAATATTATCTGGCAGGTGTGAGCAGACTTAGCAGCAGCAGACAGCATAGTGGATTCATTTTTTGTTGACATTTTGCTGCTGATGTCTCACTGATCTGGTTTATTGCGTTATTAGATTTATTAGCAAACTATCTATAAGTTTATGTATCCCTTTTGTAGAGCTTATAGCCAAGCGGATACGTCATTTTTAAAGATCATTTTCTAAAGTACAGTTTTGCATTTTTCATCTA